>NC_077227.1:146370556-146676270 GCF_027887165.1 Monodelphis domestica | reverse complement strand
TTCAATATCATTCAGGTAATAAAGAGCAGATTTTCTCTCATTACTATACTATACTATTACTACATTTTTTCTTTTTCCTTATCATCATCATCATAACAATAATAATATAATAGCTAGCATTTATAAAGCATTTGTTTTCAAAGAGATTTATATGTGTTGTTGCATTTGATTCTCAACAAATCTGCAAAGTAGTTACTACTATTATCCCCATTTCACAGATGAGGGAATTGCCATTGAGAAAGGTTAAGTGATTTATCCCTGGTCACATAGCTATTAAGTGTCTGAGGGAGAACTTGAACTCAGATCTTCCTGAGTCCAATAGTCTGTATGCTATACCATCTCTCTTCCTCCCTATATGACCTTCTCATTAGCCAAAACATTATGAATCTGCCTCAACTCTCCCTGGGGTGGGGTAGAGTTGATTTTTATTTTTATTTATAAATTTTTAGAATTTACATCATCTTTATTCCCAAATATACCATTCTTCCTTTTTCCTACCCACTCTTGTAACAAAATAAATAAATAAATAAATATATATATATATATATATATATACAAAAGAAGGGTTGTTGCATTTTAAAAGAAACAAAATGGGGACAGGTAGTTGGCATTGTAGATAGAGGACCAAGTCTGGAGTTAGGAGGAACTGGGCTCAAATCTGGCCTTAGACACTACCAAACGGTTTCAAGATATTTATTCCTGTTTGCCTACCTCTTGCCTTTTTGTCTGAAAGTTTAAGTTACTAACACTCAAAGTGAGGGTTTAAAAATATATATATACATAAAATATAAAAATATATTAAAAATGGAAAACTACATTAAAATATATTAATATAGGCATTATATTAATATAGATAGATAGATAAAAGAACCTAAATAAAACTTTAATTTATCTCCCATTTGTTTCTGCATTCTTTCTAAATTCTGCCTCCTATTCTCCTATTGGTGTTCTAGAACGGCCACCATCCCAGAAGACTGAGGTAGACAGTGTAGGAATTGGGGTCAGGAATATTTTGATTTGAATTCTGCCTCTGATACTTATTAGCTATGTTGTCTTTGGAGAGTTACTTAACATCTTAAAGTCTCAGTTTCCTAATTTGTAACGTGAGGATAATACTGTCTATATCACTCCATAAAATTGTTTTATAAGATTCTCTAATGAGAATGCCTATAAAGTGCTGTACAAAGTCTAAAGCTCTTTTTACATGCAAATTTAATTTGTTGTCGTTATTGTCCTACTAGACTTCCATGGGCAGAGTTGGACATTGAGTTGATTTTAGTGGCAGACCCAATTTTCCCAAAAGAATGAGAAAGAATATGAGAAGCTATTTTAATGAATGCCCAAGCCAACTATTTTGACCTGCTGATCTTCTGACTCCCCTCCCTTTCTTTTCCTAACCTCCGTGGAATTGTTACATTAAGCTATTTCAGACAGCCCTTAATTATCTGCATACAAATTTTATGGATTACAGGAATACTTGAAAGATCTGAGATCTCATTAGTATGGGGCAACTTTTCCCACCATGGTGGAGAGCAGTTTGGCTATGACACAGTAGATATGTCCCGGGGAGTTGCTTGAGGGATATAAGGGTTAAGTGACTTGGCCACATAGCTAGTAAGGGTTAGAATTGAGAATCCAATCAGTCTTCCTGTCTCCACCCCAGCACTATTAAATCTCACTGCTTCTGAATTTATGGATTTTTCAGAATAAACTTTTGCTGTTTTCTGTTACCCGATGCGCTTATAGGCATTTTCCCTTGCCATGAGTTGGTATATTGTCAAGTAATTATGCAAAAGAATTGAATATTGGCTAAAGCAGAATATAATTAAGAAGGATCAATTTGCTGGAAGAACTGGTATGCTAAAATAAAATATAAATGATTAAAGAAAACTATCCTGTGTTTTCCTCTAGTAGAGTCCTATTCCAGTGCCTTATTGTGGCACAGAGGTGGCCTTTGATTCTGAAATATCATGCTAGCAGAGCATGAACTCTGGGAGATTGTGCCAAGCTAGAAATGTTTCAAGTATGACCATAGTGATGGCTTGTCTGGATGCCTTTTGAAGATCAACTTAATTAGGTCAGAAATGAATTTTCACTGGAGGGTTGGCCATTAGGTGATGAATATTTTCAACTGTTCTCCCAGTCATGAAGACCATCCAGTAAGGCTTAGTGTGGTTGTGAGCTTTATCAGTACAGAGAGAGCTCACACTGATTGAATCACAGTATCCTTGATTTAACCAGTGATTTAGACTGTATGCTATTTTGAGACAATCTGTCCGACTGTTCAGCTGGTTAATTGAGATTTGACAATAAGTGTATCTAAAATTAGCTCTGGCATGTTGAGTAATCATAGCTGAATCTTATCACCAGCCCTACTCCTTCCTTCTCTGCCACACACCTGGACCATAGAATTAAAAAAAAAAAACACTTATCTTCTGCCTTAATATCAATTCTAAGAGGAAAAAAAGCAGCAAAGGCTAGGCATTTGAGGTTAAGTGACTTGCCTAGGGTCACACAGCTACAAATATCTGAAACCAGATTTGAACTCAGGTCCTCTTGATTTCAAGCCTGATCCTCTATCTAGTGTGCTATCTAGCTGCTCTTGGGCCATAGAATTTTAATAGTTGGAAGAGACTTAGAGATCATTTAGTTCAACTTGTCAGTTTTATAAGCTAAAGAAGCTAAAGCCCTGAAAGGTTAAGTGAGTTATCCAAGGTCACATGGTTAATTAAATGCATATACAGACTAGAACCCAAATCTTCTTTCTCTTAGGCCTAAACTTTTCCAGTATACCATGATGGCCTATTTCCCTAGCCAAAGCAAAGGGTTACATGCAGAGGGGACTTGTCTTGATTTCAAACTGGCTCAAATGGTGTTTACCTAAAGGGTATTTTTGTCATCTTGAGTTAAGTATTGGGCATATTTGCCTGGGTAAAAACATACAAATCAAGGGGATCTGTAATGGCTCCTGACTTGTACCTAATATCACAACACAGAGGACAGGATTAGTTAAAAAGCATTTAATGAAATACCAGAGTTAGAAAAAAAATCATATAAGCTATACCAGTGATGGTGAACCTTTTAGAGATGTAGTGCCGGGCTCCACCCCCAGATCGAATATCATGCCCCTCCCCAGAGACCATGTGCTGTGCCCTACCCTTACCCCACATAAGGGAGGGAGGAAGAACTCCCATTGGGCTGCTGGGTAGGGAGGCCTGACAACATTTTTTCCCATCCCTTGCCCCTCTGCCCAGCAGCCCAATGGGAATGCACAAGGGGTAATGTGATTGGCTCACAGGTGGCAGAGCTGGAGGGGAGCAGAGTGCTTGGGCCACTTCCCTTCCCATTTCACAAATGTTGTCAGACACAATGGGGGGGGGGAGAGCAGCTCCTCCAGAGCCCCTCTGCCTTTCTAGTAACAAATTTGGAGGTGGGGGCAATGGCCACATGCCCAAAGAATGTGCTCTACATGCCATCTTTGGCACCCATGCCATCAGTTCACCATCACTGGGCCATACTCTCTCCCTCAAACATGCCTTCAGTGAACTAAGAATAGACACAAGCAGAGAAATTGTATGGAGTAGAGCACAAGCAGGAAATGTGCATCATTATAGTGTGTGTGGATAGGAGCAATGAATGTCTCTAGTTGTGCAAGTCTGGTAGTATCAGAAGTTCATAGCATCATAGCCAGGCAGAGTATCCCTAGGCTAAGATCAAATCCTTTTCTTGAATTTCATTTTGTCTTGCTAAAAGAGTCCATGTTCCCCTCCCAGATTTATAGCAACTTTAGGATTAGAAGGATTTGCAACTACCATTTAATTTCTTACCATTCAGTTGTACCTTGAATGAAAATTTTCATAGACCACCCTTTCAACAAGCAACCTGGACATTCCTTCTGCCCTTGTGCTAAGTTTCCTCAACTCTGCAATCTTTGTTGGTCTTCCAAGATGATGAAAAAAAATAAGTATGGCGGGTGGTGAGAGGAGAATACTTACCATGTAGACTTGTAGGAAGCATTCATCTCAGTGCTTTGTTCTCAGAGAGGTATGTATGTGTGTTCTATAACTGATTTCATCACTATAGGTCATGGTACCAGTGCAGAGGAGCATGCCACCTGAAACTTTCAGAAGGGTTAAATGACTTCTCCATTAGTACAACTCTCTTCGCTGCTGCCAGGGATTGCCATGCTTGAAGTTGCTGCTTCCCCCCTCTGATGAATTTCTTTGTATTTATGTTTCTCTTGATTCTTTATCTATAATCCCTCTTGGATTTTGTGTTTCCTACTGGCTGATAAGCTCCCCTCCAAAGCTACATGGCCTATAGGGGGTAAGGCAAGAGAAAAATTTCCTTTAACTCCTATTGGAGTCTTTTCCATAGGAAGCTCCTGAATCGCAATCTTTCCCACTGGCAGTTTTGCCTAGGGTTTAGCTATTTAAAACCCCTAGGAGGGTCACTAATTTGTTTGCTTAACCAATTGAGTTATTTCCTTGTTTCTTTCTAGACTTTTTTTGGAAAATTGCTTATACCTTGGTACCACGAGGTTTGGCCAAATTCCTTTTTATAATGGTCAGTTTTTTACTTCTTTTAAAACATTGTGATTACGATGGTGGTAGTGGGGTGCAGATTGATCAAAGACCTACTCTCTCACATAAGCATTGCAAGTTTAATTTAAATATAATATCCCCCTCACATAATTACATATTGACTTTGAAATAACTATGATTTTTGTTTGTTCAAAAATTATTTGGGATAAAACATGTAGAAATCAATGTATTTTGATTTCCAAATTCCAGTAAGTTCCATTGCCAAAGTTGAGCAAAGATCTGAAGCAATCATCTAGAAAATTAATTTTTTTTTAACAATTTCACTCATATGGACCTTGGTCAGTCCAGAAAAGCATCTTCTATTTTACCTTTCTTCCATAAATTATCAAATGAACTTCCTCTGTGTTCTGCTATTCATAGTTATAGAGCCTCAGCCCAAGTAGATGACATTAACCATTAACTCATTCAAATGAAAATATATGTTGTTGATCCCTATACGTGCAAATGATGTTGTTGGGAGTGTTGGTGTTATGTATCAACTCCCCTGCCCCTAACTATTTTATAGTTTAATTCCTTCATAACAATGAATATGCCCATTCTTTAGAAAGATATCTGAAAAATATCATGTTTATGTGAATGATAACTCATGTCCTGTGGCAGGAAGATACAAATGTCCTCATGTGAGTGTGGGAAGCCCTATCTTTTCAAAAAAGTAAGTGCTGTGGGACTAAGGGTTTTCCCAGCAACTTGTGATGGCCCAGATAGTTCAGGATTCTTTGGAAGACCCTAAATGGGCCCATCAGTTATAGTATGGGAATCCTTCACAATGGATGCTAGAGGATTCCTTGAAAGCATTAGCCTTTAAGTCCTGGTAAGACTGCTACCTCAAAGAGAGAGGTCTAACCTAATATCATCTTCTGTGGACTTCCTAGTCTCTCAAATATGGCTAGACCCCAAACTTCCTTCTTAAGCCTTGTCACTAGATTCTTCAATATGGAAAGGATTCATGGTAGCATTATTCCATGCAAACAAGATGTCCACCCTAGATGTCTTTGCTACTGTGGCACTCTGCATTTACCAAAAGTCAGTCATTTGTCTTCAGAAATCATTAGACATCCTCTAATTGCTATGGGATAAAGTCTTAATGTCTTACCTTGTCTTTTAAGACTTGCTATGATCTACCACCAGTCACCCTTTCCAGTCTTATCTGCACTATTATCCATTTTCTGCCCAAGCTTGACTGGCCTTATTGTCCTGAATTAGCCATGATTAGTCTCCTCTTATGTCTTTGCTTGTGTTTTTCTCAACCTAGGCATACTTTATACATGCTTATCTGAATCCGATCCATCAAAACGTAGCTTAAATTCTAGATCTCCTGTGAAGCCTTCCATGATAATACTAGTCCTTGGCCATCCCTTGGTCCTGTGAGATCCTTACAGCACTTATTCTATGCTCTTCTCACATAGCACTTAGGGACAATTTCATTTTTAAAAAACAAGAATTTTCAGCCCTTAGAATAGAGCTTTGCACATCAGAACATTTAATACATGCTTGTTGATTGATTAGCTGCCCTCATATTTGGATCATAACTTTAGAGCTTGAAAGGAATTTAGAGGCTATCTGAATATATATTGTTCCTCTGTGTCCATTGCCCTTGAGACCAGTTTCTATGTTCTATATCTCTTTGTGTCTTCTGTGGTCCCTGACACAGTGCTGTGCACATAGGAGCTTGGTAAATGTTTATTGTTGGACAAATTCATTATCTCATGGCTATGACTTTGGCGTGGAGCTATTATTATTTGAATCTTTGTTGCTTATTAATGATCTGCTTGACACAGTTGGTGAAAATGAGTGGTGTCTTCTCTGTTGCTGGCCAGCAATGTTCTCTTTCTGTTATTTATATTATTCTACTGCTATATTGACTACTTCACTGTAAACTGCTCTTTGTATGTTAGATCATATGTCTTGTATTTACATTATAGAAATGAATATCTATGCCTTCAAAAAAAAAGAAGATCATACATCTAGAACTAGAAGGGATCTCAGAGGCTAACTAGTTCAACTCCATCATTTTATACGTAAGGAAATTGAAGTCTCATGCAGAGTTTATAAAGTGCTTTTCTCATAGCAAATAAGTCAGACAATACAGAGGGAAGAGCATAGGCTAGGACACCTGAACCAAATTCCATCATTGATGCCAGCTTTCTGTGTACTCTTGGGCAAGGTGATTAATAATTAAGAAAAATAACAATAGCTAGCATCTATGTAGTGTTTTACGATTTTGCAAAGTGCTTAAAATTTTATCTTATATTTCCTCACAATAACCTTATCAGTTAGGTATGATCATCAACCCCCTTTTACAGATGAGGAAACTGAGGCATAAAGAGATTAAGTGACTTGCTTAGATTCACAAAGGAATAAGTAAGTGGCAGAGAAAGCAGATTTTGATGTCAGGGCTCCCAAAATCCAACCACTTAGTTACCTATTAATTTACTGGGTCAGTTTATTTATTGAAAGAGTGGGTTGAACTAGAAGGCATCTGAGGTCTTGCCTTTTGGATCTACTTTTGTGATCTATGGGCTCTGTTCAGTAGATTCCCAATATAAGTATTATTAGTATTAAGATAGAGAGAATATTTGCATTGTCCCTTTCTCCCCCCTTTTTTTAATAGGAATTAGCACATGATTGTGAAGCTAAAATAAGATAATGTAAGTTAAGTGAGTTGTAAACCTTCAAGAATTATATACATTTAATTTTTATTATGAAGTCTTATGATTAGCTATTCTCTGCATTTTATAGATGAGAAAATGGTGCTTTGGAGAAGTTGTGCTTTCCCTAGAGTCAGATAATTAAAATCTGTGAGCTAAGACTCAAATATATATATATATATATATATATATATATATATATATGTGTGTGTGTGTGTGTGTATGTATATATATATATATATTTGTGCACATATATATATATATATGTATATTTGTTTTTACTCCCAAGTTCGTTGTTTTCTCTTTTGTCATACCCACTCTTAACCTAAAAATTTGGACACTGCTAAATGGAAAAGGAGTGAACCATACCTTTTCAATCCTACTCTATCCCTCCTACCACTAAACAATTAACCTTTTGCATATACATAATTATAATACATTTTTGCTTATGCACTTGTTTAATAACATTTTGTCTGGTCTGACCTTGATTTATCCTTCTGCCAAATTGTTATGGCTTAGATTGCAAGGACCTAGAGGACAGAGAATCTATTCAGCTGGCTCTGTACAGTATTGTTCTGTACCATTTACAAGCTGGTATTAGAAAAAATGTTTTTTGATTATGGTGGTACTGAAAATGAATTATTAAAATCAATGGATGATCTCAAACCTCACTATCGATTTCAATTTTCTCTGAAGCAAAAGAATCACTGGGTTAGACATTCATCAATTTTTTCCTTGTTATTTTTCCTTTGTTTAGGGGCTTAGTTTAAAGGTTTTCTAGAAGGAACAGACATCAGATTATCTCCTTAGAAGGGGTGAGAAAACAGAGAAACAGAAAAAAGTAAATGACTGATCAAAGATAACAGTGTGATGGTAACAGAAACAAAGCTAATACTGATATCTTCCACCTATTAAGTTATCAGGAAATTCAAGGTAAAATATCCATGACTGTTAAGCCCAAGGAAAAGCAGGATGTTGACTGCATGCTGCTTTATTTCACATCTCATTTAAAATTGCCTTTAGTTTGGGAAAGCACACTTGAAATCTTTATTTAAACCAGTCCTGGGTCTGACTAAAATGGCTGGGTTCTTTTTTGCTACCATCTGTTTACTGATGGGAGACAGGAAAGATACCACCAACTAGCAGGGATTTATGCTCACAGAGTAGCTTTCTTTATATGGAACATCAACAGTTTAACCAAAAGAAACCCAATTATCCTCATCATGGGCTTATCATCATGGAAAATGTGAATATACCCCATATGTGAAGTTCTATACAAAACATAGCAAAGAATTATTTCTGTTCAAGTAGTTGGGCATTCTAAGTGATATTTTATTCTTTAAAATTCAACTTGTGTGTTTTAGTTATTTATTTTAAAAAAACCCTTCTCCTCTATCTTAGAATGAATTCTGTGTATTGGTTTCAAGGTAGAAGAGCAGAAAGGACTAGAGTTTTGGTTAAGTGACTTGCCCAGGATCACGTAGCTAGGAAAAGTTGAGATCACTTTTGAACCCAGGACCTCCTGTTTCTAGGCTTGGATATTAATTCACTGAGCCACTTTAGCTGACCCTTCTGTTTAGTTTTGTTTAGGCAGATGATTAACTCAGAGGAGACATTAGTTACTTGTTACAGTGTCTCCTTTATCCATAGAAAACTAGGAAATGAGAATTACATTCTTGTGAAGAATATTTTCTTGAGAGGGAGAAACGTTACTTAAAGTCAGAAATAAAAGGTTATTCAAAATAACCTGGTATAGAAATAAACATAGAAATTAGTCCAGAATAATAATTCACATTTTATAGCATTTTAAAAAGGGTTTAAAAATCCACATCATATAATCTGTAACATAGGTAGTATAATTTACAGTTGAGGAGCCTGAAGTTCAGTGACTTGCCAGTGCTTATACTTACAGTGAATATTGGAGCCCAGGAGTTAAATCTATCTGCTGACTTCAAGGTCAGGAGATGTAATAATAATTTTTTTTCATTTGTTTATTTTGTTGAATCAGGATGAGTGGCTTAGGGACTACTGGTAGTTAGAGAACTAGGCTAGCCATTATAAGGGTCAATATTACAATTAAGCAAAGGAGATGACCACTTTTCAAATGCTTATCAATATTACAGTCCACATCTCTATCTTCGTCAGTTTGCATGCTTCCTCCTGTGGAGAAATTAGAACCCATTCCTGGCCCTCTTTCTTATGCAATTCATTTGTGTCTTTCTATAAATTCCTCATAGGAAATACACTCAATGTGATCAAGGTTTTCCTCACTTTCTCTTCACATTGTAAGGATAACAATGGAGCATACTGGCTGTTTCATGGTTCTCCCTGAGTCTTGTTATTTGACCAACCTATCCTTTTTTTTTTTTTGTCAACTATACATTACTTTGATAACATCTTTTACTTTGTTTTTTCTTTGGAATTCCTTGTTATGGGTCGTAACCTGCTTATTCACATTATGTTCTTCATTGCCTTCTAAAAGATATTGATTTTTAATTCTTTGGAGACTGTAGTATTCCATGTTTTGAAGCCATATAAACAGTAGGTAACTATATGATGCTATTTGAGGAGTGCTGGGCAGAACCCATGGTCCCCAAATATGAATTCCATTGATTGTCATAACCAGCAGTGACTTCAAATGAGTGCTTATGAAATGTCCACTGAATTGGATTATAGTTTCATTCCTTTGGCTCTTAAATGCCAGTTTTGAAATCAAACATCCTTAGGAAGGTCATATTTTGAACCATTTTGACAAACATTCAACAACATTAATTCAACATTTATTAAGTCATTGCTATGTGCTAGACACTTATTCTTATGTGCAGAAATGAGAACCACACTCTCTGACCTTAAGGATTTCAGAGTCTAATTGAGGAAATAAGTTCTGGTCAGAAATAACTTATAAAGATTAGAATATAAGTACATGGCAGAGGTATCAACAAAATAGTATAAGCTTGCACTTAAGTTTTTAGAAGAAATTAGGTTTCAGCCAGGTGAGAGCAAGAATATAAGGAGGTGCTTGAATAAAGTAAGGAAGCATCTGGAATCAGGGGAGGGTGCCTATAGATCAAAATGGACTGGTGATAAAGAAGGTGAAAGGGCAAACTTTACATACTTAGAATTTTAGTTATGCACAACCCATATTGGTGGAACATAAAAATGTATCATAGAATCTAGAACTGGAAATAGGGAACATGGATATTACAGTCCAACCCCTTTTCATGAAATGTATCTCTAACATTGATATAAAGGAGTATAATCCAGGACTTCTGGTTCCAAGTCCATTCTTTCCACTGGTATTTACCTGATAATCTCAAATTAGAAGCAGTAGAAAGATTGGAATTCTTTTGACTGCTTTAGCTTGCCTTAGTAGAATATAAACTCTTCAAGGGAAAAAATAGTGCTGTCTCCATAATTTTGTCCTCAACATCTATCACAGTTTCTTGGAATTACTAGTGCTTCATATATGTTTACTGGATCGGGTTAAATTACAAATATGCCTGATTATGTAAAAAAATCTCTCTACCATTCTTCACACATACACATATATACACACTCATCATAATAGTGCTGGTAAAGAAGGATGGTAATATGTAGTACTGGGCACAAAGTAGGTACTTTATAAATATTATTTAATCATTTTGGTTATGTTTGACTCTTTATGATCCCATTTTTGGAGTTTTCTTGGCAAAGATACTGTGGTAATTTTCCATTTTCTTTTCTAGCTCATATTTGCAGATGAGGAATTGAGTCAAATGGTGACTTGCCCAAGATCATACAACTAGTAAGATCTGAGGCCTGACACTATCCATTTGGCCACCTGATTGTCCAACACTTTTTAAATACCTAATTGCTTATTTTGTCAAATCCTACACAATAAAAGCATGGCTCATTCTCTTATTAGCATGAGATTGGAAGATTTTTTTTTTCCCCAGTTCTCATCTTCTGTGCCTATTAACTTCATCTAGTGCTCTGTGAGCTGCTCACACCTTTCTGTTTTGTTTGTTTGATTATTTTTGGTTTCTTGTACCATTCCCTTTTTTTGAGCTGCTTTTAGGTACTCAAGATTTCATCAAATATGATGATTTTTGTATATGAACTCAAATTGATTCTTGCCATTAATTTGATCAAGAACAACAAATACCAAATCTCATCAGGATTCTTTCAGTTTAAAAATTAAAATCTAAAAATCACATTTGTACTGCTACAAAAGGCAACTTCAAAAATATCCCTTTGTGTCAGAATTGATATTAAGTATCAATTCCAGGGCAGAAAAACAATAAGGAGGGTTAAATGACTTGACTAGGATCAAACAGCTGGGTTGTCTCTGAGGGCAGATTTGAATGCTGGACTTCTATCTCCAGGTCCGGCACTCTATGGAACCACCTTGCTATCCCACAAAATGTATCTTAAAGTGTTTAATAAAGATACATGAATTTTAAAAAAATCAGTTACCCAGGTAGAGGATGAAGAAGATATACTTAGACATATGAAAAAGACTGTAAATTCAGGCTTAGTCAATAGTGTGATATGGTAGTTAAAAAGTAATGTGATTTTAGGTTATGCTAGTCTAGAACAATGTAATAGTGAGCATTTATATAGTGCTTTGAGATTCACAAAAAGACATTTTTCAAATTTTTTTCCTTATAAGATTCCTGAGAGATAGTTGCTATTATTCCCATTTTGCAGATGAGGAAGTTGAAGCAGACAAAAATTAAGTGACTTGTCCAAGATCCTGTGAGGCAGGTTTTGAACTTGAGTCTTTCTATCTCCAGGTTTATCTATCCACTGTGCCACCTTAGCTTTCCTGGAACAAGGAAACCATTTCCTTGGAATAGATCCACTGCGTTGTGTCCTGGTTAGACCATATCTGGAAATCAATCAGTTACCATTTATTAGTTACCTATTTATTCACTAGGCATTCTGTGAAATTCTGGGGAAACAAGAAAGGACAAAAGATAGTCCCTGCTATCAAGGAGCTCACAATCTAATGGGGGAGACAACATGCACACAACTTGGGGTGCCATGTTGTAGGAAAAATATTGAAGAACCAGAAGAAGGCTATTAGGATGGTATAGTTTATATTCCCCTTTATCCTTTTATGATAACAATAAAAATTGCTGGCATTCCTGTAGCACATTAAGATTTACAAAGCACTGTGTATATGTTATTTCCTCCAATCCTTATAATCCTGTGAGGGATGTGCTATTATCTGTATTTCACCAATTGGAAATTGAGGCTGAGAGGGATTTGTGCAAGTGATTTCAGGTGAAGTCTTCCACACCTTACATCCAAGGATTGCTCTTAGTCCTTTACCACCTAACTGGCTAGGAGGATTGGTTGAAGGAACTTATTTGGGTTGGAGACTTGAGGAAGGGAAACATGATCATTATCTTGTGTTAAAATGTGTTAAAAGTGTTAAAATGGATTGTGAAAGAGGGATTAGTTTCTCTTCTTGGTCCCAGTGTGCAGAAATATTAGCAACATGTAGAAGTTGCAGATTTTGACACTACCTTAGCAAGAATTTTTGTACAAATAGAGCTATTCAAAAATGGGATGGGCTGCCCCTGGAGGTTCCTCTTCACTGAGGTCTTTGAAGAGAGGCTTTTATGGTTGGACCAGCTGGCCAGTGAGATCCCATCCAATTCAGAAATTCTATGATTCTGTTAACCTCGGAGGTCTCTTCCAACCCAGAGTTTTTGTGAAATTTGCATTTGAAATGGAGAAGCCCATACAAGTTTGAATGAAGGGACTCTCTCAAGTTGTTCTGTAAATGCATTCCCTAGTTGTTTCATGTTTGTGTTCCATTCTCCACTTACACGGTCAGTCTTTGACTGTAGGGACTATAGCCTCATTTTCCTTGCTCTTCTCCTTGACCTCTCAAGTACACAAATGCTCAGTCATTGTTTATTGGCTAACTTCTGACTTGCCAACAAGATAATTTTTACACCCCTTGGAAAAGTAGGCAGCAAATCTGAGGTGCAGAGCTGTGAACTGATTAGCAAGGACTGTCCTGCAGGTTAGCAGGGGAGCTGGGATTAGAGCCCAGATCTCCTGTTTTTGAGTCCAGTTACAATCAGCTTTGGCTCCAGACTCTTATTATGTAGCATAGCCTGTTGTTGCCATGCCAGCCGACTTGCTTGGATGTTTAATTTTTAGCCTTAACAGATTTACAGGTTTTTTAGATTAAATTGTCAGTGTTCTTCTATATGTACAAAATTCTGTGACAAACCATAAATCATGCTTTTAATTTGTTCACATATTGTTAACCTCTCAAGTTCATCTGAGTTTATTCTTTGAAAAACAGAACCATGAAAATATGGAAACCTTATTCCTAGTTGTCAGTGAAGCAAGGATGTACATGGAAGAATTTTAGGAGAGGAATACAAATGACGGCTCAGCCTTTAGCTGGAATGTGTGGTTTTCTTGCATCACCACGAGGCTTTCTCCATTCTTTATAGTCAGAGCACGCAGACTGATCATTACAAAGGAGAATCAGAGCCCAACAATGTCATCTTCTTGTTAAACCTGTGGGGCTGGGGCTGGGGGAGGGGCTTTGACTTTCTGAAAAGGAGGCCTTTTCTTTTGGTGCAAATGCCATCATAAGGAAACAGAAACTTTGATTTTAGATAGGGCAGGGCCAAAAAAAAAAATCTCCCCTCTATGATTGTGACTGATGTGGAATCTATTGGTGGTGATTTAATTATTAAAAAAACCCTCATATTATGGCTCAAGAGTCAGGGGGAGGTGGACACCTGTGGCATGGTTGTAGATAAATAGAAGCCAAAGAAATCTGCCTGCTAATTGGTAATTTGCTAAATTGTACAGTCTCAGTTGTACACTTATTAGTTGTGTGATCTTGGGCAAGTTACTTAACAAAGTTACTTTTCTCAAATGTAAAATGGGGATAGCTCCTACCTTCCAGGGTTGTTGAAATGATCAGAGATCTAGCAAGTGCTTAGCTCAATGCTTGGCACAGAACAAGCACCATATAAAGTTTAATTATTATTGTGATTACTGTTACACGTAAGGTTGATTTCTTTTTTTTAAACACAACTTTCTGTCTTAGAATTGATACTAAGAAAAAAAAAAAGAATTGATACTAAGTATAGTTTGCAAGGCAATTGGGGTTAAGTGACTTTTCCTAGATAGCACAGGTAGGAAGTGTTTGATGTGAAATTTGAACCCAGGACCTCTGAACTCCAAGCCTGGCTCTCTATCCCCTGAACCACCTAGCTGCTCTATAAAGTTGATTTCCAAAGAGAACGTTTTCAGAAGAGTCCTAGAATTTACAGTTGAAAGATAACCTAGGTCAAGGGTTTTTAGCCTAGGGACAGAAGCTGTTCTTTACAAAATAGTTTGATAATGGGATATTGATCTGATTGACTTCTTTTATAATTATAGGTATTTTATTTTATGCTTAAAATATTCTGAAAAGGGTCGATAGACCTTTCTAGATTACCAGTGGTGTCCATGATAATAAAAAGATTTGGCTCTGGAATGATGATGATAATTACCATTGAAGGTTTGCACAGTGCTCTTCTCATTGCAACCCTGTCAAATAGGTACAGTCATGATTATCCTCACTATATCCATCTCCATCATATGAGTAAACTGAGACCCAGAGGGTTTGTGACTCCCTATGATCACACAACCAGCTAATAGTAGAATGGAGATTCTTTACAGGTTTCCTGACATCCAGACTGCACTCTTCTACTATCCTATGCCATTATGTGCTATCAGGATGTATTTGGACTTTCCACTAGCTCATATACTACAAAAACTTCGTATAGTTTGTGCCTTCCTTTTCACTCAGATTTTACTGTTGCTCATTCTCTGGTTATAGCTTGACCAAGGACTGCAGGACAAGGCTTCACAGATATCAATGTAAATATCTTAAATCTAATTTTTTTTCATAGTTGAAAGAGTTCTTAGCCTATTGCTCTGTCTTCTCCTTTCTTCATATTCTTTTTTTTTTTGGTCTCAGTTCTTTCTTCACTCAAGCACAGCAGAACTGTAGGGTTGCTGGGATTTCCTATTAGGAGCACCTTAGGGGAGGAAGGGCTGTCAATACTTTTATTACTACTGCAATCTGCAAATAAATGCTCAGCAGCAGATCTCCTTAAAGCAGATATCTGAACAGTCATTTAGTTGGTCTTTATTATGCCGCACACATGCATCATAACTGGAGCCCTTCTGCTAATTGTTGATCTAATTAGAAATAATGATTTGAAGGAGAAAAATGGAGATTATTTGACTCAGGGGAATAATAGTTTACATTTCTTTTATTGCTGCATAAGAGACGCATTAACTCTGTAAGAATAGTAAAGTAGATACTAGCTGGTCAAGCCTTTAGATGTAGTAATGAAAGGACTTAATTTTAATTGGCTTGTTCAATTTAGATTTCTTCTTCCAAGGTAAGAATGCATTGGTTAGTTAGTCATTTGTCTTGTGAAACTAGACATTTTACTTATAAAGAATTAGAAGATGGTTTTCAGTAATGAAAAGTCTGAAGCTTATTTTTTTAATTGTGGTATTCCTAGAACAAAAGTGACAAACACTGCCCCCAGCTTAAAACCAGACTAAAAGTGTAATTGTGAAATATTTAGCAAAACTAAATAAAAGTGCAATAGAATATTGTTGTTCTTGTTCAGTCATGTCTGACTTTCTGAGACCCCATTTGGGATTTTCTTAGTAAAGATATTGCTGGGTTTTCCATTTCCTTCTCCAGATCATTTTACAGATGAGGAAACAGAGGCAAACAGGCTAAATGACTTGCCCAGGGTAACAGAGCTAGTTAAGTGTCTGATGGCAGATTTGAACTCGGTAAGATGAGTCATTTTGATTCCAGGCTTGGCACTCAATCTACTGTACCATCTA
This sequence comes from Monodelphis domestica, assembly GCF_027887165.1. Lineage (NCBI taxonomy): Eukaryota > Metazoa > Chordata > Mammalia > Didelphimorphia > Didelphidae > Monodelphis > Monodelphis domestica. The sequence goes on along the minus strand of NC_077227.1, from coordinate 146,660,138 downwards.
GCTGTCTCTGTAGTAGAACACAAATAATGTTAATATGTAGTTTTGAAAAGTCCATATGTAGCTTGATGGCATCCTTATATACATTGGCCCCTATTTTTGTTTAGTGGCCCTTATATTTATTTATGTTTGACACCACTGTTCTAAAGCAATCAAATTTGGAGGTGTTTTATTGTTGAAATGTTTAGCAGAGAACTATATAATAGCATTTTAACAATGAATCAAATAAATATAGCTAATAGAGAACACAGAAATATGACATATTTCAGATCATAGCAACAAAAAGAACCAAAAAATGTTACTGTGAAAACAAATAACTAGAATAATTTAAGACGTGCAGAGGTAAAGTTCTTCCTTAAGTTGGCTTATTGGGTTTTATTTGCAGTGCTGTTATTGTCTGTTCAAGTCACATCTGATTTTTGCATTGGGGAAAGAGCAATTAACAAATTCATTCAGAAGGGGGAAGGGAATAAGCAATTATTAAGCCCCTATCATGCACCAGACATTGTGGCTTTTCATAAATATTATTTCATTTGATCCTTACAACATTGCAAGATAGGTGTTATTGTTATTGTCTGTTTTACATTTGAGGAAACTGAGGCAGAGGTTAAACAACTTGCCAGGGTCTCACAGCTAGTCAGAGGCTGAATTTGAACTCTGTTCTTCTTGACCTCATGTCCAACACTCTATCCCTGTGAGATCTACCTACCTCTTTAATTATATGCTTTTGTTTTCCTTTATTAATTCTAATTTGTTAATTAAGGTTAATTATTTAATTAAGATTATTTTTTAAAATTGAGATTTGCTATCTTGATCATAAATAATAACACATAAATTACTAAGTTTGGGAAGATTTGAAACAATTTCAGTGCATTTATAGAATACACAATCAGGGGGGACATGAGTGATATGCAGACACAATTGATCATTTTTGTTTAGCGATGGTCATAAACCGAAAACTTTAGCGGTGGAGAAGATTTCATAGGTTATTATAGTCATGATAGAAAAAAATCACCTTTGGAAACAGAAGTATAAGAAGAAACATCCTTTATTAATTTGCTAGTCCTTTTTCTTTGCTATGATATTATTACTTATTCCAAGGCTTGGACTATTTCACATATCCCTGACTGAAAGCTCTTGGAGGTAATATAAACAAACAGAGGTAACCAGCAAGGTTAAAGTCTATTGTAGGCATTTTGAGAATTAAAATATGCATACACAAATATGATGTATCACTCATCCAAGGGCTTTAAGCCAGGAATTTTTTAAACTCCATTTAAGCTTTAAAAAGGAATGTCTTCTAAAATTACACATATTAAATGAAGTAGAAGATGATTTTAGAATAGAAAAGGGCAGCTTTTAATTGACTGACCTTTGATGTTTATCATTTCTGGAATGAATATTAAAACCAAAATTACATAGAATTTAATCATTCTATTTTGGTGACTGCATTAACTTCTCACTAATATTTAGGCACCTGAAATGTTTTTTCATAATAAAATCAGATCATATTATATAAATAGTATCCTCAGACCCATATACATTTAATTGACTTAGATAGCAATTTAAGTTCTATCCAGATACAATCTGTACTTTTCTCGCTTATAAAGGATGAGCTTTAACAAAAAAAATTACCAATGGAATATTGGAGTCTTAAATAATAAATGTAGTTTGTTATATGAACTGCTGAAATGATAGTAAGAACTACCTGGATAAAATGACATTCCAAAATGACTTCACTGGTTTTGCCTCACAGTCTGTACTCTCTGTCAGTGACACTGACCCTTTATAGCCAAAACCTAATCTAGTGCCTTCTTGCACATAGTAGGCACCTGGTAAATATTGAATTAAGGGCATGATTTGTCTTCTGAATAAAATAATAACAGCTAGCACTTAATATGTGCCAGGCACTGTGCTAAGTGCTTTATAGACATTGTCTCATTTGATCCTCTCCCCAGGTGCTTTTATCAGCCCCATTATATAGATGAGGAAACTTGAGGCAAACAGAAATTAAGTGACTTGTTCAAGGTTACACAGTTAATGTCTGAGGTTGGATTTGAACTCAAGTCTTCCTGACTTCAGGTTTAATACTATATAGTGGGCTACCTAAAAGCTTTCCTCAATCATCCATTATGAATGTGTCTGTGAATTTATTTGAGTCTTTTTTGAAGCTATTTATGATTTCAGCCTGTTCTACCTTTTGGACTAATGAGGTCCCTAAGCTTGCTATACTCAGAAACTCAAAAGTCAGTCCAATTTTATACACAGCTACTCCCTTGTTCTATTATTCCAGGATTTGGTGAACAAGCCTGTGTTTCATACTCTCCATGCCCTTTATGACTTTACAGAGTTCAGGAATATTCTATTTCAGAATTTGCCTTTTTAGACCAAAGAGTCCTGATCTTTTTAGTTTGTCCTCCTAAAGCACCTGCCTCAAGCCCCTATCATTCTCTCAATCATTTTAATTGCCTTTTTTGAGGTTCTTTTCTATGTTGGCGTTTTGAGTATTGAATTATTATGCTTAAGAAAAGGATAGGGTTTTTTTTTCTTTTTCTGTTTTGAGTGATGTTCTTTGATGCCCACTATTTGGGGGGATTAAAAAATATTTACTTTTTTATTTGCTATATGCAATAACAAATTTCCCCATAAGTTTTCTGAAGGTATATGATCCAAATTGTCTCTTTCTTCTTCCCTTTTTGCCAGTCATTTAGGTGAAATCACAAGTAGAATTTTATCCTTTACTTAACGGTTCAAAGCCCATCATCTTTTAAGAATAGTTTGGGTAGAGGGCAGTTAGGTAGCTCAGTAGATTGAGAATGAGGTCTGGAGAAAAGAGGTCCTGGGTTCAAATGTGGCCTCAGATACTTCCTAGCTGTGTGACCATGGGCAAGTCACTTAACCCCCATTTCTTAGCTGTTTTTCTGCCTTAGAACCGTATATATAACATACTAATTCTAAGACAGAAGGTTAAGGTTTAAAAAAATAATTTGGATAATTTTTCATTAAACATGTATTTTATATTTTCTCACCTTGAAGCTTATCTACTCCTTTGCCCACTATTCCTACAGCCCTGAGAGTTCTCCCTTCAGTTTGGCACTTTGTGCCCTTCTGCTACTTGGGAGCATTTAGTGTCATCTGCATAATTAGAGATTTTACTGCATATTCTCTCTTCTTGGATATTTCTAAAAATGTTAAATAAAGGTCAATTCAAGAACTATTAGATGGTCAAGATCACTTGGGAACTCTAGCATTCATACTTCCAGAGAAGTGTCCATTCATCACCTTTCTTTACACAAACTAGTTCTCAAACATGACGGAGCATTTCTCTAATCCTCTAGTTACTACATTAGAAAAAAAAGCAAATATTCCTCTCTCTTTCTCCTATACTGGTGGTTTTTTCTCCAATGAAATGAATGCATCAAGCTTCTGACACAATAGTAATAATTTAATTAATGAGAATAATTAGAGGAATTCCACAATCCTTGATGGAACTCTATATCTGTGTGGAAACATAAATTTACCACTGGATGCTTCCTCCTTCTTTCCCACATTGTTTAAAGATTTCCTTTCTGTCTTGTTTTGCTTCCCTTTCTTTTCCCCAAATGTCCTTTTCTATAAATCTTTAGAAACCTTCTTCATTTATGGATTACTAAAAGTAGACAATGGTTCTACCTATTATACAAGTATTAGTTTGAGAGTGTCATGATAAATAGCCTGCCTCAGTGTCAGGAAGATCAGAGTTTAAGTTCCATTTTTGATACATTAGATATGTGACCCTGGGCAAGTTATTTAAATTCTCATTGACCCAAGAAGACTCTAAATTAGACATTACAAGTTGTTGATCTGCATGGGTAGAGGGAGTTTTCTCACTGGGAATTATTTGTCCAAATGAGATCATAGCTCTGGAATAAAACAGAACAAACAAAACAGAAAATCCAATTTACATTTGGACAGTGCTTTATAGTTTACAGAGTGCTTTTTTATATATTTCCTTATTTATTTCTTATGATAATCTTGGGAGGGATATAGGAAGAGGAAACCAAGTTTTAGAAAGTTTAATCTTCCTTGGCCATCTAATAACTGGCAGAACTCACATTCAATCCAGATTTCCTGATTCTAATATGATGCTTTTCACAATTTAATGAGTGGGTTTAGGGCTAGGGAAGAAGAGAAACAGAACTTCTAGTCCAAGTCCCCATTCTATGAATAGGCATATTTCTTGCTTCTGGCCATTTCTTTAAGCCACCTTCTGTACTCTCCCCTTGAAGAACCTGACTACATACCTACTTTTTTTTATATTCTTTAATCCTAACTCCTGTTCTCTCTTTTATATCCAAAAGTGGATAAAGATCTATCTATCTATCTATCTATCTATCTATCTATCTATCTATCTATCTATCTGTCTGTCTGTCTGTCTGTCTATCCACACAAACACATATAATATATGTAAATAAAATATATGAAGGTTGTATACTTGCTAAGATTGTGTTTTTCAAACATTGTTCTGCAAGAATCCTCTGAATAGCCAGGAGAGTAAATTTTTAATAATCAGCTTTCACTCTCTCTCAAAAAAAAAGGACCCATGATCCACTTTTAAGTTTAATTTACATTATTAACAATTTTCCCCATCACTTATATTCAGAGAGTCCACAAAATAGTAAATTATGCTCTGGTTTGTACCATTTGATGATTTGTGAGATTTAAAGCTTCACACTAATAACTTAAAAATCTTTCAGGACCTGGTTGAAGCTAACTTCAGCACTTCCTTGCCTCTAGGAAAGGGATTCTTAACCTTTTTTGTGTGTCATGAACACTTTTGGCAAAGAGGGGAAACCTATAGATTCTTTCTCAGCATATTTTTTAAATTTGATAATAGATGGTAATTCTAAATTTAAATTGCAACTTAATGAGAATAACAATATAAGTTTTCTTTCTCATCCAAATTCATGAACACCCCTGAAATCTATCTATGGATTTCTCTGGGCTCAGAGGATCATAGATTAGATTGTTCTCGGTAGTCTGATGAAGTATAGCTAACAAACATTTATATGGAACCTACTGTGTGTCAGGTACTGTGCTAAGTGCTTTACAAATATTATCTCATTTGGTCTTATGTAGTTCTTATATTTATAATATGACAATGCCTATGAATTAAAAAGGGGTCTTTGCAAACTGGCCTCAAGCTTCATACTCATCTAGTCTTGTTACATACATCACTCACCTTATATATTCATATTATTATGAAGAAGATAATCACAATAGTAGATTATAAGTTTAAGGCTGGAAGGGACCTTAGAGGTCATTTAGTCCATCCCCTAAATTTCATAGATGGGGAAATTGAAGCACTTAGAGATTGATTGACTTGCTCAAAGTCTCCTAGATTTCAAATTGAAAACCAAAATGAAAATTGAACCCATGGATGCAGTTGATAGAGCACTGAGTTTGGAATTAGGAAGACAGTTTTTCCATATTCAAATCTATCCTCAGTTACTTACTAGCTATGTGACCTTGGGCAAGACATTTAATATTTTTGCTTCACTTTCTCCATCTATAAAATGAGCAGAAGGAAATGGCAAACAACTCCAGTATCTTTGCCAAAATAAACCCTAATTAGAGTCATGAAGAGTCAGGTGTGACTGAAAAATGGCAAAACAAGATTCTAACTCTAAATTTAATACTTTTTCTACTGTACTTTGCTTTTTTTTTCTACAGCAATACAATAGACTATTAATATTAAGTCTAGGATTAAGACCCAGAATACTGAATTCCTAACCTTTTGCCAAACTCTTCCCTCAATTTATAGTATATAGATACATCCAGATCACAGGATATTAGCTCTGGAATGGACTTTAGAGATCATCTGGGCCAAGCATTTTTAACTGGAGGGTGGGGTAAGACTTTGGGGGATCCTGCCTGTGGGTGTGGACTTGCATGGGGAAAAAATTACATCTTTATTTTCATTGAAATTTATCTGAAATTTTGAATTTTTTTCAATCATGATTTTAAAAGAACATTATTCTGTGGAGAACATAGGCCTTAACTGATTGCTAAAAGGGTCAATGACACAAAAAATGTTAACAGCCTTTGATCTCATCTAAATGACTCATTTTACAGATGAGGAAATTGAAATTCACAAGAGTTCCAATGACAGCTGGAACAGGGATCTAGCTCATCCAACTGCCAGGCCAGTCCTGTTGTCTTTTAATTCTGTTCCACAATGCTAAATATTCAGAAGGAAAAATCAGAAAAAAATCTTTATCTTTTTTTATATGCCAAATTTCTGAATGTTTGGAAATCTCTAAATGTTTTTCCCCCATACTTTCATTCTGAGATTTCACATCAGATAGAGACAACCTTGTTAAATCTTCACATTCAAGTGATTGACAATGAAGGATACAGCCCAGTCTGGGAATGAATGGTTTCATAAAATGAATAAACACTCTGCTGAAATATTTCTTATTCTGCTACTTGTGATAAAAATTCCTCCCCTGTTTATAGACATAAGAAATCCCACCTGCTTAACCAGCTAAAACTGTCTTCAACAATTCAGTTCAGCAATTGAGTACCTACACTTTGCCAGGTCATAGGGATTAAAAAAAAAGCAAAGTATTCTCTGCTTTTAAGGAAATAGAATTCTATTGGAATTGATCTAATGAGTCACTCCAACTGAAGCTAGAGTGGAAAAACTATACTTCCTGTCCCTTCTCTACAGTCACTGATGGTGGAAGACCAGGAAGAATCTTATTTGAAAAGGAAAATGTGCCTGATTTGAGGATGCTATAAGATCCCTCCCTGTGATTTAAGCCCAAGGACCTTTTGTAATGAGCAATCAACATCTTTTTGTAGAGTGGAGACATCATGCCCCCCAGCCCCAGATGTTATCCAAATGGTAATCACTCTTTCACATTTATGAATCCTTGTTGATATATCATCATGTAGATAAAACTATCACTGATGGTATTTTTTTTCTTGTACAGGTAAATTCAGAGGACAGTTTTACCTGCACAAGTGTAGGATAATCAAGCCTTCTGAGTAGAAAATGCTCATCTTGTAACTCTCACATTTATTCAGGGCTAGATGATGTTTGATAAAGATGGATGCTGCTGCATTTGACTGTGAATTGTTCCCCATACAGCTGTTGATTTGCCCTATACTGTTAGGCAAGAGCCCACAGCCAATCTTTCCTTGTAGTGGGTGATTCAGTGATTAGATACATGCTCTGTTTTTTCAGAAACATTCAGAATATTGGAGCACAGGTTTATGTAAACAGATTCCTATTTGGCTTACATTGTGAATCAACCAAGAAATAATTATCATTAACCACCATTTGGTCAATCGAAAATAATCATATTCCATAAGGCAGCCACCAGTGGCAGAAACTTAGATACTTCTGAGAGTCCACTATTGTTGGCAGAATCAGTTTTGGTCAGGGTTGCTCTTAAAGCCTGCAGGTGGAGTGGGTGGGGTAGAATGGAGAGGACCAGCAGCTCACAATTTAGTGGAACTTACACTGTTAATACTGGAAAATCTCTTAGAGCTGACAACAGTTCTTGTGGAATTATCATATGTATGTATATAGACTGTCACATTGAGGAAGAATGCTATTTCCATTTTCTAAGATGATTAAAGGTGCTTTTTTGTTTTTGTTATTTTGTCTTTTTGGATAACTTGTGACTCTCTTTCTTTTGTGGATTTTGTATCCCCCCCCCCTACATATGAATAGCATGTATAGTCAAGAAAGTTGACTATTTGGAAACATTAAAAATTTTACCTCTGGGATTATATGTGTCCAGAATTCACCAGTCATATTTAACAATAATAACAATAAATTAGCATTTATAAATTTTGCAAAATGCTTTAAATAAAAGCTTTCCTTTCTTAATGTATCTCTCTAATCAGGAGAAACATGGTCTAGAAATGTGGAGAAAGACAGAAGTGTTTCATCTTTGGATTTATTTATGTCCCTTCCAAATATCTTCTAATGTTTTAGGTTTTGCTTCTTCTCTCTTTGCTGGTGTATATTTGTTAGTCATTAACTAGAAGACAAAGGGCAGACAAGAGAATATAAGATGGAAATTTGAATGGTTGCAGAAAAAAATGAATCAACTAAATTTGATTAGTAACTACTTTCACTTCAATTAACCTCAATGAATAATAAATTTTCAGTCATTTCCTCTTGTCATGATGCTGTTTAGCTATAGCCTCTTATCCACTTTACATCTATTTTGGTTTTAGTCTTTGCATGTGCTCCATTCTTTTGGGTGGTTTTTTGGAGCATTATTTGACTAGATTTCTTTATATTACTATTTCAGTTTCAATTGTGTTAGAGTGTTTCATTTCATTACTATATGGCAATGTATTTGACTAGTTCAGAGGGGGAGGTTTGGAATCAGAATCACTGTCCTGGAAAAGACTTCCAGGGGTTTTCTAGTACACCACTTCATTGTCTAAATGAGATAATTCTTTCTGGCTTGAAAGAACAACAATTACTCTTCTGCTTTCTTCTTTTTTAACGCCTTACCTTCTGTCTTAGAATCTATACTATGTATTGGTTCCAAAGCAGGAGAGAGGTAAAGGGTTGGTAGTGGGGGTTAAATGACTTTCCTGAGATTACACAACTAGGCAATATCTGAGGTTAAATTTGAACCCAGAACCTCTCATCTCTAGGCCTGGCTCTCAATCCACTGAGCCATCTAATTGGTCTCTACTCTTCTGCTTTCTAAAATAAACTAGAAAATTAAGAGGTTACAGTATAATCCAGTGAAGTAAAGTGGAAAGCATAAAGAAACCAGTTTTTATTGTGACTATCAGCCATTAGAGGTGAGACATTGGGCAAGTCCTATTACTTCTCTAAGTATCCATTCTTTTATCTCCTTAAAAAAGATCCTTTCCAAATATATGTTCTGTAAAAATAGCTCAGTGCTGAAATAAATATATAACCATTAAAAGGTAAGGTAGGCTGGCTTAAATTTTTACAATGAAGGCACATTATTAAACCATCAGTGTCATCAAATGTAATTTCAGCTGTGGTCCCTTGTGCATCTCTCAGTGCCCAGATTCCCTGTGGCATGATTTCTAAGTTGGGCTTGTGGCATTTTGAAAGGAAATCAAAAACTTGCTGTGAAAGGCTTACTGGGACTTTCAAAGACTTCCAGATGACAAACAAACAAAGTTGAATCTATAGGACCCCCATTACATAGCACATAAAAAAAGATACAGAAGGACTGGTTGGGTAGTGGATGTTTAAGGAGTCATTCTAGGGAATACTTTAATGAGTCATGATTATATTAGTGTGGCTACTCCTTCCGTTGATGTAGATTCCTTTTAGTAGACTATCTTTGTGATTTACCATGACCAAAAAGCAGCGTTAACTTGTGACCTGTATACTGGTGATGAGCTTCTTCAAACTCATTCCCTATATGAGCCTCCAATATATACATATATGTATGTATGAATATATTGGTGGCTCATATCCTACCAAAGCTCATTGATTCAACAAGTGTTTATTAAGTGATGACTGTGTACTATGCACAGCATTAGGTGTTGGCAATACAAAGGCAGAAACAAAACAACCCTTGCCCCAAAGGAGTTTCTGATCTTTTGGGAGACATGTGCACAAATAAGTAAATACAAAATATATAAAAATTCATTGGGGGGGGCACCAGAAACCAAGGGCATCAGGTTAGGGCTCATTTAGGAGATGGCACTTGGACTGAAGGAAGGTAGGGGTTCTAAGAGATATGTAAGGGCATGCATGCTGTGTCTGAGGTGGGAGGGGATGGTGGAGATAGGGACAAGTTGTACAAATACAGAGGTGAGAGAGAAAATGTGCATGACGAGAACCTTTCTGAATTTATCTGCTGTCATAATTCGATACCACTACATGAGGTACTGAAATAGGACTTTAGTGGAGACCAATATTTTCATCCTTGGATAATAAACATTTTGCTTTCCAGCTTTATGCTTTCATCCCCCAAAAGATTCACGTCCTTCTGTTTTTTAAGATTTGTTCAGTAATTCAGTAAGCTGATTTTGAAGTAGAAGTATAATTGCCTAGATTATATAGTTAATTTTCTTAACCTTAAAAAGTTCTCATTCAGGCAGAAAATATTTTCAAGTCTTGACAATGCTGTTATGTAAGGCTGCTATAAACCTTCAAGGAGATACCCAGTACTGATTTATGTGAGGATGGGAGAGTTTGTCCTTCCTCTTTGCAGGAGAATTTCTATTCTTCTCTATTTTGAAGGGCATACATATCTGTTCCACACAGCAGGAGAAGGAAAAATTTGCCAAATGTAATTTGTAAAGTCTCTTCGGTTAAAAGAGAATGTATAACTTAAAATGGAATACTCTACTTCAGAGTCTTAAGGATTGAGCTTTTAAGCTCCAGCCCAAGTGAATTCTTTGAATATGGATCTAGATTGGCTGGAAACTTTCAGATTTCAGGCAGTGAATACTAAAATATTTGTCTATTTTTTGTTTTATTCTACAGTTCAGAGACAGCTTAGAATCAGGACTGGGAATGATATAAAGAGGTCATTGTGAATAGCCTCTCATTTCCAGTGGGATTTAATATAAAATCATCTAGTAAGTCAAAGTTATTCTTTCTTAAAAAGCTCCAGATAGGGAAAGCCTATAGCCTGTCTTTCTCATCTTTGAGTTTTAGTATCCTTATTTGTGAAATAAGGATTAAAAATTCTATCATTTTCTACCACAGAGATGCTAGAAGGATCAAGAAAAGTTATTTTAAAATTTAATCAAATTCAGAAAGTTTCCTTCTGTTTCTTTCAAGAAATATGCAATATAGATACAAAGCTCCTGATTTATACTTAATATCTCATATTTTAACAATAGGAAGAACTAGAAATAAAGAGACATTGTGGTACAGTGGAAAGAGTGTTGGCCTTGGAGTCAGAGGATCTGAGTTCAAATCTGTGCTCTGCTGATTACTATCTGCAAGTCACATCCCCTTTGAGGGCCTCTGTTACCTCATTTATAAAATGGAGGCATCAGACAAAATAAATGTCAAGTCCCCTTTCAGGTCTAATTTTGTGATTGATGAATATAGTGCTATTAATGTTACTCATATTTCTATTTTTCAAAATGCAATTCTAGCACTTATTTGATCTCTTCTATGAGAGCTTTCATCAAGGGTCTCATCATTTTGGAGATGTGATTCAGGATTCAGGAAGGCAGTGCCATTGGACTGTTTGTATATTTTTTGCAGGCTTACCTTAAGGCTTTAAGCAAAGCCCTGATGATAGACTATGTATTTCCTCTAAGGACAAAATAAGCTAAATTTGGAGAGGTTTCTCACTTTATGGCCCTCAGGAGTTTGAATTTTTCCAGAGACATAAAGGGGTTATGAACACCATTAGTAGAAGGATAAAGATAAGGATTAGATTTGATTTCATTCTTAGGGGGAGTTCCAGACAAGGAAACTCTCTACCAACCAACACAATTCAACACCTTCTCTGAAACTTATAGTCTTTTTTTAACCTTACCTTGGGCCTTTGGTTCTAAAACAAAAGAATGGCAAGGGCTAGACAGTTGGGGTTAAGTGACTTACCCATGGTCACACAGGCAGGAAGTGTCTGAGGCCAAATTTGAACCCAGGTCTTCCCAACTCCAGGACTGGTGTTCCATTCACTGCTACTTAATGGTTCCTTAAACTTCTAGCCTTAAAGGATTGCCTAGAGCAATGGTTTCAAACACAAATAGTTTGTAAGGATCCTCATAGGCTACATATTGACTTTGAAAACCACATATTAACATTATCTATGCTCTATTTTATTTTAATTTATTTTGTTAATGTTTTCAGGGTGGTGCTGTCCAGAGTTCTGCCAGTGTGTTTGACCCCTCTGGCTTAGAGCACAGAGAAGTTTAGTTAATTTGTCCATAGACATACAACCAGTATGTGTCAGAGGCTGAAGGGATATGATCACACTAAGGAAATTAGTTCATGAACTAAGTGTCCTGTGGGGTAGTTAATGCCAGAATTATTGCCCTCATTCTACCAAAGAAACTCAAAGTGGCTTTACCAAGGTCATGGATGGTGATAGAAAGTCAGTTATCTTGCTCAAATATTGTGTCTGTGAATTTTGTGAGGGACTCAAAGGTGACTTTTCTACCAAGTTAGGGAAAGGAGCAAAAATGCAACTTTGATTAGTATGGAAAGGATGGAATTCATTCTAGTCACTAATCAGTAATATTTCTCATGTAGTTATTGCATAAAATTGATAATTGGTGTAACAAAATAGTTTCTTCACATAAAACCAGAATCAAATTAAACATAAATAGTATATGAATCATGTGTGTGGCATCCCATGGTTTGCGATGCTGAAAATAGGCCAAAACATTTCAGTAACTATTGTTCATAGTAAGACTTGAATATATGGAGGACCTGTGATGTTTGTCAATGTTGAGAACTCCTATCAAAGGAACTTCCTTCAGCAATGTAGATTATAGCATAGGGGCAGCTGGGTGACTCAGGGGATTGAGAACCAGGCTTAAAGACAGATGGTCCTAGGTTCAAATTTGACCTCAGACACTCCCAGCTGTGTGACCCTGGGCAAGTTACTTAACCCCCATTGCCTAGCTCAGTGATGGGCAACCTTTTGAGCTTGGTGTGTCAAAATTTGCCAAAAAAAAACGAGCATAACTCTGGTGGTGTGTTTCTTCAAGAAAAAAACCCATAATTTTGCAATATTTATAGTTTAAATAACAAAAATGTATAATTGTAATATATAACTGCATTTAATAAACCAAAAACAAATTATTTAACTTAACTTTTTAGTGATTTCTTTGTTCATCTGTCAGTTTTGTTGGTCTTGATATTATTCAACTTGTGTGGGGTGCTGAGGGAATTCTTTAACCTGCCTATTAGTGACTTTTTTTGTTGCTGAATTTCATTGGCTAAATCTTCAGTTGAGGTTGGTATTTTGTACACTTCAAGCCCAAGCAAGCGCTACTAACTTCATCTGTCAATCTGTTTCTTTTGTTGGTTTTGATATTATTTAACAGTGAGAATAAGATCTCATAAAAGTATGTAGGGTGAAAAATTGTGAGTAAAGCCATTGCTATATTTTTCAGGGTGCTGAAAGTGTCTGGTAACTGGTAATTGGTTCCAGGCATTACTCAGTTGCATGTGGGAGGGAGCCCCACCTAATTTTCCACCAGCTCAACCTGGCCTGGCCCCGCCCTTTGGCTGGCTCCCAGGTGTGCTGCCCTCCAGCCTGCTAGCCTATGCATAGGCTCCTTCCTCCTCCTTCCCATCCCTGAAGGAGCCCCACAGGCTGCTCGCTGCTCACCCCCTTCCCCACAGCAAAGCGATGGAGCAGCTCCACCACCCCCCTTGGGCCAATATACAGTATTGATTCTAAGCTGGATATATATAAAACATATAACTTAGTAATTAGGTCCTATCTAATTGTTAGATTTAGTGTTTTGCCCAAGATCTCATAGCTAATGTCAGAGATGGGATTTGAACTCACATTTCTTTCACTCCAAGTATAGCATGCTGTCCACTAAATGATGCCTATTTTAACACAGTAATAATAACTCCTTTTAATATTTCCTTATAGTTTACAAAGTACAAATATTCCTTCCACATCATGGAGGGTAGAGGCAATGTGCCCCTGGGATCTGGAAAAATTGCTGTAAAATAGTTTGGCTTTCTCATTTATTTTTGCAAATTTTAACTTTTTACTTATAACTCTAAAAAAGAAATTGTGTATATTTATAGCATTAAAAGATAAAATATGTTGATATTATACAATATTATATATTTTATGCATTTCTAAATTTTTTCTGTATTGTCTGTTTGCCTTCATGTGTTGTCTGCAGCTTCCATAAAACTCAAAAAATTTCCATTTAAATTTTTTATGCTAACTTGTGATACATCAAAACCACAATGGTATAAGATTTAAATCAATATCAATTACTCCAAGTATTAATTTTATAAAATTTATTAATAATCATTTGAAGTAGAAGAAATAAAAAGGAAAAAGAAGTATAAAAACCTAATTAAACTAAGAAAAATAAGACTACATGCATAAGTTCTCCTGACTGGCTCAAAACAGCTTCCACAACCACAATCAGGGGAAGAGGGAGAAAGGGCAGAGTTTCACAAAACTTATATCCTCCCCATGTTAGTCTGTAATGTGAGAAGGAACATGGGAAGCTGGGATTTAGAGTCCTGAGGAGCAAAATTCTATCCACACAATGGGGAAAATCAAGATGTGGAAGGGATACCTCTACTTCCCAAACAACAACTCTGGGACACAGGAGTCATATAAGTATCTGGCCTAAGATATGTATTAGCTGTGTGACCCTGGACAAATCCTTTGACTCTGCCTCAGTTTTTTCATTTGAGGAATGAGCTGGAAAAGGAAATGGCAAACTTTTCTAGGATCTTTGCCAGAAAACCTCAGATGGGTCAGGAAATGTTGGATACAATAAAATGACTGAACAACAACCATCTATAAGGAAACTGAGCCCAAGAGAGGTTAGGTTCAAACTCATGTCTAAGGTGAGTCCTTATTAAACTAGAGTATGCCTTCCATAAGATAAATTGGTTAAAAAAACAAACCAACCTTAAATTTGTATAATATAATGCCTCAGAGGCAATGTCAGATAGTGGGTAAGTAGCTGATCTCAGAGTCAAGAAAACCTGGATTCAAGTCCTCTCTGGAAAATGCTGGTTATGTGACCCTGTGCAAACCCTTTACCTGCTTGGTGCCCGCTAAAGCTCTCCAATATTCTAAGTTGTTGAGAAGTTGCCAGTCTGAATTAGTAGAGGCATTTTCCTCACCAGGGAGCTCCCTACACTAATAAAATCACAGAGCCAAACAACAAGAAGTAATCGTGTCCCCTTTCTATAAGGCATGCTTATGTGCTTCCATAGCAGAAAAAATTGATGCAAGGAAAAAACCTACAGCTCAGAATTATTTAAGGGCAGGGATGGAAAGGGGGTAGGACTTGGAGCTTAAGGCTATGTATTATCAAAATGCCTGCTGGACTGCCCTTTGACTCTCCTGTGATTCTGAATCACCTGAGAGAGCTTTATTTTGCTGCTGCCCAGTTCCAAAAAGGGCCAGGTGGGGGGCACCATTACCGTGGTCCAGGTAGTTTTCCCTCCTTTTGTGTGCACCCCAGTTCACTGCTCTCAATAGCTATGTCTCCTCTCCCTGCAGCTATTTCCAATTCTCTTCCCCCTCCTCCAATCCCTCCTTTCCTGTTCTGGGCATTGAGCCAGGATAGAACAAAGCTTCCATCCACTTTTCCCTTGCTAGTTTAAAGGTGGCCCCAGTGGCCTGCCAGAAAGGGTAGCATCTCACAAATTTTTCAGTGACTTACAGGCCATTTAAGCTTGCCAAGTATTGTACAAGATTTATGATTCTTATGGGAAGTCTCTGTGCCACCTTTTGAGTCCTTGCTTAGGATTAAAAATCTCATGCCACATTTAGCTACTGTCACAGTGATTTAGGGAATGCAGTAAGAGCTAATGCCCAGGGGTCAGCTGGGTGTCTAAGTGGATTGAGAGCCAGACATAGAGATGAAGGTCCTGGGTTCAAATTTGAACTCAGAGACTTCCTAGCTGTGTGACCCTGGACAAGTCACTTAACCCCCATTGCTTAGCCCTTACTGCTTTTCTGCCTTGGAACTAGTATTGATTCCAGGACAGAAGGTAAGAGTTAAAAAAAAAAATCTAATGCCCAGAGTACTGATTTTTAGTGAAAGCCACTAATTAGCCATTTGACTTTGGAAAAGTCATCATTTATCCTCTCTGGCCATTAGTTTCCTTATGTATAAAATGAGATGATGTCAAAGGTCTCTTCAAGCTTTAAAATGTTATATTCTTGCCATAATGATTATACTATAACTTTTATACTGATTATAAATTCAGGTATGCCTTATATAAATTGCTCAAATTATCTCAGCTCTTTGGGCTAGCAGGAAAATTTCAAACAAACACCTGAATAAGTTATTGTGTTAGATTTTTATAAAAACCCTTACTTTCAATCTTAGAATCAATACTGTATATTGGTTCCAAGCCAGAAGAGAAGCAAGGGCTAGGCAATATGGGTTAAGTGACTTGCCCAGGATCATATCTTGGTTTTGATAGAATTTTAATGGAGTTGGAAAGGAATTCAGGGAATTTCAATTTTGGAAACCATTTTTTGTACCTTTCATATTTAAAATAATTTCAATAAATAATTTAAAATAATTTTACAAAAAATAATTAAAGTGATCAATCAGATAGTAAAGTTTTTATCTATAAGGTTGATGGAAATTTATAGTAGTTTGCCATCAACAAACTAATTTAAGGGTTTTTGGGGGGTTTGGGGAGGGAAGGGGGTAAATATGAATTAGGAGAGTAAGTAAAAATTCAAGAAGCAAGACTAGGAGTGAGGTTGTTGGAACTGGGATACAGTTTTACCCTCTCTTTTTCATGTTGTACTTTTATCTGGGTCTCAGTAACACAAATGTCATCAATTTTTCTTCTGTGGGTGGCAATCTTAGTACTATTTACTTTCTGGCCCAGTGTATGATTGCACTTGGGAACCATTGTACCACTCTTGAGTGAAGGTGGGAATGTAATTTGAAGTTAGAAGAAAGGAAAGAGAATTAGATGCAGAAGTAATATTCTCAAACAAACTTAAAACAAAAAATTCAATAATTTTATGAAAGCTGCTAACATTGTGAAATACTACATGGGACCCTAGAGTTCCCAGGAAGCCTAGATTTAGAAAAAATATATACAAAGAAAAGCCTTCATTTCATTCATTCTCCTTGTTATTGTAGGTTACCTGAAAAGGTAAAGTAATTTGCCTATGGACACAAAGCTAGTTTATAGTGTTAAGGGTAAATTTTTAGGGTTGAGACTGAATATATTATTTAATGGTCATCAGGGATTTAAATTCTAAATCCCAATGAAATACTCAAGTCAGAATAGAATTTTATGGTGGTTTATTTACAATAGAAGGAAGAAATTAAGAATGAGGGAGAAAGAGGGAAAAGGGTAGAAGATCTACTCTGGCCTGGTCTGAACCAGGGGGAGTTCAGAGACCTTAGCCAAAGGGCCTTCCCAGAAGATTAAATCTAGCTTGGCTTCCAGCCATGAGGCTTCCTCTAAGATGAGGGGCCTCCTTGGAGGCTGGTGCCTTCAGAAAGCCCCCGAAAGAGGATTCAGCCTTAACACTCCCCACGTAGTTGCCTAAGGGAAGCAGTCTCAGGTCTCTATGCTCCAGCCCTCCAAGTCAAGAACTACCTCAAAAAGCCGTCAAAAAGTCCCTCTCACAGGAAGTGACAAAAAATATAAAGGCAGTACTTTATATCACTTCCTGTGTCTCAAATGTACTAATGGTGGCTTAAACTTGGCTTAGGACAGCCCAGGGGGTCAGTCGGTTGTTTCTGATTTGTCACTTGCTAGCTCACACAGGTCACAGACCATCCTTCCCCACACTTAATCCTTAAGTGGGGGTATATACATTCCTGGTCAATAAAATTCTAAAGACTAAGCAGGATGGAGTAAATCTAAAATTCACAATAGGCAGAGAGAGATAGGACTAGGACCCAGATCTCCCAAGCACAAAAACCTGGTACAAAAACCTGGTAAGGGTTTAAAAACAAAATTAAAAACAACCAAAAAAAATCCATATGCCTCTCTGTCCTGTCTTCTCTGATAGATTGTTAGTTAGTTCCTACTCTTCAGATACTGTGTCTTACTCATCCTATCCCACCCAACCCCATCCAAGCAATGACTCTTAGCTCACTCCCTGACACAGTAATCACTCAGAAAATTTTGAATTGTAATGGGTGATAGTACAAAAAGTACTGGGTCAGAAGGCAGGAGATGTGGTGAATATATATCTCATCAACACTAGGAAGGGACTAGTGAACAGGGTATATTGACTTTACTTTTCAGATAATTGAGTTTTTTCCTTATTCACTGGGAGACTCTGAGATATAACTGGCATTTGTATAGTACTTTAATGAATTTTGCTAATTGAAGGCTTTTGTTCTACTACTTGCAGTGCTACTCCCTTACCCATGTGTCCATAGACCAAGCTGTTCTCTCTGCTGTGTGTAGGGAATTTCATCTATAATATAAGGTCAGGGTATCTTTATGAGACACACTAATTTTAGGAACTGATTAAAAGAAAGATTGAGTTAAGAAACGATATTAGAAATATTAAGAAAATATAATTTCTTCTTGACTCATTCAGCAAACTCTTTACCTTCCATAATGTTTGTTTTCTTCCTCCCCCTGTATTTGAACATTTAATGTATTGTGATGAAGATGTTCTAAACAAAAGAAAACTACTAAGACCCAAGGTAGGGTAAGAAAAGCATTAGGCTAAGAGTTAGAAGTGTCAAACTCTAGACTAGTTATGCCACCATATAACCTTGGGCAATTATCCTTACTTTCTTACTTTCCAATGTCTCAGCTGAAAATAATGGAATCAAATGGAATCAAAATGGAATCAAACTTTTATTAAGTGCTTGAAGTCAGAGGAATAGATACAACTGAGGAAGTGAGTTTCTGCTGTTACAGCAATTGTAGGCAGGAGACAACATATATTGGGGAGTATTGGCCAGGATGGGAGTTATGGTCCAGAGAATTTCTGGGATGATGAGTTGATCCAAAGGGCAGTCAATTATCATGCCTTTCTATAAACCAAAGTACTGTTTGTTTGATTACTGTGCTCTAAGCCAGAAATAGAAAGGGTCAAAAATGGTATATGGGTGGTGATATGATATAGCAAACTGGCCTGAGTGAAAGAATGGAATGAAAGGCATTGTCTGCTCTGAAGTTGGTTAGACATAGTGTTCTAAGTAAGCTTGCGTTCATCCAGGAACTAATCAAAATGGCTCAGTTTTAGGAAGAGAGTTCCAAAGCTGAATGGATTACCTCCCAATTGTACTAAAGACTTCTGAATTAAACCAAAGACTCCCAAGGTTCCTTCTTGCTCAAAAAATAAGTCTAGTGAAAGATTAATGTCCAGATTTTATGATAGAAGTAGATAGAACACTAGATAACAGATCTGAGAAGAATCTAGGTTTAGATGCTGCTTTTCACCCTAGCTGTGTGACTATGGACATTGCTTAACTTCTTAGATTAAATTTCTTCATCTGTCAAATGGGTTTAACATTGATGGTTCTGGCCTCACGGGATTATTTTGAGGTTCAAATGAGATAATATATGTAAAAGATGTTGCATGCCAAAAGCCCTTTATAAATGTTGTTACTGTTATTATGATTAATT
Organism: Monodelphis domestica; assembly: GCF_027887165.1. Classification (NCBI taxonomy): domain Eukaryota; kingdom Metazoa; phylum Chordata; class Mammalia; order Didelphimorphia; family Didelphidae; genus Monodelphis; species Monodelphis domestica. The sequence goes on along the minus strand of NC_077227.1, from coordinate 146,640,871 downwards.
TTCTTTATATAATAAATTTCTTGAGTATATTGACCACCTCCTCCAGCCTCTCTTGGTATCCCTTTATGTTTCTTGATGTTGCTGGAAAATTGCAGGCTAATGTACTTTTCATGATATCTTATAGTGCTGAGATGTATGAAGCAAGGAATTTATAGAATCTTAAACTTCTATCTTCATCTATAGTGCTGTAAGTCTGTTATCTAATATCGGCTTAGTGACCAGATTTGCTTGGTGAATATTCTTTTTTATTAAGCCTGATTAATTTTTTCCCCTGAATTACATTTCTGGTTTAGATCCTGAGATTTGCATTTAAAGTGGAATGATAGAGAGTGACTTTCCATTATAGTTTGGTGAAAATAATTTTTACAGTAGTCTCCAATAGTCTGGGTCTCAGTAATGAAGTCAGTGGTTAAGATCCAATAAATCAACATTTTCTTTGCTTTGTTTACTTATGTACTTGGACAGTTTTCTATTGCAAATTATCTAAAAAGTGACTAACATTTCAAGGGTACAGGTTTAGGGGACTCATTTATGTGGGTGAATTTAATATCTTCTAACATTACTGTTCATTTGTTTGATATCACTAGAGACTAGCTCCTTCATTTTCAATTTGTATTTCATCTTCAGAAAGCTTTTCAGAGTAGAATGTTTAAAATGTATTATGATTACACTACTTATAATTGCATGAATTTTATTTTGAATCAACTATGATAATATTAACTAAATTTAGATGACTTTTACCTGTTATATTCTTTTATTGAAAAATTTATTGATGAAGTTTCTTTATTAGGTTTGTTACAGCACAGGAACTTGGAACTTAGGCTGATCCCTTTTGAGGGTATAATGTATGATCTATTGGTTGGGCAATTGATAAAGCTCTTTGGATCTGGTGAGAGGAACATCGAGAGTCTTTTATCCTTCAAAAGATCTATTTTGCTTTAGTTTTCCCTTTCTCTTTATCCAGACATTTAAGGCCAGCCCAGAGCTTTATTTAAAACCCTTACCTTCTTTCTTAGTATCAATTCTAAGATAGAAGAGAGGTAAGAGTTGGGCAATCAGGAGTAAGTGACTTGTCCAGAGTCACATAGCTAAGAAGTATTTGAGGCCAGATTTGAACCAGAGATGATTTAAGGAAGTTCATTTCCCCCATTAAAAATTAAAAAAAAAAGACTCAAAATTTTAGACAGATTTAAGTAATCAGAAAAATCGAAGGAAGACATTCATGACTTTATTAGTAATAACTTGAAAGAAAGACATCATGGAATTCTCAACTCATGAAATATATGGAAATAGTATAGATTGGTGTCCAAGGTTGGAGTTAGTCCAATTTGGAGTTAGAAAGCCATAGGTTCAAATCTAGTCTTTGACTCATGTTAGTGGTGTGACTTCTAGGCAAAAATTGCCTTTCAGTGTTCCTACACAACTCTTATGAGTTGTTGCTAATCTGTATAGGTAGAAAGAGTTTTCAAAATGGAAATTCTCCATATTGGTGGAATCAGAGTTCTAGGCCAAAAAATAAATATGCATGACATTGTGCTTGGTTTGGGGTGCATAAAGACCAAATGAAACCATCCCCGTTCTCTCGGAGCTCTAATTCTGTTGGATAATGCCTGAAATTTAGGCAGAGTTTTATAGTTTGCAAACCTTTTTTCATGTACCACTCTACTGTGGCCTCTCAGGTCCCTTCCAGTGCTAAATTTGTGATCCTCTTTTGACTGGTTTAATTATTATGCTTAAAGACAGGAGACTGTACTAGCAGAACTCAGGGGTTTTCTCTGCCTCTGGGATTTTGTAATTCTCTTTTACTTCTTGAGTAAATTAAAGGAATAAATAGCCTCCTAGGCAATTTGCATTTAACCTACCCAAAGAACAAGGTATAGCTAAATCTGAGAATGAATACTTGATTTTTGGCATATTCGTTATAGAGCTTCTACTTCCAGCTAGTCAGTGTTAGATGTGGTAGCTGTTTTATTTTTACCTTGTCAGCTTTCTTCACATGATTATGTTCTCGCCCCAATTCTGCACAAGAGGAATAAGAACTGGTTTTTATAGGGGATTAAGTTAATTATAATGCATATTTATATGGAACTTCAAGGTTTATAAAATGCTTTCCTCATAACACTGCGAAGAAAGGAGCACTTACAGATGTGAAAACTGAAGTTAAAGTATTTGTCTAGGATCATATGCTGATCATATATTATGGGAGAAAGATTTAGCATGGAGACCACTAAGCTTTCAATTTTATAGATGAGGAAATTGATGACACAGGAGAGTAAGTGATTTTGTCCAAGATCATACAGGTAGTGTCAGACATGGTATGAACCCCAGGATCTTACAGCTATTAAATATAAGATCCTAAATATAAGCTCAAGCCCCTTCATTGATTCCAGTGCTTTCCCCACTACATTGAAATGTCACCCAGAGAAAAAAATTTTTTTAGTTTACATTATGAAGCCTCTTGGCTTTGTAATGTTCATCTAGGAATGAGAACATAAAAAGTAGCATTTGGCTATATTTTTTACTTTTTTTGAAGGATGTAGATAATTTTGTCTTTTCTTTTTGCATTTTGTAAATGGTAAGAATAAAATATCCTCTTAGGTGCATAAAAATTAAATTTTTGAAGTTCTTCAACCTATGGTGCAATAGTTTTGCATACATTGTACCATTTTAAAGTGTTATTGAAGTTGGAATAGGGTAAAAAATCCAGGGGTTTATCTTAAAATGACCAAATATCTCTTCAGTTAAAAAAACAAACTGATGTTCTTATAGATCCAGCTTGATACAGGTTAGCCTGGATTTTCATTTCATAATTGGAATGCAAGGAAACACTAGTAGGCCATTTAACAGTTAAGAAAAGGTGGTTTATATAGTTATATGATGGAAAGGATATTTAACAAGGATATAGCACTGATTTGGTTGAACCTATCTACTTATGTGTTGGCCATGTTGGCATACTGGTCAAGTATGAGGGGAGACACCCTGATTCCTTTGGGCTATTTTTTTTGGTTTGTTTTTAGTTAATAAAGAAGCTATGTCAGTGGTATGAGCCCAACCCCTATGAACCAATTAAGTCTCAAGGAGAGTTTCAATATTTTTTAAGGACGTCAGGCCAATCTGCATGCGATAGATATTTCTCCTTATGAAAGATGCTTTAAAAATAATGTTTTAAATAGCCCTCCTCTTCACACCCATCCCATCCTTCCATTGAATCATTCCTTGTAATAAAGAAAAATAATAAAATGCAACCACTTGACAGAGCAACTACATCTGACAGCTTATACGGTGTTTAACATCCAAAGTCCCAGAACCAGAATTGTCCGTTGCAATAAATCTGAGTTCATCTATCATTTAATGTTGCTTCCATTGATGTTATTTCATTTGTTGACTATATTGTTGCCTTGGTTCCATTTTTAAAAATTCTATAACATGCCATGCAAATTTTCCCATGTTTCTCTGAATTCACCTTATTCAAAGAATTATCCATCTTCTTTATTTTTCAGATGATGAAATATGAAGCCCCAATATGGTAAATTATTTAAATAAGGTCTTACAGCTAACAGAGGATAGGAGTTGGATGAGAGTTTAGATTTCTTGACTCTTTCTTTGTGATTCCTTTCCACTAAACTTTTAATATATCCCACCCCTTTTGCTTTTACATAGAGACATACTCATACATACCATGTCAGAAATGATATTTATTCCAGGCTTCCTTAACTCAGAAAATTAAAATAGTAATATAATTCTAAAGGTTGTTATTGAATATATTTGCATTTTAACAGCACAGAACCTGTATCTTTGCTTCAACATTTCTGTGCTTCATTACTTTGATGGATTTAGGATGTCATCAATATTGGCACTATCATTCTCACATCTATTTATTCAGTCCTAACCTCTCCCCTGGGACAGCTAGGTGGTGCAGTGAATAGAGCCCCTGGCTTGGGATGAAGAAGACCCAGTTCAAATCTAGTCAGATACTTACTAGATGAGTGACCCAGGGCAAATCAGTTAACCTTGTTTGTTTCAGTTCCCTCATTTGTAAAATGAGCTGGAGAAAGAAATGGCAATATCTTTGCCAAGAAAGTTCCAAATGGCTTCATGAAGAATTGGATAAGACTGAAATGATGGAACAACAACCTCCCTCACAAATCCGAATGTCATATTACTGTTTATTGGATATCTTAAGTGTCTTATTATAATTGAGGGTACCACCATGTTTGTAGTCATCTATATTCCTGAAATGTGTTCTCTTCTCTCTTACTTGTTAATCAGCCCCTTATCTAGTTTGTTCCCTAGTTTTGTTCATTCTACCTTTGAAATATCTTTTGTGTGTAACCCTTTTCTCCTGTGACAAGGATATGACATGGATATCACCATGGTTCAGTCCCTCATCACTTCATTCCTGGAGTTTCACAGTACTTTTCTACTTAATCTTGCATCTGGCCTCTACATTCCAATCTTCTCACTATTCAGCTCCCAAACTCATCTTTCTAACGATGCCCCTGCTTTTTGTTGTTCAGTTGTCTTGGTTCTTTGTGACCACATTTGAAATTTTCTTGGTAATGATATTAGTGGTTTGCCATTTCCTTCTCCAGTTCATTTTATACATAAGGAAACTGAGGCAAACAGAGTTAAGTGACTTTATTCATGCAAAAAGTGTTTCATAATTGTGTTCATATATTTTCTGTGTTTGTTTTGGCAAGTATGCCCCTAGGTATTTTATATTGTCTACACTTATTTTAAGGGAATTTTCTTTCTGTCTCTTGCTGTTGAACTTTGTTGGTGGTAAAGAGAAAGGCTGATGATTTTATTTGACTTTATTTTGTGTCCTGCAACTTTGCTAACATTGTTAATTGTTTCTCCTAGTTTTTTGATTCTTTGGGGTTCTATATGTATAACACCTACGAATGGTTTTGTTTCCTCATTGTGCAGATATTCTTGCATAATTCCAATGTTTTCTAGAATAGTTGAATCTGTTTACTGCTTTACTAATGGTATATCAGTGCGCCTATCCCCTCCAACATTGACTATTTTTCTTCTCTTTTTTCTTTATCAATTTTATTAGATGTGGAGATAATCTGAGTTTGTTTTAAGTGTTTCTCTCTTTAATAATTTGGAACAGTCATTCTTTAGATGTTTGATAGTTTGCGATTCTTTTAAAAACTGTTCATTTTCTTCAGTCACTTTTCTATTTTTTTAAATGCCTTTTGGTCATATGTATTGGCCACATATAGTTAATAACTTGGATGTTAATTGTGCATGCCCTTTCAAATTTGATGAGAGCTAAAATATTCCTGGTATGTACTCATAAAGTTCCCTTTAGATAATTTACCATTTTATTCCTCAGGAATATTTTCTCTTTGTATGTTCAGATCACACCTGTTCTTTCTCTGAAATGTCTAAACTCAGAATATACCTGAATTTCCTCTTCTGCATCATAAATTCTAGGATAGAATGGTCTCTTCCCCTCAAACTGTTCCTATCATTTCTATTCCAGCACACAATTTTTCTTTGTTGGTGAAATGAGTTCCAGAGTAGCAATTCAGTGCCTTAATTGCCAAGAAATGATTAATTTAGGCTTGCAATGGGGTGTTTTAGGAGGTGAGGGATTTTTAGTCACCCTTCAAAAGAAAACATACAGGCAGCCAATTTCTTTGCTAAAATGTAAGACTGCTGAGAGAACCCAATTTTATCAGCTTTGTTGAGCCTCAGAAACACCAGCCTAGATTTTCCTCTTATATAACTATATGGTATGATATGCCAAGGAGGGGCATCCCTAAGAAAATCATTTGAGTTCTGCTGGGTATCCAGCTCTTCTTTATCTGTGGAAACTGAATCAGAGATAAGAGCAAGGTCACTTAAGTCCTGCCATTGTAAGGGAGCACAGTAAACAGTTTTCTACTGGTTTTGCTTCTCTCGATCAAAGACAGTCAGTTGGATGTTCAAATTTTGGACTAGCACAGACTATGCACACAGTACTTACTGTACTCTTTCAGTTTGCTTGGTAGTCTGGTAATGCTTCTTGTTCATCGATGCACAATCAAATCTGATGCAGATTTCTCAGTCCTGCACAACAGAGATAAGACATTTGAGTTTACTGCAGCTATTCACAGGATTATAGAAAGGGTTTAATTTAATGCACTTTCCCCCCAGTCTCATTTGCAATTCTAGTACTAATGATATTCATTTCTCTCTCTCTCTCTTAAAAAAAAGTCTTTGAAATGGAATACATCTTTTTCAAGATACCCAGAAAATGATTCAATTTTTTTTATGATACATTTTCATATTTGCTGGATCCTCAGTTTTCCTGAGTCCATCTGTAAATGACTGTTTCTAATTCTGATTGCAAATGGAACTGTTCCATTGCAGATTACAGATTTGTGTTAACGTTAGTGGCAAAAGAACGGAAATAGACACTTCCTCTTGTTAATACAGTTCCAAGCAGAAATAATGAAACTATATCTGAGGCTAGCTGCTTAAGTCTACATTCACTAAAGTAATTTGGATTGGAGGGAAGTGGGCCTGTTTTGGGGGAAGAGATTTCAAGAGGCTTCTTCTCTTGGTAATCCTAAATAGTTATGATATGATATTATTTATTTCTTTATTTTTATATAGATCTGATATGTTAGAATTGTACATAATGATTTTTATAGTTTCATTTCAGTTCTAATTTATCTAATAACGTGCTTAGTTTGTGTATATTGTATATTGTTTGATAGTAAGTTATTATTACACTAATTTAAACTTTGTAAGTAGTACTTCTCTGTTACTACTTTAGTGTTTTGATCAGTTTTCTATTTAGAATTCTGTAGGCAACAGATGTTAATCATTATACATTTTGTAACATATAAATATGTTTTCACAATGGCAGAAGTTACATTAGGCTATGCTTAATGTAAATGTGTCTTCCAAGTAAGTGCTGGAGCTTGAACTTTCAATTCATTTGAATATTGTGTAAATGGAAAAAAATGGATCATTCACTTAATGCTTCTTTTTATTTTTGAAATTACAAATTGTAAAATGTAATCTCAGAGCTTTGAATTCCCAGCATTTCTGATAGGACTTCTTTGTTTCCAGTCTTTGATTAGTGAAAATCCTTTGATCCCCAAATCTGGTCAATCTATAATAAAATTTAAGATGAAATTTTTGAATAATAGATTCCAATTCAAGGCTGATGTTACACTGATTTCAGGTAATATTTGCTATAACCAAATCCCAGTACGCTCAAGATTCTGAACTGTCTATTGGAGTTTACTGAAGTATAATTTGATTAATTAGGTGTTACTATATGTTCTGGGAGGCAGTATAACCCTGAACCTTAATGAATTTAAATTAGAATGTTGGGTTTTAAATATTAAAGCTTGTATTGGGCACAGGAAACTTCAGGAGCATAAATTGGTGGTGAACAAGAGGGTCAAAGGATAGCTATTCTCCTACCCCAATCATGACCCTGACAAATCTCATCTTCTTAGGAAAAGTATCTAGGTGGTATCAGTGGCAGGAATACCAAGTCAGAACTATGCTTTAGAGTTGTGAATACTTCAAGGTGGGAGATATCTTGAGTCTTTTGACTAGATGACCTCTAAGGTCCTTTCCAACTTTATCCTTGAAGCAAATTAAATTGCCAGCTCTACTTGCCTCTCCTACTTTGCCTGACTGCTTCAGATTGCTCCCCCAACCCCTAATGTACTATATATGTCACTGGGCTAACAGATATAGTGAAGAGCATTGGTCATGAAAGGTAAGGTGGGAATCTTGGTCTAACAGATTACTGTAGAACACTTTAGTGTTTCAGGTAGAAATTTTATTTCTATTGTATAAAAGAATCCTCTTGAATTAATTTAAATTTTATTTATTAAAACATTTTATTTTAATAACAAATTTCCATATACATTTTCCAAAGTCATGTTATCCATATTGTCTCCCTCCCTTTTCCCCTCCCCCTTCCTAGAGCTGACATGCAATTGAATTAAAATAGAAAGTAGAATAATAGAGATTGCTTAGATGCTATTTAAAAGGAGAATGCTTGTGAAAGATTTAACTCTATATTAGATTTCTCAGACAGATTCTTAAGCAGTAATGAATCTGACTCTACCATATATTGAAAATTATAACAATTCAATTGTTCATATTTGCTTTATTTTAAAAATATGATTTGGAAAGCCTCATGCCTTCTCCCTTTAAGTGAGAACTAATTAGGATAGGCTTTTTCTCCTTGGACCAGAGCAGTCAAGCTTCAGCCATTGAATCTAAGGGACTGCCCAAAATTATTAGTGATGTCCTAAATGTTTTAGTGAATTATGTTATTACATCCTTTACATAATAGAAGGAAGCTTTAAGAAGTATCTGAAGCATTATATTAATTGGGGAATCTGGTTATAGGTTAGCTACATGTCATGTTTGTCATTCTGGCTTTATTGTTGAATTTAAAAAAGGACAGGTCAGGGAGTCTGTTCCTTTACCTGATGCAGGTCAGTAGAATTGGAGAGACCATAGGGACTATCTTTGTAGGCATATCCTTGAATAATGACTATAGTGTGGCTCATGATCTTTTCTTTTGACTTCAAAGTTAACTTAATTGTTTTGATTGAGCCAGCACCCCAAAAACAAAGGTGCCATTAGCACCCTGCTATTTCTTGAGCTTATCTCAAGCACAAGGGAGTTTTTGATTACTTTAGTTCCTTAACTTTATTCTAACAATCATTTAATTCAATAAATGTTTATTAATCATCTACTTTGTACTAGGCACCTTGTTAAGCAATGGGTAATCCAAAGACAGAAATGGAAAAGACTTCTGAGAGAGAGTGATAGCACTGTGAATAGAGTTCTAGACTGGTAGTCAGGAAGACCTGAATTCATATCCTGCTTTGAGCACAGTAGTTTTATCATCTTAGACAAGTTACTTATCCTCTCTCATCCTCAGTTTCCTTACCTGTGAAGTCAGGGGGTGAATTAGATGGTCTGTAAAATCACTTATAGCTCTGAATCTGTGATACTATGAGCTTGTATTTGATGGGGGAGACCATATGTAAATTTATGTAAAAAACAAACACAAAAATAATTTAGGGGAAATGGTATCTATAAGAATCAAGAAAGGTTGTATAGAGAAGATGGTATGTGACTTGGGTTTTGAAGGGATATAGAGATTCTAAAAGAAAGAGGGTAAGGGAGAGAAGGAAGGCATTCCAAGTAGGGTATCATCTTGAGAAAAGACAGAGATGGGATGGTATGTTCATGTTGACACTGATGCTGTGCACTAAATATCTCTGAATACTAAATATAAAAACAAATAAAATAAGCATATTTTCTTAGGACTTAGCCAGTACCTGGTACATAATAGGTGCTTAATAAATGTTTATTAACTGACTACTATTCTGCTACCATCACCCAAGTATCAAGTTTTTTCTAGTTGGGTACATTTTTGAGACTCTGGTTCCCCCCTCCCCCCACCCCCACATAGACGCTGGGCTTATTAGAATGCAAGTGGATAGGATGCTGGACCTGGAGTCAGAAAGATTCGAATTCAAATTTGGCCTCAGATACTTTCTAGATGGGTGATCCTGGGCAAGTCACTTTGAAAAAAAAACAAAAACAACTTTGCCTCTCATCTGTAAAATGGCAAAAAATAGCACCTACTTCCCAGGGTTGTTGTGAGGATCAAATAAGTTAATAATTCTGAAGCACTTAGAACACTACCTGGCATGGAGAAAGTTCTATACAAATGTTACCTAGAATAATTATTACTAGCTAGCTAGTAATTATTTTTTTTCTGTTCAAATATGTTACTGCTTATCACATGGTTTTGACTATAGTGGGAAAAAACATAAAGGTGTAGAGTCTTAGCATTTTAGTTCAATCTTCTTGGCCTTGTCTGGTGATTTAAAGGCTGCTATTTTGCTTCATTTACTCATTTCATCTGTTCTTCAACACCTCCTCTCCCCTCCGGGATCCCCTCCAACCAGCAAACCTCAGTTCAAGTTAGAACCTTTTTGCTGCTTCCCTCAGAACTGAGGAAACAAATATAAATGTCATTTGTGATCCGGGGGCAAGGTGCTTTATATTACCTTACTTTTGTCACTATTTTCTCAGAATTAAAACTGAACAATTCTACATTTCCACCCTTATTTCTGTATCCTTAAGAATGAGCTTCCCTGTCAACAAACATTTATTAAATGCCTGCTATGTGCCAAGTACTGGAACTCATAGTGTAATGGAACTGCCTGGTGCAAACAATCCACAAGATCTATATATCTAATTATAAATAATGTCAACAGGAAGGTACTAAGATTAAGAAGGCACAGGAAATGCTTTTTGTACAAGGATTTTTTGCTAAGACTTGGAGGTCTAGGAAGTTAGGAAGCAGAAATGAGAAGGGAGGAAAGCCCTAGTTACTGGGGACAAACAGTAAAAATGTCATGATTTGGAGACAGAGTATTGGGTAGAAGGAAATACTCCCTTCAAACGTGTAGTTCTTGATTAATTCACCTATAATGCTTTCCTTTGCCTTCGAACCTGTCACTGCTGGAAGACAGAATTGGACATGGAAGCCCTTTATGTACCACCCTCTGAGGATGGAACTGAGACCACCAAGAGGCAGATCTGTGACATGGGATATTCTATCATAAGTGGGGACTATGGAGTTCAGGGAAGGCTATTGGTATTCTTTGTTAGGACTCTACAGCTATGACAAATGTAATTACTTCATCTCCTTTTTAATTTTTATTCTCTTTCCTCATTTTGCCTTCTCTCATTTCTGACCTTTGTGCTATTCTCTATGCCAAAACTGGACTTCTTCCCAGCTTTTACTTCCTCTTATTTCCTCCAAAGTCCACTTTAGTGATCACCTCAACCTTAAATCCTTTGCTGAGACAGCTATCTGGTATGCCAGATAGAGAACTGGGGTTTGGAATCAGGAAGACCTATATTCAAATCCTGTCTCAATTGTTTACCAGCTTTATGATCCTGGACAAGTTACTTAACATCTTTTGGCCTCAGTTTCCTCAAGAGTAAAATGAAGAAGTCGATTCAACAGCCTCTAAGGTGTCAGTGACCCTGTTTTTCCCTCCCTTCCTTCCTCCCTCTCTCCCTCCCTTCCTTCCTTCCTTCCTTCCTTCCTTCCTTCCTTCCTTCCTTCCTTCCTTCCTTCCTTCCTTCCTTCCTTCCTTCCTTCCTTCCTTCCTTCCTTCCTTCCTTCCTTCCTCCCTCCCTCCCTTCTTCTAAGACAGAAGAGCAGCAAGGACTAGTCAGTCAGTGTTAAATGCTTTGCCCAGGGTCATGTAGCTAGAAAGTATCTGACACCAGATTTGAATCAGGTTGTCCCAACTACAGGCCTGGTGCTCTACCCATTATGCTACCTAGCTGCCCCTAAACTTTCTTTTAATTTATTTCCCAGCTCTATGTATTTGTCCTTGAGCCCTTTTAGACTGTATATTCCTTGAGAGCAGGTTCAGCTACTTTTATCTTTGTATCCCAGACCTACTGTAAATGTCAAATAAATAAATTAAGACAATCATTTTTGTTTTGATTTAAAAAAAGCAAAACTTTCAAGGAAAAGAAAAAGCTATTATACCTCACCAGGGTTATTTCAATCTTAAGTAAATTTTTGTAAATCTTGTTAAACATTTATTATGAGAGAAAAATGAATGACAATGTGAGGAGATGGTTGATTTGGGAACTGGAAAGCCCAAGTTTGTATCTTAGCTTTTTCACCACATAGTTTTGTGATCTTGGGTAAGTAATTTTCCACTCTTGACATTAGCTTCCTAATCTATGAAATGGCAGGATTTGTGACATATCTAGTATTATTTTGGTTAGCCTTTGGCCTGGCCTGTTGCAAACCAGGGATACAGAGTAACTCACTTGTTTTATGATATGCTGATTGGGTGCAACTTTATTTTACTATTTCATGTATTATTCATCAAGGGAGTAAGTTAACATATGCTCTCAACCTTATTCAGTTCTGGCAGAAGAAATCTATGTAGGAAAATTAATTGCTATCTAAAATGCACATGCAGGCACTTCTTATTTTTCCTTTTCCCTTTGTCCTAGTTAGCCTCAATAGAGATCCATTTTCTGACTTTAGCCTTGGGCAAAATTTCTTCAAAAGCGGAATTTCTGGAAAGTTATAATGTTCAACTTATTTATGTGATATATTTTAGGTCTTCCTTTAAGAATCCTCAAGTTTAAACTTTACTGAAAGCATATAGTGGTCTTTTTTGACCTTTTTAAAAAAATCAAAAGCAATTATTTTCTTTCCCATTTCCCTTACCCCATTTGTGGAAAAAAAAAGAAAAAATAACATGCATACATACATAATTATGCAAAAACTTATGCAAAACAAATTCCTACATTAGATATATCTGAAATTTCATGTCTCATTATGCAACTTGAATCTCTCATATCTGTCAAGTTATGGATAACATGCTTAGGGACGCTTTGGGAATAGGGTTGGTCATTGCAGAGTTTTTACGTCTTTCAAAGTTGTTTGTCTTTACAATATTATCATTGTATAAATTGTTTTCCTGGTTCTGTTCACTTCACTCTGCATCAGTTCATACAAGTTTCCCCAGGCTTCTCTGTTGTGTGCTCTTTCATAATTTCTTATGGCACAACAATAACCAATTATACATTCACATACTTTGAGGAGAAGCCGTTTGCTGACTTTATTTTGATGAGTTAGATACATAGTCAGGGTAAGAAGCACAACTGCTTTCCACTTAGTCCAGGCCTTTTTGGTGAACTTAATAGAAGGCAGGAGTAAATATCTTGTTAATCTTTAATAGTCATAAATAAAAGAGCAACAAAGGCTAGGTAATTGGGGTTAAGTGACTTACCTAGGACCATACAGCTAGAAAGTATCTGAGGTCAGATTTGAACCCAGGTCCTCCTCACTCCAGGTGTGGGTCTCTCTTCATTGTGTTATCCAGATGCCCCTAAAGAGTAATTTTAGCCATTTTCAGTCATGTCTGAATCTCTGTGACCCCATTTGGGGTTATCTTGACCAATATGCTGGAGTGGTTTGCCATTTCCTTCTCCAGTTCATTTAACAAATGAGGAAGCTGAGGCAAACATGTTCATATATCTAGTAATAAGTGTCTGAGGCTAGATTTGAACTCAGGTCTCCCTCACTCAATGAATGGCACTGTGCTACTATGTACCTGTTTTATGGTCCATTTTCTATATAGCTGCCAAAGTGATTTTTCTTTCATTCCTTTATTCAATTCCTGTGGCTCACTATTACTTCTAAGATCAAATTTTGAAGTGTCCCTTTTGAGTTTTTAAAGCTCTTTACTACCTGGATCCAACCTACCTTTCCTCCTTATTTATACATTACTTCCCTTTCCACACACTATGACCCAGGGAAACTGACCTTACTCTTTTTCACAGGCTTTTTTCTTCTGACTTTGCACTTTATACTGGCTGTCTCTCATGCCTAGAATGCAGCTCCATCCCACCTTTTACAGTTCTTATATTCTTCAAAACCCTGTGACACTCTACTTAAAACCTTTCTTGACCCCTTCCCACCATCTGTGAGCACCCTCTCCCAGTCCCCTGAGCAATATTATATGTACCTACTTATGGATATGGTTGTATCCCTGATAGAAGTAAATTCATTAAGAGCAGGGACTACTGCATAGGATATTAGTCCAACCCCTTCATTTCATGGTAAAAGGTATTTGGACCTGAGAAAGTTAAATGGCTCGCCAAGACCCCCTTGGTCCTCCGAATCCAGAGACAGTGCTCTTTTTCACCACACGCGTTTGCCTCCTCATTTTAGTGTTGGCATCTCCAGTTGCCTGGTACAGTATGTGGTACAAAACAAATGTTTAATAAATGTTTGTTGCTTGAATGATTTGCTGATTTTGTCACTGTATGCCTGCCGTATGCTAAATGGGAAGCCATGATCCCAAGCCCATCTCAAAACTCTCCAGATGCTAACATTCTATAATTTTGTTGCCTCTGTTTAGGGTAACACATTTTATACTGATTTCAAAGCTATGATAAAAGATGAGGTGAAAGTTATAGATACTTATACATGCATAAAGACAACTTAAAAATACAAAAAATCCTTTTTAAAATCAATAAATATTTATTCAGAAATTCTTGTATGTCCTATGACATTTTAGGTGCTTTTGAGGTACAGAAGAAATATGGCATATTCTTTTGGCCCTAGAATAGCTTATAAAGTTTTGAAAGAAGCAACCTTTTTTATTCCTGAATATATGGCATATAAAGTAATTTAGCAATCCATCTAAGTCATTTATTTTCATTTAAATTCTGTAGAGTGACAATGAAATATGGATGCTGAAGCTCTGAATCCTTTAGTATTAACATAAAATAGTCTTTAAAACATGGTACTTTAATGAATGTGACAGATGTTTCTGTTTAGGAGAAAGAAGTTATTGACCAAATTTTCAATTAAAGCTTTGATGCAACATTTTATATAATGTTGGAGCTGTCATGATTTGGTATTAATACTTTTGAGTGTTTCTCATACATTTACATACATACTTAGAAATTGTGTTCAAATAGTTTTTTCATTGATTTCAAATTAATCCATTGATTTTCTTTGAGGTATTTGTACTATGGGGTATAAAATTTGCTCATGTTCTGAATATTAATAACTTTGAACCCTGGGGAGTTGATTTTATTTTAGGTCCTGAGTAATTATGGTTTTAAAATATTTTTATATTTTCCCTTTTTTCCCTAAAATCTTGTTCTCTCTTAGTTGTAACTCTGATATCTTTTCTCCTCCCTCTTACACCTTTTCAATGTTTTTTATAAAATTTTCCTTCTCCCCATGAATGCAGCTCCTACCCCAGTACAGGCCACCACTTGCCTAGCAGTTTGCAATAGCCTTTTGGATATTTTCCTGGCATTGTATCTTTCCTCACTCTAATCTATCCTTCATTAAGTTACCAGTGACTTTCTTAAAGTAGGTCTTAGTGTGTCAGCTCTCCCCTCAATAATCTCCAATGGCTCTTTATCACCTCCAGGATCCAGTATACAATCATCTGGCTTTAAAAATATGTTACAACCTTACCTCTTCCTAACCATTCCTCTCGACTACATACTCTGTGATTCAGTGACACTGACCTCCCAGCTGATCCTTTGATATGACTCTCCATTTGTAAGTTCCATTCCTTTTCCGGACTGCCATCCAGATCTGGAATGCTGATTAGAGCTGACTCTGGTATACCCATAGATATTTAGGACTCATCATATCTTAGATCAGATGAGAGTCAACAACTCTCTTCCTTCTTATGATATGGAAGACCACTAGACCTTAACCATTTATACTATCAGTTTCCTAAGGTTTTACAGACCTTACCACTTGGTCTCTAAGCCCTCCAGCCCCATCTCACAATTGTTATTTGGTCTGCTGATACTACTTAAAGACTCCTGGACCTTTCTGTCCCTTCAATTTTTCTATCCTTAGGATTTTATTCTATAATAGGAGACTGGTAAAGTTGATTTTCAACAGAATAGTTTTATCCCCAATGTTAGATGAAATGCATGTCATAGGAAATGCAGATAACTTCCTATCAGGTCTGCTGCCAATTGCCTTTCCATTTGTTCCATAGCTGAAATTCTCTGTTTTTTCTTCAGTTAGAATGTGAGTTCCTTGAGGGCAGAAGAATTTTTCCTGTTTATATCTCTGGTACTTAGCACAGTGCTTGACACATAGTAAATGCTCAATAAAAAAATTACCATTAATTCATTCTATGAATAAGTACATATGTATGCTTTTGCAAATGTATTTTCTTTTTCTTGCATATGCATTTTTCTTTTACATACTCATGTATAGAGTAAAGAGCAATTCATGCCATACTGACAAAATTCATTACAGTGACCACAAGGAAATTTCAGACTTTCAAATTCAAATTTACAAACTCCATCTCTTGGTCTATTTAATACTTCAGAATTAATTACTTTGAAGTATAAAATCAACACACTCTTATACAACTAATAGTAATTGGTAACTTCTCAATTGTCTCATACTTAATAAAAATGATGCACAATCTAGTGTAAAATTATTTAGCTTCTCTGAATATATTCAGAGAATAGGAAGCAGGTATCAAATCTATACTGGCCACAAATAATATAGCTTCTTACTCATAGGTGAGGTTTAATCAGTTAAGTAGTCAAACTCGTTTGCTCAGTGGTTTGAAGAGGCTTCTAAATTTGAGCCTCTGGAATTAGCAACATGAAAAAAATGTATGTTTGTATGGTTTCAGAACAAAGTACTCATATGCTTAATAAATTTAATGACATCAATGAATCCATAGGTCCAATGGCAAAACTTCCTGATGGAGAAGTGATAGATTTAGGGTGCAGAATGAGATAGACACATTTTTGCATACAATCATTGAGAGAGTTTGTTTTACTTGACTATGTGCATCTGTTACAAGGAGCTGCTTTTCTTTTTTCTCTTTTTTTCCCATTAGGGTAGGGAGTAGAAGGGGAAAAGGTCATATTTATTAAATAAGAATATAAAAAATTGAAAGATAGGATGGGGTTTGCTATTGATGAAGTCACTTTATTGTTAGTTCTCCTTAATTGTTTTTGCTTCCATAGATCTTTCACAGAATGGAAGTAATCTGTAGATGTTTGTGATATACACATCAATAAAACTTAAAAAACAGATATGATAGTAAGACAACTATATCTTTTTTAAAGGGAAGAAGCATATTCCTGCATCGTTGATCAGAACTTGGAATGTGCATTATATATGAGTTCTTTAGGAATAATTTTAAGGAAAACTTTTATTCCATACCTTTCACATTTCTGTTGAGTTTAGTCAAACAAATTACTTGTCTTTTTTTAAATTGCAGGATAGTGCTTTCTAATAAACCATTTGGCAGAGATTTTCTTCTTTGCAGTATATTTATTTTTTAACCAACTTGTGGTTGCTTCTTGAATGTTGCAGTAAAGCATTAGGCCAGTTGTGATGTAAGAGGGGTGATTGCTCTATCCCTTTTTGTAATCCATATCCTAAACTGTGCATGTAGTTGTAGATTCTACACATGTTATCTTGTTGTTTCATGGAATGGAAAAGGAGTTTGTTTGATGTATGAAATATAAGTTGTAATTACATATGAGAACAGTATAATTTATTAAGTGGACCTTGACAAGGAAAGCTATTTTAAAAAAATGATGTGTTCCTGGTAGAAGTGATTTATAGTACTCAGATTCTCTGTCTGTAGAATATTGAAACTGCACCAGGGCCCTCTAATAAGATTATGATTTGTGAGGTAATCTTGCTCCAATATTTCCCCTCAAATTTCTTCTCTTTTCCTGTGGTAGCCTATATGGAATTGTGCTGAGTGAGCAGATGTTCTGGTCAGGATTTAGATGAGTGACTTCTTTTTTTAAAAAACAAAACAAAACAAGAAATTGCCTTAGTTTAACCTCACTAGTTAGCTGCTTCTCTCTTCACTAGCCAGCTTAGACAAATTTCCTTTTCAAGCCACACAACGGAAAGATTGCCCACTACTCATTTGGATGGTGTCCAGGAAAAAGAGTAAAAGGATTTCTCATCATCCCTTGCCCTTAATCAAAACATTTATTAGCTGTTCTTCAGATGGGGTAGGTAAGGATGGAATGCTCTTGATTTTGTTTTTTAAATATTGGTTTCTGAATTCCCATACACTGCTTTGGCTGCTAAGATGCTTGAAACACGTCAGCCTGGTGGGTCTGACTTTTAAAACCACTGCAGTGTGGTGCAGTCGCACTGAATGCTAGCTCATTGCCACCTTTGGCACTGTGCCCAGTGGTTGAATTTTTTGACTGCTGTGCCAAGGCTTCTGGCTGCTTTTGTTCTCAGGACCAAAAAGAAGAAAAAAAAGTGCTATGCAGGGAAACAGATCTCACTGTTCTTCAGCATTTTCAAATATTTACAGTTAAAATACCTAATTATGCAGCACATCTGAGTTCTCAGTTTTAAAGGTAGCCTACAGGGAAATAAAATGAGCTTAAGGAGGAAATTGAGTTGGATTGAAAAATTAGTGTGAAGGTAGACTAGAAGGCCCTGAATGTTGGACTACAGAATTTTTAAAAAAATGTTTTTTTCCTTTTTCTTAATACATTAATGTTTTTCAGCAGGGCTATAATATGGCTGTGTGATATAGGGAAAACACTGACTGGACTAAGGTAGAAGATTAAACTGATAATTAGGTAGCCTCTAGTTGTTTGACTTTGGACAAGTCATTTGACTTTTTCTGGCAGCAGTTCCTTTGTCCCCAAAATGAGGATTATAGTAGAAGCTTTCTTATGGTCCCCTTAGCTCTAAAATGCTATGACTGATTTACATGACCAGGATATTGAAATGAAGGCAGTGACATCTGTAGAGTGGTACAACCTGTTGGCTCATTGTGGTAGGAAACACCATTAAGGTAGGAAACAACAGGGTCTCTTTATTCTAAATGATACAAAAGTAATAAATTTGGCATAGTAGTACATGCCTACAGTCTTTCCTTATGAGGGAAGCTGAGGCTGGTAGATTGCTTGGGCTTGGAAGTTCAGAGTTGAAGTAAATTATATCAATTGGATGTCTGTACTAAGCCGGGGGGGGGGGGGGCAATGTGAGGAGCCTTTGGAAGTGGGAGACCAACCAAGTTGCCTGAGCTAGTCCAAATTGGAAATGGGGATCTCAGGTCAAAGCTTTCATCCTTACATCTCTATTATGGGATAGTGTCCATGAGTGTCCATTGCACTTCCAGTATGGGCAAGATATGGAGAACCAGTCTCACAAAAAAAAAAAGCTAATCACTAAAGATTTAGCTATAAGCCAAAAACAGTGACAAAGGGTTGTCAAGTATAGTAAAAATAATTCTAAAGAGGAATCTCTTTACTGTCATGCTCAAGTAATTTTTCATGCCTATTCCTACCAGAAATCCATATTATGGCCTTGATATGTCCTTGTAACAGGTAGTTTTGTTTATGGGGGTACAGGGTGATATGAGAGAGGGATTTCCCAAAGGGGAGAGTAGTTTGCTATAAGACTCAAAGTGGATGTTCATCCTGAGACTCCTGCTTCCCAGTGATCCTAGTAAGAATGATTATCTTTAGGATTTTCTTTCCCACCAAGAGGGTGGTTACCTTTCATCAGAAAAATCTTATTACTTACTTGAGACCAAATTTATGTGCTAACTAAAGGGCAGCTTCAACCCCAAACCAACTAGCTGCTAATTATAGCTTTATCAAGTTGTCAGAGAATGAGAAAGAATTATTCTGTTTGGATTTCTGCATGCATTCAGACAAGCTAGAGATAGCCAGATGATGTATTGAATAGTGTACTTGCCTGAACTAAGGAAGACATCTTCCTGAGTCCAAACCTGGCCTCAGACACTTACTAACTGAGTAACTCTGGGCAGGTCACTTAACCCTGTTTGCCTCAGTTTATTAATCTGTAAAAAAAAAAAAGAGCTGGAAAAGGAGACAACAAACTTCTCCAGTATCTTTGCAAAAACCCCAACAAAACCCCGAACCAAAAACCAAATGCGGTCAGGAAGATTTGGATGTGACTAGAAAATGACTGAACAACCTCAGAAGCAGCTCATGTTTGAAAGTTCATTTTTTAAGTCAGTTGTTGGGAACTTGAGACCTATTTTCTTATAAAAAGCAATAGTTGTAAAAATGGTGTCTGGGTTCCCCACGCAATTGCAAAAAGCCAATTTAAACCATAAAAGAGCAGAAAGACAGTATCCTTGCTCTAGAAATCACCTTCTCTTTCCCTCTGTCCCAGTCCCTTCCCACTTTGTACCTGTCCACCTGCTCTAGCGGCAGCATTGGCATATGGTATGCTTCCATCTGGGGACATTATTCCTTGGCAAAGTGCTACTTAGCTATGCATGTGCATGGGATATTCAGAAGTCAGGTGTTGTGATTTCTTCAAGGAGTGTCTGTGAACTGATAATGGGTCTGACCTGTCATCATAGGATATGCATTTATAGTCACTTTCCTTGTGGTGATGGATTTATATTGAGCCATTTATATATTCCCATCTAGTCCCCCCCCCCCATATAAACAATAGCAAGCATTTTAAAGATACCTGACAGGGGTTAGAGTTCAGTGTGTGACTGTGAAGCACCTATTTTGGGCTAAGGATGAATTTTAAGACAGTTGGACAAGACTAGCTAGACATGGAGAAAGGAAGACCTGAGTTCAAATCTAGTCACAGATACTTACTAGCTATGTGACTTGGGCAAGTTATATAGGGTCTATCTGACTTAGTTTCCCTATTAATAATTAAGGATAATAATAGCATTTACCTACCTAGATTATTGTAAAGATAAAATGATAATATATTTGTAAAATGATTTGCAAACCACATCATATAAATTTTCACTATTATTGTTGCTATTAAAGGAATTAGTAACAGATACCCTACTTCACTATATCTTTAGAGAATTTCTGCATTGTGAGACTACTAAATCAATGAGTCTTCTATATAGATACTGAAGTCATAAGGAGATGGGGAAAATTCTTACAAAGTTTAGCAGTTTCATAAAGAAAAATGACTAGTCCAAATATACTAGTCTTGGGGGACCATTTTCTGAAAAAATGTGAGAAAATGTGAATTTTTTAGTTATTGGGAAAAAATGGATATTGCCGCTATGACCTGCTCTTGCTTCAATATCTTAGAGTTTTAAAATATCCCTAATTTTCATCCAAGGCAAGGAATATATATATATATGTATGTATGTATAACTGCATGTGTTGTAAGGAATATATTCTCTTGGTTTTTCCCTTTACAGTGTTTCCTCATTTTGTTAACATGTTGTGAGCCAAGAATTTCTCAAAGTCTTCTCCAAAACAAAAGTGAACTAGTTATATAAATCCAGAGTTGCTTTAGGCCCAAGAGAATTTCTCTATAGAATGATTAAAAAAAGATATTTACCTATTTCTCGCTGATAGTATTGAATAAAGGACTTACTGATATACCTGAGATTCACAGAATCTTTCTGACTTGGTGACTGAGGGCTATTTATTGTCTGTTGTAATTAAGTAGAAAAATTTGACTTTTAGACAGGTCACTTTGAATTTTTGACAATGTATTTATTGAAGATTGAAGGGAGACTGCATGATTTTATTTCAGGGAAATTAAGATAAAAATGGACATGATTCTGTTTTTCCTTTTAAATCTTTACCTTTTATCTTAGAATCAATACCTAGTATACCTAGTATTAATTCTAAGGGATAAGAGTGATAAGGGCTAGGCAATTGGGGTTAGGTGACTTGCCTTGGGTCACATAGTTAGGAAAAGTATGAGGTTGTATTTGAATCCTGGTCTTCCTATGGAGCTCTATCCACTGTGCTACCTAGATACTCCATGATTCCTTTCTTAATGGAAAGTGGTCTATAATAAACTTAGGTGGTACTGAAACTGTATTACAATAGGCCATTATTGAGAAAGAAAATGTTTAATGGTTCCTGTTTAGAAGTTTTTCCTTCCATTATTTCTTTTCACTTGCATTTAGGAATTGAGTCTCTTCCTGAACTTTTCCATATTTTTATGGATGCACTTTCAAATTTTGCTTCCCATCCAGTTCATATTGCTTAACTTGATGCAATTATTATTAATTTTCTGGATGTTTACATTTACCAATGGACCATACCATAATTACCAATAAGTATTTTTTAATGTTTAGTTGATTCAATGATCCATTGAATGGTATTAAGGGTATGGATGAGTAAAGATTATAGTCATGAAGTTTTTTTTTTTCATTTGCCAGTAGTCAAAGAGTATATTAACATCTACCTGAGGCATTATTTAAATTTAGGACAAAATATATATAATATTTGCTATTTAATATTCTTATTTAGCTGGCCATTTAAATAGTATTTCCTTTCACAGAGTTTGTATACCTATTAACTATATACAAATAACCTATATATACCTTTAAGATTGAGTAGCAATGAGAAAATCATGCTTTTCATTGTAAGTCTTTTTTTGGGTAAATATTTATTTTGCTACTGAAGACAGGTATAGTGTGATAATCCAAGATGCAGAGGCCCTGGTTTAAATAGATCTCAACTTTTTTCCCCCATGGGATATAAGTTCACAACAAAATCCTTGGCTAGAGTGAAAAAAAATTTTTGGGACTTTGCATATATTAGTATTTTAGTGTTTATAAAATGTAGGTGCAATAATAGCTCTTGGACCTAGGACAACTTATTTAAGTTCTTTAATCCTATTTCCTTATCTCTAAAATTAGGAGATTGGACTAGATCATGTCTAAGGTCTCTTTTAAATGTAAAAACCTATGTTCTATCTGATAGTTAATTAGAGGAGATTAGAGGACCAGTGTAGTTTATACATATTGCATAATGGAAAGAATACTGAATCAGAAGTTAAGAAATCTGTTTTCTGTTGTCACCTATATAATAATTGTGTGACTAGAGACAAATCATGTACTCCTACTGAGCCATTTTTTAAATCTACCATAATAAAAGCTCATATTTATATAGTGCCCTAAGATATCCCAAATGCTTTGCAAATACTATTTCATTTTATCTCTACAACAATTGGGTGATGTTAGTTCTGTTATTATCCCCATTTTACAGATCAGAAAATGGAGATTCAGATAAAATACCTTGCCGGGAATTACATTGCTTGTGCCTGAGTTAGGATTTGAATTCAGGTCTTCCTTACTCCAAGATAAGAGATCTCTCTGCATGATAAAATTGTTCTGAGGATCAAATAATTTATTGGGTATTTAAGTGCTTGGAAAAGCTCAATAAAAATATAAAGCATTTTCATTACATTAAAATTACAGAGGATAGGACAGAATTCCTCATAGCAAGAGAAAAAGCCCCAAGCAGATTTTCAGTCTCTGCAACAAGCTTGGTGAAGGAACTGGGCCTAGGAAGCACCAGAAAAAGGATGGAATTTGTCATTAGTCAAAGAAAAAAGAGAATTGTTGGGCTTGGGGTCAGAGTTGCCTTCTTTAATGAAAGAGGCCTGGCTTTGAGCTTTGTAAGATAGGTAGTTTTTTGTGTAGGAAGAGAAAAATGAGGAGAGGACCTTCTGAAGGATCCAAGGGCATGAGCACAAGTTTGCCATCAGGAATGAGAAATTATGTTTGTCTAACACTGAGCATAGTTGGATAAGTCTGTATGCAGAGAGGTGGAAGACTATGTTGGAAAGGAATATAGTTTTGCTAGAGCCATATTGGTAGAGGTACTTGAATGCCAGGTTAAGAAGTCTAGACTTAGGATAATGGGCAAAACATTGTAAGTTTTAAAATAAGTAGTGACATAGGGACAATAGTTTAGGAAGATCACTTTTGTCCCTAGGGGTAGGATAGGGCAGAGAGGGAAGCAGTTTGGACAGGGAGATCACTGAGGAGGCTATTGGGTGGTATCCAAGTGTGAGGGGATTAAGGTTGGAAATGGTTTGGCATCTGATGGAAGAAGAGGAGCCTACTTTGTCTCTCATAGGACTACAAATGAATTGTTAGCACAGTTATATACACACATCTTGTAGAGTTCTCTGTATTAGATGAATCCATTTCCACTCTCTGCAGAGCAGCTATAAAAGGACCCTGTTGCCATTTACTATCTTGGGTCTATGTCCTGCTCAGCAGAATGGGGTCATAGTGTATATTGCTACTATGCTAATGTTCTGGCTGGGCTTCAGAAACTTGCATAGTCCTTTGGCTCACTACAGCCACAAAAGAGGATAGAAACCCTGCCTGGTTGATTCATTAGTTCTGATTTCCTTAAGTGGAACCCATATTGGAAGAATGGGGAAAGAGGCATCAGAGTACATTCTGAAATGCAATTTCTAGAAACCATTTTTAAAAACCTTTATAGTAATTACTTCCATAGATTTGCAAAGCTACACGTTTGTGTCCACTTCTAATTAAGTCTGTGTTTTTGAGAATACTGGGGACTAGAGCCCTGAGAGAGGAGTAGTGAAACTCTAAACTCTACCTGGTCAAGATTCATTCAGATGTTAACCTGAGGCTCTCTCTCTCTCTCTCTCTCTCTCTCTCTCTCTCTCTCTCTCTCTCTCTCTCTCTCTCTCTCTCTCTCTCTCTCTCTCTCTCTCTCTCTCTTTCCTTCTTCTTTCTTTCTTTCTTTCTTTCTTCTTTCTTTCTTTCTTTCTTTCTTCTTTCTTTCTTCTTCTTTCTTTCTTTCTTTCTTTCTTTCTTTCTTTCTTTCTTTCTTTCTTTCTTTCTTTCTTTCTTTCTTTCTTTCTTTCTTTCTTTCTTTCTTTCTTTCTTTCTTTCTTTCTTTCTTCTTTCTTTCTTTCTTTCTTTCTTTCTTTCTTTCTTTCTTTCTTCCTTACCTGCCATATACTGTGTATTGGTTTCAAGGCAGAAGAATGGTAAGGGCTAGGCAATGGGAGTTAAGTGACTTGCCCAGGATCACACAGCTGGGAGTGTCTAAGGTCAAATTTGAACCTAGGACCTCTGGCCTCTAGGCCTGGCTCTCACTACTGAGATACCCAGCTGCCCCTTGCTTTCTTTTTAAGAGCAACATTTCCGTGAATGTCCCAAATAGACAGCAATGGTGTTTGAGATTGCTTTTACAGCAGCCTTTATGAGACCTTTAATGATTTGCCCTGTCGTTTTGAGTGTAGAGGTGGGGGGAAGGGGAAGAAGAGAGGGGACAGAGCAAAGGGAGGAAAGATAGAGAGGGGAGGGAGAGGGAGGGAGGGAGGGAGGGAAGGAGAGAGAGAGAGAGAGAGAGAGAGAGAGAGAGAGAGAGAGAGAGAGAGAGAGAGAGAGAGAGAGCAAGGGAGTGGGAGAAAGGGACAGCTCATGTATTGTTTCTACTATTTGCCAAAAAGAATTTTTAATCAATGTGGGGCCATTTATAATATGACCCCACTGAGAGTAGGAACAGGGATTATATAGCATATGAGTAGTAAATGGAGGACAGCTTTGATTAAGCTCTGCAGCAATGGATTCCAGGAAGGTTTATGATGCAAATTAGGAATACTGCAGTATGGAAATCATTTTACATTCAAACCCTAGTGCTGCATTCCTAGTTCTCTGAGCATTCAACTGTTTTACCTGTGTAGTTTTTGTTGCTGTTGGAGGTGAGGGGGAAGCTGCCTTTTTCTGTTTAGTTTCCATGTGCAACTTAGTAGCATACTCACCTGGCTATGGTTTGGTCCTTGGTCAGGCATATGGTTTAAAGAACACGTGTGGTTCAACTGATACTATGGATCCCTGAAGATGAGATTTCTGTACTTTTCAGATGCTCATTCCTAATGGTGCACGGAGTTCCCAAGACCTGGGGATGTTGGATGGAGGCCTTTAATTAAAGATACCTCCAATGCCTAAACATCCACAGATATTGTGTTTTAGTAGATGTTCTCTGGAGATGGAGATTAGTCAAGAAGCTAGTATCTGTGTTTATTTTTAGCCTTAGGAACATGCTGTATGTCACTGCTTGACTCTAAATGGCAGTTAACGGATAGGTTCGTTAAAGACATCTCTGCAATGGGGTAATTACTGCAATTTATAACACTGTGCTATCCCAGGGAGACTGACAGGCAGCTCTTTGCAAAATTTAGCAGGCATCAGCCTTTCTAACACCTTAGGTGCAGAGATGATGGAGTTTTTGGGGGGGAGTGGAAGGGAGTGTGGAGAGGTAATTTCTTCCCATTTCCACTAAAGCAGGCGACTCAAGATATATTTTTCTAGTAATTTACGAAAATAGTTGTTTTACTCCTTGAATGTTACATTGAACATTTAATCCTGATTGTGAATTCTGCTTTGATTTCACATGAGAATTTCAGTTTCTCCTTTCCTTCTACATTTAGCTTCTTCGTTATGCTAAAGTACTGTTTTTGCTTTCTTGGATCTTTTTTATTTATTTATTTGTTTGTTTGTTTATTTATTTGTTTATTTGTGAGGGGTAGGGAATGGAGAGATGTGAGCTGCTTCTTTTTCCTAACAGTCAAGTAACTGGTCTTCCTATCTCCAGTATCTCTCTTCATTTCTAATACACATAATCATCTGATTAATTTTCCTAAAACACTGATTTGAACACCATTATGTTTCTACTCAGGAACTTTAAATAACTTTCCATTGCCCACAGAATAAAATTCAAGCACTTCTTCAGCTTTATTCAAGACTTCACAGCACTTCTGATAAAAATGATTTAGCTAATTTTCCTCCATACCCATGTTCATCCTGCTCACTTGAGCCCCATACCCGGGACCTTTTTTAAAAACAACTTCTCAACCCTTCTAATCTTTCAGCAAATTCAACAAACATCTGTTGCATATTAAATACAAGGCACTGTCTATCCTCAGGCCTGGGCTTTCAAGAAAAATGTGAAGTAGCCTTGACTCTCAAAGTAAGGGCACAGAAGGTTCAAAAGTATGGGTAGGGATTTTAAACTGGTTAGCACTAACACCTGTATGAAGATTTTTGTTGTTCAGTCATTTTTCAGGTGTGCCCAACTCTGTGACCCTATTTGGGGTTTTCCTGGCAGTAGTTTGTCATTTCTTTTTCAAACTCATTTTAGAGGAGGAAACTGAGGCAGACAGGATTAAGAGCCTTGCCCAGGGGCATAGAGGGGCATATCTGAGGCCAGATTTGAACTCAGCAAGATTAGTCTTCCTGACTCCAGATCTAGCACTCTATCCACTGTACCACCTAACTGCCCTAAGGAGGATCAAGAAAGGTATTGTATAAAAGGTAGCCCCTCAGCTCCACCACGAAGGATGCTGTGATCTGGAAGCCAGTTAGGAATGCATTCCAGAAATGGGGACACCCCATGTGCCCATGTGCATATATGTGGAAGGGCTAGCAGGCCAGTTTGACTGGAATAGAGAGAATATAGAAGAGTAATAAGAAACAAGAATAGAAAAAAATAGATGGGGGTCATAACGCAGAGGACTTTCAATCATGGCTAAGGATTTTATATGTCATTCTAAAGGCAACAAGGAGCCATTGAAAATTTTTGAGGAGAGTAGTGGCATGCTAAGATCTGTGGTTTAGGAATGCCAGTTTGACAATTGAGTGGAAGATGGATTGGAGACTTTAATTATTCAAGGCTGAGCACTTTTTCTACCACTCTAGTGATCTCTTCCCTCACCATTGCATTCTACCACAAATAGATGGTGACTGCTTTCTTCCCGCTCTGAATTCCAATGGCACACAATGTGTCTTCTACTCATTCGGCATGTATCACATACTGCTTTGTATATTATTATGTTGCTTTCTATCACTGTGTATATAGTATCCTAAATATATTGTAATCTTTTTGCTTATGGGAATCATATCTTGTATCTTTATAGTGCCTTATATCTAATACAGACTCAAAAATTAATTTCCGTTTTTGGTCTCTCTTTGCCTTGTGCTTCCTTTTCTAGTAAAAGGGCTCAAAGCAGTTTACCCATTGCCAGCATGGTGCCCCCTTTGTCAGTTCTGTTTATGGCCTTGCTACAAGGGTAGGAGACTAATAACAATAACTCACATTTCTATGACACTTTAGGTTGGCAGCTATACATGAGGATTGGTAGGGCAAACAGATCTAAATATAGTAATGTTTCTTTGTAAGCCAGGTATAGAAGAATATGCTTTCCTTAAGCAGGATAATATTCAGAAATGCACTGCAGTGAGACTGTATCAGAAAGAATTCTCTGTAAATACTAAAAAAAATATCATCACCTATGATTGGTATTTCCCAGGAAAATTTCCTTGTCTGAAGATATTCTTAAACCCAGGCCTTGAAGAAGGACCAATGTCACCACTATAAGTCAGTTTAGATTTATTAATATGACCTTTAGTTATTCATTTCAAGCCAACAGGTTACTCTAGAGGTATAACAACATGTATTATTTGAAAACAGTGTCTTAACAACTTTCTATCAACTCTTTAGAATATAGACCAAGCTTTGTGACCTTTAAAATGGATTGTTTATGTAAAAATTTAGTGCTAACATGCCATACAAAATTAAGAGTTTCCTTTCCATAGTTATTAATTCTTCAACCTAGTGTAAAGAGTGACTTGGGATACATTTTTATTATGACATTGTTGCCTTGTTGATTTTATTATCACACATTGTAATTCAGTTTTCCTTCATTATGATACCTTTTAAAAAAAAGAAAATAATATAGGATGTAGAAGTGCTTGTGGAGTACAAGGTGAACATGGTAAAACAGTGTAGCACTTTTTCTGAGAAGAGAAATGAAATTAGGAGGCATAGGTATTAGTATAGCATATATAGAGGGGGTTATCTGTTAAGAATTAAGTAGAAGAACATAGATTGGGAAGCTCAAGAAAGAAAGGTTTGGAATAGCTACTGTGGAGTATATGATACAGCCAATGAGATAATTAAAAGAATTGCTGTGTAGTAACAAGAGGACATGAGATTAGATAGTATTAAATTTGCCAGAAACCCAGTCAACATCATTTAATTATTTCCCCCAACAGCTTTTGGATCCCCTGGCAACAGGAGTCTAAGATATTAGGACTTACCTAAGATGGAGAAGAGAGTCAGTAGAGTAATAATGCCACAAAGTTAAGGGAATTCAAAAGATCATAGACTAGTTAGAGTTGCTAGCTTAGAAGTCATCTAATCCAATCTATTCATTTTATAGATGAGAAAACTGATGAGTTACTTGCCCAATGTTTCATATGTAGTAAGCTGTAGAGCTTGTGTAAATGACTGCTAAAATTAGGAAGGGAGAGAATAAAGCCTTTATAGGGTTGATGGTCTGAGAAAATACCAAAGAAGTCAAGGGATCAAAGTCTTTATTAAAAATAAAATAAAATTTTATTTGCAAAGTGAAAGACACATAAAAGATTTATAACATTTTGACTTTCCGAGGATTCCTTGTGCTCCTACCGTCACTTATAACAAGTCCAGTTAAGCAAAATAAATCAACATGCTGGTATAACTGAATGTCTCATTCTTCATCTAGAGTTCATCACCAATCTGACAAGGGACAGAAAGCATGCTTCATCATCAGTCATGATTGGTCAACTACTTTGATTAGAGTTCTAAAATTTTTCAATATTATGTTCTGTTACATTATTGTAATCCCTTATAAAAATGTTTCTTGGTTCTGCTTATTTTGTTTAGAAGTCCAAAAAGGCAGAGCCAAGGCATAGCCACAAAAAAGAAAGAACAAAATCTGAATTTCCCTCAGTTTCAAGGTAAATGTTTAGATTTTATTAATATCAGAAGAAGGAAATATCAAGAACTACCAGACTAGATGGTTCTTTAGCACACATACACACACTCACATATATTATTTTTAATACTTATTTTCTTTTTTTGGTACACTTTGAGGTCCAAGCTGTTTTTCCAACCTTAGACCAAAAGGTTTGATAAGGATGAAGAATGGGTTTGTTAGGGAGAAAGGAAGTGGGAGAAGTAGATATTTGAGTGAGAGAAGGGAATTCTAGAGGTTAGGATCTTGAAGCTTAAATAACTATAAAGCATTGTGAAATGTGATCATCCTGTGGGTGGTAAATAGAATGGAGATGGAGGTCAGAGGAATTTAAGGAGCCTGAGGAAGTGTTAGGCCCATTCATCAGTGTGGATAGTGAAAATTCTAAGAGTGACAACAAGTGAATAGGTTGAGAAATAATTAAGAAAGTGACCTGGAGATTAATAAATGATATTGGCAAGGATCTGGAGAGGGAAGTTATAATTAGATGACATTCACTTCAAATAGAGGTAGTTAGGTGAGGGTAGTAGAGTAACAATCTAGGAGTAGCAATATGGGAATCAGGGAGCCTACTATTTAGTGTAGATTACATGACTAATGAATGTGACTAGAGAAGTGCAAAACTGAAATGAATGGGCCGAGGGGAGATATTAGCAAGGAGATTGTGCCTGAGGTTCTAGTGTGAATGAAAGGTGTTAAATAAAGTGAAAATTAGAAGGTAAACTGAAGGGCCATGTAACCCATAGGGAAAGGAGAATACCGAGTGGTCTAAGATAGTTTATGGTAAAATCTATAGGGTTAAGTAGCCTGAGGTTCCACTTAGAATTATTGTTGTCATGGTCTTTCCTTAAATTTAAACTTTCACAGGTAATGTTCTCCTTTTCCAGGGTGATCTGCCTTAAGAGTTTCTGTCAAGAATAGAAGCTTGGGATATCTGAGGAGGGGGATAAGGCTGAATGAAACATCCATGTATTTTGGATGGATTTTATTCTTCTCACATGGGGCAAAAGAGACCATCTCCATAAGAGTATATGACTAGTTTCTGCTCAGCTTAGTTAGGTCCTTTAATCATCCTGCAGCTCTATTACCCTTTATAGGTGAGTCGATGCACCCCAGTATGCTGTTGTTGGACAAGTGATATTTGTTTCAAAAGCTTGAAACCAGTTATTTTAATGATTTTAGAACTTACTTATTTTTTTCTTTTCATCTTGACTGGCACATGGCCTTTGCTATACTTTAGCATATGAGAACATTTTTCTCAGAACCATTTGGTATAATGGCCAAATATTTAGTGGAAGATTCCATGCTTTAAAAAAGCTTTTAAGGAACTTCCAATTGCTTTGTTTTTATGAGGAAAGGGTGACACATATAATAACAGAACCCACATATTGGAAATGACCTCAAAGGATATTTAGGCTGGTTTCTACCTAGAGCATAAATCCATATACTATATTCCCAAGTGGCAGGGCATTGAGTTTCTGTTCAAAGGGCTATGGTGATGGGAACTCACTACCTCCTGGGGCTACCTATTACATTTTTGGACAGCTCTAACTGTTAGGATTTTTTCCCCTTTTGTATTGAGCTCAAATCTGCCTTCTCTGTAACTTCTCTTTAGAGATAGTAATGTCCTCTGGGAATAGAATGACTATGTAGGAAGCTGGGGATAACTTAGGATGTCAATGTGTGGTTCACACTGACATTTTCATGCTGGATGCAGATTTATCTGCCTACCTTGGGAAAATAGTTTATTTGAGCTTAGTGCTCAAAGCTGTTTATATGGAACAGATTCCCTTTCTAGGGATAAAAGGAAGGTATGGACTCTTCTTCCTTGGAGCAGTAAGAGGGCCTAAATATTGATCTTCATGGTGGGCTAATCTATGAAATCTCATTTCTCCTCATAATATTATGAGTCAAAAAGTTCAGGCATCATTATTTATAGCATTTATATATATATATATATACACACACATCATACTATAGCATAGTATAGTAATAGTATAGTATAGTAGTATAGCTAGTATATAGTATATAGTATAGTATAGTATAGTAGTAGTCTCTCGGTAACTGAGGATGATTGTCTTTGTGCGCTTTCATCTATGATAGATGAGTGTGCATAACGACACCTGTGTGTGAAGGAGATTTAAGTGGAAAAGTCGATGCACAGAGACAGTCCCACTCTCTCAGCATTGGAAGCCTGGGTCCAGTGGCACGAAAAGTCCTTACACCTGGAGACTTCCTCAGCTGCATTGGATGGCCATGTTGTCTTTTGTGCTCCAACACGCCCTAAGCACTCCACAGTGCTTTGCTGCGTAGCCCTCTCAGCCTGTTGAACCTTCTTATGGTTTCTTCCGTCTGTCCGGCCAAAGCAGTCTTCACATGCTGGGTGAGCAAAGCCTTAGTTCACCAGGGGTTTACTACCTGATGGCTACCCTCACAAGGTTTAGCCGGCCTGTCGAAGCTGTTGCCCGGGGTGTGGCTGCTGTTGCATGCTGCTGGGGAGCCACAAGTGAGAGCTGGGTGTCAGGTGAGGGTCAGAGGCTGGAGAGCTGCCCTAGGAGGGCACAACAAGCCCTCCATACCAGAGATACTACCCCTCCCTGAGCACCATATATACACACACACACACACACACACACACACACACAATACATGTATTTTGGATGGGAAGAACTGAGATGTTCTATGTTAGAACATCAATATTTTGAAAATAAAAAAACCTCCAATCCTGAGGCTCATAACCCCAATAAATGTGAACTGTGTGTTGGACATTTTGCTTGTGTGGTAATGGACAGGTACTCTACAGAGGCATCTAGAAATGTCCACTAATTATATTTCTTGACTTCCAATACTACTTCTTTAGAATAAGTAAGAGCTTCAGAAGAATCTAATTCTATGACTAACCATGCTTCTTTGTCAATTAAACCAGGCAGTTCTTCTGAATTCTCTCCTCTTTTTCCCTTGCTTCACTTCACCAGCAATATGATGTACCAGAATGAATTTAGTGCATGTTTTGCCAATGGTCCTTTGCTATAGAAGAACTGGGGGAGCAAACTAACTCAAAATAATTTGGGAATTTATGAGCCAGACGATTTTGGTATTTAAAGGAAATTGGTATTTAAGAAGCTAGAAGAGAAAATAAAAAAATTAAAGATATACACACATATGTGCATATACATATATAATACATATTGACATGTATTATATAAATACACAGAGGATTGGAGGAGAAAAATCTGGAATAAAAGTCATGTATCTGATATTGTAAGAAAATCTATTTGTGCATCAAACAGTGAAGAAATTATGCAAGGACAATTTTTTTATGCAAGGGTTATGTTTGTTGTATTTCAGGGTCAGCATTTGAATATATTTATCTGTTTATAAAAATAGGAAACTAATAGAAAAAAATGGAAAAAGTTCAATCTTGGTGATATATTAACTATGGTATGGAAGGACAGCCTTTGAATATAATTGAGAAGATTATTCTTACAGTTTACAACAGTCTTCAAAAGTACAATGCTTTCAAGTATATCATTACCTTCAGAATAATGTCTTTCAGGGTTGGGACAGGGATCATATCTTATATTTGTTGTTTACCATAATATACTGTGAACCTTAAAATTTCCATACCCTACTTCATAAGGTTGGGTTAAGACCATTCCCCATTGGGACCATTCCCCATTTGGGCAGTGAAGGTACTTAGATCAGGAATGTGAGAACTCTACTTAGATCAGGAATGTGAGACCTCTACTCCACCCCTACTTAAGTCTGCCCTAGGGGAAGATAAAGTTGTAAACTCTTTGCTGAACAATGAAAAGTACTTAAACCCATAGTTATAGTAAGACAAAAAGTTCTTTAAGCCATGCCTATTTTAGAACTAATACAAAAGGGTGGTAAGTACCTATAAAGGTCAGGCAACTTGTGAACTTACAAGGAGCAAGAGGTGAAAACATACTCAGAGATTCTAGTCTACTCAGGTGTGAATTACTCAAAAGATTAGTCTACTCAGGTGTGAACTAAGAATGGTCTGTCCTTTGAAAAACATCTATTGTGATTGGTAGATGGGAGAACTTAGGGGAGGTGACATAAGAGAAAATTCCCTTTATAAGGAGAGGAAAAGCTGAGTCTCGACACAGTCAGAAGAATCCCTCTCTGGAGAAGGATGGCTGGCTGAACTGGTGTCCTATATTCTTGCTTGGACAGATCTTGTGGTGAGTGATTAAAGACTGACTGGATCTTTCTCTCTTAAGACTCAGATATAGGCCATGTTGGCTTAAGGCCCTTCATACTTATTCCTTTCTTACTCTTTCTCTTTTCTTAAATTCCACATTTGTATGAATTAAAATCTCTATAAACCCAGTTGACTTGGGTATATTTTAATAATTGGGAATATTTCCCTGGCAACCACCTTATATATTGATTTAAAACAAGACACTGTAGTGAAACATATTTTCTGAGGTCACAATTTATCTCATCCACTCTTTTATCTGCCACAATTTATGTCTTCCACTATTTTAATCACTACAGTTTATGCCCTCAACTATTTTAACTCTTACAATACAAGCATAGAGTAGCTACTGAGTAAATAAGTGTTCCCTGATGAGAGATAAAGGATGCTTAATTGATATGCTTTTCTTTACCTCTTTTCAAGGCTGCCAATCTTTCAGATGTAAAGAGATAATACTGAACCATTTTTAGTTAAGTGAGATTTCTGCTTGATCTGGTGGTATGCACAAAACAGGTTCACTGTCTTTTGGGGTATCGCTTGGAACCCAGAGTAATTACTCCAGTGGCTTGGATGTTTTTTTGATATTCCTGTTATCATAAGGTCATTTAATCAGTAAACAAGCATTTATTAAATATCTACAATGCAAGTGGCATGGTGCTAAGTCCTGGAGATACCAGAAATGTAAACTTTTTGAGATTCTTATATGCACTTAAAAAGTCTTTACCTTCTTTCATAGAATCAATATTAAATATTGGTTCCAAGGCAGAGAGCAGTAAGGGGTAGGCAATTGGAGTTAAATGGTTTGGCTCAGGTCACACAGCTAGGAAGTGTTTATGCACTCCTTTTGTAAACAGAAAACAATGTGGTGATTGCTTGTAATCTTCGACCAGGATTGATTATTATTTTTCAGTAAAATAGGATTAATTTGATATGATTTTTTGGGTTACTCTTAAGGTTATGAAGAATATAGCTGAAAATAGGTTATCTTTTTTTCTGAATTCTTGCCATTGGAATATTTTTAGTAAGGTCTAGGTAGAATAGTGGTTTTGACAATATTAGCATGGGAATGTTTGCTATGTAATTATTATTGGTCTGACTTCTTGGGAAAATGGAGAGAACCCTTCAGCACCAGAGGAATGACCAATAATAGGGAATAATTGGCCAAGACAAAATCTCAGAGTTAGAAAGGACCTCAGTCAGTGGTCATGTAGTCCCTGCCTGTAGCTGAACAAGAATCCCCTATATAATATCCTAGATAGTACTCATACCATCTTTGCTTGAAGTTCTCTGGGAAAGGAGAATTCATTACCCAATGGAGACAGTCCATTCCATGAGAAATAGTTCAATGTATTTGCAAGGTTTTCCTTTATATTAAGTTAAAATTTGTCCGTCTGGAGCTCCCATTCATTTCTCCCTAGTTCTGTGCTCAGCTTTAGAGATATTGATAAGAACAAACTTAATACTTCATACCATTAAATTTTTTTCCTTTTTCTGCCATAGAGAAAATATTCTATATCTTAGATTCTACTTTCCCATTGTCCTTATGATTAACAACTGTAGGAATATTAGGTGACCAACATTCAGGGTCTGGTTCTTATGGCAATGTGTTGAGATTAACATTAATGGTAGATAATCTTAAGACTAAATCCATTCAGAAAACACATACTTGCAATTGTGCAGAATTTGCTGTTGTTTGACATGCGATTTAGTATGTAGACATTTGTATCTCTGCTTCAAACAGGAAATCATTTTGATTGCTTGCAGGGATGAGATGCTTTGTTATATCAATTAGCTTTTATCTCTTTGCCCCAATCCATCATCCCCATAGAAATTGTACCTTAATTTTAAAATACTTGTTATGATTTTAGGAATGTTTTATTTTTTGTGGAACAAGATTATATTTTAATAAATAGGTTGAAAAAGTATACAACATACTATTTTGATTGATATGAAGTAATATTTATGAACAGTATCTTTGTGAATGTATTCTATTTGCTTTATAAGACAA
This sequence comes from Monodelphis domestica, assembly GCF_027887165.1. Lineage (NCBI taxonomy): Eukaryota > Metazoa > Chordata > Mammalia > Didelphimorphia > Didelphidae > Monodelphis > Monodelphis domestica. Next base: position 146,605,492 of record NC_077227.1, on the reverse strand, counting down.
GGGAGGTAGCTTTGAAACCCGAATATTAATCAAATGGCATGATGGCTTTTTCCCTATTTTCTGTGCCAAAAAAATTGATGAATATGTTCTTAATACACTTGAGAGATTAAACATAATCATTCTGGTCAATTTGTATGTTTTATGTATTTATGGAAATACATGAATAAATATGTTATTTTGCAGAAATTAGGGGATAATAAAAAACCCATGAAGTCTCATGTTTTTTTCAAAAAGTGTTGGATATCTCCACAGTTAAGAAAAACTCTTTGAAGTTATGAACCATGTTGAGCTGTTTCACGCATCATTAATACATAGTGTGCCTTTAGCTAACTCCTTTATTTTAATCTTTGATTAGTCATTCTGATCTGTGAATGCCCCTCTAATTACAATGTTTATAAATTAATATTTTACATTCTCAGATCATTTATGCACCATTTGTTCTCTTTTTTATTACAGTATCTTGAATATGTAAATGTTACCTAATTTTATGAAAGCAAAGCCAGCTGTTTTAATCAATTACTGTATTATGGTAGAGTTGAAAGAGTAAGACTTCTTCTAGTGGAGATATTAAATGAATAGTACCAACCCATGGTCAACTCTCTAATGCCAGTTGGGTCACTAAGATGTAAAATATGGGCAAGGTTTTAAATGAAAGTTTTGAGGATGGAAATATGGGGTGATTGCGGTGACTTTATCTTTCATTATATGAAGTGCAGAAGGATCTTTAGTGAACATTTAGTCTGACCCACTTTATTTTGACCACTTCCTTTTAGAGATGAAGAAACATTCCCAGGAAAGTTTGGTTAAATTTATCGAATTTAGATTTACTGGAACCTAGCTCCCCTGACTTTCCATCCTATGATCCTACTATTATACTGGGTTGCCTTGGAATGACGACAAATAAATGGATCTATTGATATTTGTTAAAGGAAAGAGCTAAAGCCTTTCATGCATCATAGAATGCATCTATGTCTACATAGAAGACAAGAGAATACATATTTCAGAATAATAATTTTTGTCTATCATGCTGTATTTCCTCTTAGAAATAATGTGTATGAAATGACTTTATACTTAGAGGCTACCTATATACCAAGTGAACCTAAATTATGTGGTATTATTTTCTATCATTTTACCGAGGTAATTTCCATTTCAAGTACAAGCATAGCCTAATTTTGGCTGGCCAACATTTGTTTTACAAGGACGTTGTTTATATAAAACACACAACCCCCATTTCAGAGCTGCCAAACCCCACTAAAATATTACTATTTAACTAATAGCCTATTTACAGTACCATACTGTGTTATAGAAATATAATGGAATAACAACTCCCTGAAATATTATTATATCTAATTCTTTTTCATGGAACTAGCTAATATGGGTAGGACATAGCCATAATTAAAATATGAATTGAAATATAACCATCAAAGCAATTACATTCTCTACTCCAAAAGAGCCAATTCTTGACTAGGTCCAAGGGCATAAAAATGGTAGGAAGTTGTTTTTAAAAGAGGTAGCCAATTTCCCCCTGCTAAATATATGTTTTTTTTTTAAATTGTTATTACCACAAATTATTTCTATGACAAATTATATTTACCTTCCCAAATAAATTTAAAACATGAAGTATTCTAATGAGCTGGGGGCATATTATTTTGGACTTATGGGTTTCATTAGATAGCTACTAGAGTGTCTTACAACTCTGAGATTCTCTGATTCTATGTGGGATGTCCTGCTTCTTTGTTCACTTCCCACCTAAATTTTCTTGACCAGGGTGCCTTTGTTTGTTAGACTTGAGACTGAGATATATGAAATCAGAAATAGTTTTCAATGATCCTATTAGCTCCCAAGGGTTAAAGTATCATTTTAATGCAGATGATTCTAGGTCTAGATATTTTAAACTCCCGATCCATAGAAATGCATTGTCTAGGATGTAGTTGCATTTCCAAAATAATCCTTTTTTCTTTGTACTGATTTTCTGTTAAAGAACCAGTATTTCCAAAGAGGCACTCATTTATTTTTAAATGAAAATCATTTTAATGGGGGAAATGTGCTTTGCTACTAGGCATGTCTTTATTTAGGATTTGATTACATTGAATAAGAAGACTTGATTTATGGAAAAGGAACCTTTGAAATTTTGTCACTGAATTGAGAGGGTTGCTCTCCTATTAAGAGAGTTAATTGGAATGTCTTCATTATTCTATAGAAATTCTACTTTCCAGAGGCAAAAAAAACTCCTTATTATCAGGTCAAATGACCTTTTCCTTAGTCCTCATCCTTTTTGACCTCTTTGCAGCATTTGATCTTGATTGGTCCCTCCTTTTTGATATATCTTTTCTTGAATTATGGACACTGAACTTTCCAGTTTGTCTGTGTGCCTCTAATTTATTGTTTTTCTGTCTTTATCACTAACTCTTTTTCTTCTTGTTCTTCCCTTAGTTTTTTTCCTTTGACTATTTTACTCTATTTAGCCCTTTCGTTTGATGGCATCAAATAAGAAAATGTGGATCATATTTGTATACCTTAAGACCCTTATGTAAATATCATTTGTTATTTTTATTATTGGTGACCTTATCAATTCTCATGGCTGCAAAGATCAATTATACTAATAGACCTTAAATGTATATAGTGTAACCTGGAGCTCTAGTCCTCATGTTTTTATCTACCTGCTAGGTTATTTGATCTGGATGTCCTGCTGGTACTTCAAATTCCATGGGTTCAAAAATAGAACTAATTATCTGGCCCTTGTAATTATTTCTATTGATAGCACTACTGTTCTTCAAGTCACCTAAGTTTACAAGCCAGGGTCATAATGCCTCTCACCCCTCATCATTATCAAATGTCTTTACCCAGTCAGTTCTCCATAAAATCACTCATTTATTTCTAGTTTTTTCTAGCCTCATTACTGGATAAGGCCCTTCTTACTTCTTACCTGGACCTGTCTCCTGGTTTCTGTGCTTCCATTCCATCCTTTTAAATTCATCCTTCAAAGTTCTGTTACAGTATATTCCTAAAGCACAGATTTGCCCACATTACCCCTTACCTCCCACTCCAGTTAAAAAAATAAAAACTCAGTGCTTCCCTATTGCTTATTGGATGAATTACAAATTAATTAACCTTGTGTTCAAGGGACTTAACCATCTGGCTCTGACCTACTTTTCCATTAAAATGTTTTAGCCAAATTAAAGAAGTCACCATTCTCTGATCTGGTCCTGTCTTCTGTTCTCACGTGAGCTCTTTTCCTTCTTCTCTATCTCATAAACATTTATAGATTGCCCCTATTCTTATAACAAACTAAACAATATGAAAATGAATGCAACATATGCAGCATTCCACATCTGTAACAACCTCTTCACTTTAAAAAAAATTCACAGAAATCTATTTTCTCTCCCTCCCACTCCTCACCCCTTTTTAAAAAAAATCCATGCATAACATTTATACATAGTCAAGAAAAACAAAATCTCTCACCAGCTATATGCAAAATATATATCTTATTCTACCTCATTCTCTGTCATGAATCCATCTTCCTAATGAAGACTTCCAGGTTTCCTCCAGGTCTCCCATCCTCAGCTATTAATGTTTTCTTATCTCTCCTTTCTCATTCATCATTCTGTTTAGGCCTATTCTGTGTATTTACCATAGTATAAACAAATAGCTACAATACAAGGCATTTGTCTTAAAACAAAACAAAACAAAACCCTTACCTTTTGGTTTAGTATAAATTCTAAGAACCACAGGGGTTAGGCAACTGGGATGGTGACTTGCCCAGGGTCATACAGATAAGGAAGTGTCTGAGGCTAAATTTGAACCCAGACCCTCCCAACTCCAGGCCTGATGCCCTATCCACTGTGCCCCTAAGTTATTTGTCTTATCAAAATTTCCCCCCTCAATTGTAAGCTCTTTGAGGACTAGGATGGCTGGGTTTCATTTTTAAAAATCCCCCCTGTCTAGAATAGTGTTTTGTACATAGCAAATACTGATTGTTGGATCAAAAGAATATACTGCAATGCATCATAAAAACCATTCAAGTTAGCAGATCTTCATGTGACCAGTCAGTGATGTCAACCCAACAACCTTCCTTGGTGTTTAAACCTCAGGAACTGAAATTGAAATTGAGTGAGAAAAAGACACTGGACACTAAGGGAGATGTGGGAACCCTTCTCCTAAGGAGACGATCCCATTAGACACAGAAATTAGTCAGCTTTAATTGTTTGAGGGATGAAGAAGAGAAAAAAGAAGAAAAGAAGATTGTGGCTTGAGGTACAGGGTGTAACAGCCAATTCTTGACAATAAGTCCTTGGACTGACTTTTGGGGTCTGGAGGGGATAGGATGATTACAATGATCTTATCTGGAAATCTTTGGAGCCACTCCTGGTGAGGTAATGAAAAGTTCCTAGGATTGTTCTCAGTCCAGCCCCTGCAGTTAGGGCAGGGTTCAGTTGGTAGGTCCCTGTTTCTCAAGCTTAGTTTATAGTCACAAAGGATTATTGTCATATATCAGAAAACCCTAGAAAAATGGAGGTTTGCGCAAATCCAACTAATTACTAATAGTATTTCTTTTACTTTCTCAATGAACTGAAAACAAATGAATGCAGTAGGAAACGTGTAAAACTTGGAATCATGGGACATGACTTCAAAAGGAGGTTCTTCCACTTGTATGACTTCATTTGCAAACAATGTCCATGTATATGTTTATGTCTATGTGAATGTATGTATAAATACACATATATACATGGAAATATATATATATATATATATATAGTGTAGATGAGAGGTATTCTTAGAAGGAAGAGCTAGTAAGGGTGGAGGTGGAGATAGGGAAGGGAAATGAGGAAGGACATCTTTCAGAAGGTGGGATTTGACTCTAGTCTTAAAGGAAACCAGAAGGTGGAGCCCAGCACTGAGAATATTTCAGCCTTGGGTAACTGCCAGTGAAAATAAAGGGAGTCCAGATATGCAGTGTCTGGTGCAAGGTGTAGAAAGAAGGCAGGTGTTGGATAATAAAATATGCAGAGGGGGGCGCAACTGGGTAACTCAGTGGATAAAGAACCAAGCATAGGACCTGGGTTCAAACATGACCTCAGACACTTCCTACTTGTATGACCCTGGGCAAGTCATTTAACGAAGTTAGAGTTATTACTAAGAAAGTAAGTATTAAAAAAACTCTCTCTCTCTCTCTCTGTTTCTCTCTCTCTCTCTCTCTCTCTCTCTCTCTCTCTCTCTCTCTGTTTCTCTCTCTCTCTCTCTCTCTCTCTCACTCTTTCTCCTTACTTCCCATCCATCTTTCCATCCATCTATCTATCTACCTATCCAAATATCTACCTACCAATCTTTCTTCCTATCCATCCATCCAATTATCTAATCTATCTATCTAATCTATCTAATCTATCTATCTATCTATCTATCTATCTATCTATCTATCTATCTATCACAATAAGGTATAAGAAGACTGGAAAGCTAAGAAGGGGCCAACTTGTGATGGACTTTAAATGCAAAAGAGGATTTTATATTTGATTCTGGAGGTAGGAGGGAATAATTGTATTATACTGAGTCAGATCTTCACTTTAAAAAAAATTACTCTGGTGGTTAAATGGGGTAGTGGGGATAAGGAACAATTCTAAATATTATAAATATAATAGAGAGTAAAAAACTACCCCTGAGTGATTAGAAATTTAGAGGAATATTATTTTGAAATTTCTTAATGGTTTTTAATTACCAATAAAATTTTGATTTTAATCCTATTTGAACAGAAAACTCATCAGTGGAGTGAGATTTTACAAAAAGATCCCAGAGATATTCTGTTCTTTCTTTATGAGCATTCCCAATTTTAGTTTTCTTTGTCTTATGTTGTGGCTAAATTTTATATTCCTGCCATCTTCTGCCTATCCTCTCTTCTTTTTATATTCTGCATTTGTTTCAGCAATGCTTCCAGCATATAATGATACACCAGAATTTTAGAGCTAGAAGAGACCTTAAGGTCAAACTCCCCCAAATGCCATCAAAACCAAATAAATCAAACTGTGGGATGATAGCACCCATTTCAGCAAAGTTTTGTAGACAAGCAAATTGCTAACATTTATTTTCATGGACATATTATTAAATTTTCACCATCTGTTCTTCCCCTAATTATGAATGTAAAAAGAATTTATTTCACAGTTACATATAATGGTGGGGGGGGGTATTCTTAAAACTCATGTATTTCTTTTGTACAGAAGCTTCTGTGCTATTTGGTGGCCCACATTGTGACGACCAAATTGTTCTCACTTAAAATTAAATTTCTATATATTACAAATTGTTTCACACAAAAGGAGGCTATTTGGGTCCTGTTATTACCAAAATTTTGCCAAATGTTTATTTATTTTTTCCTGGTTGGGTCTGGAATAGCAGTACTAAAATAACCCCTTATTAGAAAATTCATTCCTCAAGGTCTTTCTTTCCTGCTTCATAGAAACACTATTTTAGTGCTATGTTGCCTGGTAGGAGATTAGCTGCAGCAGGGCAGAACAATCCCTAAGGAAGATTTGGGCCCTGTGGATAAGCAGCCATTTGTAGCTTTGCCAAAAGCAAGGACTTGGCTTGAAGGTGCTGGCAGTACTTTAGCAATATTGATGAACAGCTTTCCACCTGAGCAGCTTGTGAGAAAGGTCAAAACCAATGTAGCCCTAGACTCCTGATAAATGAGATGGTTTCACTGAATGGAGGCTGTCTTCATTTTGACATATTGGATTTATAATATGTGGAAGATTTTTGTTTTAGCAGACAATGTGTTGTGATTAAAATTTGACTATACACCTGGGGCTCTGTTTTATAATGTCAGTTAACATAATCATGCCAATTCACAGGCTTTGGAATAAGGAAGGCCTGTGTTCAGGTTTAGGCTCTGAAAAACACTGGACATGACCCTGGACAGGTCATTTATCCCTCAGTGCTCTCAGACAGCTTTCTAAGACTTAACCTTAGAGAAGTACTGATTTGCAACAGTAGATGAAATAAGATAACAAATTTAATTATTGTTGTTTAGTTGTTTTTCAGTCATGCCAGACCTATCAGGACCCTTTTGGGCATTTTCTTGGCAAAGACACTTGAGTGGTTTGCCTTTTCTTTCTCCAACTCATTTTAAAGATGAGGAAACTGAGGCAAATAGGGTTAAGTGACTTGCCCAGGGTTACACAATTAAGTATCTGGGGCCAAATTTGAATTCAGGATCAAGAACTCTATCCATTAAGCCACCTGGCTGCCCTAACATATATAATTTGCAAACTTTACAGTCTATATAAGTGCTGCTTATACCATTATTATTAATATTATTTCCTGAGAGTTACCTGTACCAATGAAAACACAGGTTTAGCTTAATAGAAAAAAATTAAGCCTTAGTAAAAGCATTTAAATGCTTTTAATGATTTAATGCATTTAAATGAGCTCTGCCTTTCCATAATATGACGTTTTGATTACATGGCAATTTGTGGATGAATTTAGTGTCCATGGCTACAGAGATATATTTTGACATTATGCTGCTATTAGTAGAACTTTAGCAGATTAATAGATTTTGTTTAATATAAAATTAGTATATATAGCCCAATTTTGGCTATTAGCTAAGGCAATAATACCTATAATACTTAATAATAATCAATGTTACTTATGATGCTAATTTTTGTTACCTATTTCATAAGACTGTTGTGGAGAAATGACTAATTACATAGTAAGAACTATATGAATGTAAGTATTCATACTCCTAGTCAATAGTTATGGGAGGTGTATGATTTTTAAAAAAGAGTCCCCACATCTATATAGTTCTTTTCATGCAGTTTGTATAGTTCTTTATATGTAATAAATTTTTCCCCACAGTAGTCTTGAAAAGTAGTTAGTATATGTATTATTATTCCCATTCTCTGAAGGGGAAACTAAGGCTCAGAGGTGTTTGACATTCATTCAGTAGCTATTAAAATGCCTTCTATGTGCAAGTCATAACTTAGCTAGTTTCAGTGGGGCATGAATATATATATATATACACACACACACACACACAGACCTTTCAACTATCTTATAGTCTAAAGGGAGTGGGGTTAAATATATGTAAAAATAACCATGGTAAAAGAAAAAATGAGATTCAAACAAAGGAGTGGGACAGGCAATGTTCTATGAAGAATTTGATGCAGGAGAAAGATCACTTTCACCTTAGGGGAAGGTTCAGAAAAGGCTTTGCAAAGGGGTCTGTATTTTCTACTGTTGTAAGGATGGAATGAGATAGTGCTTTTTATTTTTTTTTATTTTTTTTTAAACCCTTACCTTCTGTCTTGGAGTCAATACTGTGTATTGGCTCCAAGGCAGAAGAGTGGTAAGGGCTAGGCAATGGGGGTCAAGTGACTTGCCCAGGGTCACACAGCTGGGAAGTGGCTGAAGCCAGATTTGAACCTAGGACCTCCCGTCTCTAGGACTGGTTCTCAATCCACTGTGCTACCCAGCTGCCCCTGAGATAGTGCTTTTTAAAAGATATTTTATTTTTCTAATATCATGTAATAACAATTTTCTACATGTATTTTCTGAAATTATATGATTTAAATTGTCTCCTTCCCTCTCCTCTCCTTCCTGGAGATGGTAGCAATTTGATCCGTGTAATACATGTAATATCATGCAAAACGTATTTCTATATTGTTCATTGTTATAAGACAATACTCATAGTAAAGCCCCAAATAAAAACACAAATAAACTAAAGCAAAAAATAGTAAGCTTTAATCTGCATTCTGACTCCAGCAGTTCTTTCTCTGGAGGTGAATAGCTCCTTCATATTAAGTCCTTCAGTAGCTAAGTCTTTCATAGTTGATCATCATTGTACAGTATTGTTGTTACTATGCACAATGTTTTCCAGGTCTTGCTTATTTCACTCTGTATCAGTTCATGCAAATCTTTTTTTTTTCTGAAAACTTCTTGTTAATCATTTCTTACAGCACAATAGTATTCCAGTACCATCATATATCACAATTTGTTCAGTCATTTCCTAATTGATTAAATAATATTTTTAAAGAGTTTAACAAACCTTAAACAACTATATAAATGATGGCTATTTTATCTTCATGATGATGATGATGATGATCATTATTATTATTATCTGAATTGGGCCTTGAATGAAAGGAGATGTTTCCGTAGATGAGAGTGGAAAGATAATCTACTCCAGGTGAGTCATGGAGAAAACAGGATAGGAGTGGAATATAGAGAATAAGTAAAATATGTATAGGACTTAGAAGTAGAAGAAATAGGGAGCAATATGAGATTGGCACCAAACTGTGGTTAAATGCTAAATCAGGAGTTTGTATTTATTCAAGAAATAATAAGGACATACTAAACATTTGTGAGTGAAGAGATGACCTGAGTGATGATGCATTAGGTTAAGTGGTTGGAAATTAAGCTCAAGGTCAGAACAATGGTAAGTGTATCTTTTAGTTAGGCAATGGCTCTGCTTTTCAAAGTATGTTCTATTGTTTAAGAATATGTTTTCAGGAGAAAAACATTCTACATTCTTGTTTTGCAAATGTAGAAAATAATTACCATTTCTAGAGTTTGTTGGGAACACTTCATGCTGTAAGGAGTCCCCTCCTCCCCCCCATAATGGTCCAGAGTGATCATTATCAGTAGTCTCTCATTGCCAAGGGGTTAATTAGAATATTGTTCTCTGAATTTGGCTTTGAAATGTGGAAGTTTATGTTTATCCAAATTAACAGTAATTTAAAATGTACAATTTTAGTGTTAATTGTATATATTTTGGAATCCTCAGCAAGCCTTTGGAAATAATTGTGGAGTACAAATTTGGATAGTTATGTGAAATATTCAGAGATGTTTGTGAAGTAGATAAAGGTATATGTTAAAGATTCTTTGCTTCTCATTAAGGAATTTTTTGCTATGTCCAATAACACAATTCTGATTATACTTGTTCTCCTAGTGGGTATGTTTAGCAGCTACATTCCAGAAGGTGTCTATTGACTATCCCTGATTTAAGTACAATGGACAAAATCAAAGTTATTTCTCCTTTTCTGCATGTGGTATTCATTTGTCAGGTGACACAAATCAATACATTGTATTCTCTCCTATGTTTAGATTCAGTAAATAATATTGTATCTTTCAGGTTAGGGGTGATATGATGGAAGAAGTGAAAAGGAAAAAAAAAACAAAGAAGAATGGGAAGAGCAAATAAATTTGGTTTAAGGGGGCAGGTTTAAGAGCTTTAAAGAATCATTAGAGTTAAAAGAACCAAAAAATATTTAAAGAAACAGAAGATGTAATCAGAATGCCAAGGCCATCTTTCTATCTTCCAGGTAGTTTCAGGAAAACTACTTTCAGGTGTTTCTTAAGGTCATAATATGATGCTCAGATTTACAGAGGAAGAGAACTATGGAGAAATTATCTCCCGTGAATATGGGTACAAGGAATTAGGTTAAAAAATTATGTTTTAACATTTTTCATCTAAGTCAATAGCATAGGAGACCATGCAATCTGGAAACACATTCCACGCATATAGGGCTGATCATCTGTAAAATTTTCATTCTTAGATTTTGTCACTGTATGGTTATGAGGGCCACTGAAAGACTGTGACTTGCCTAAGATCCCATGGCTCATACCAGAGGGAGGACTTAAATCCCTAAGAAAGATTCCCCAATCCAAAGCTAGGGGACTGTTGCTGCTTCTGGAGGAAATAGAGATGTGCTGTTTGGGTAGATAGAAGAAAGATATTCCTGACAATGATGCTATTGGTCTCAGAGATAATAAGTGTTCTGACTCTAAAATCTTTAATTAAAGTTCTCTACTGAAGATCAGTTTATGTTTTACTATGAAAGGTACAGCTCTATTCCTAAAAGTAGACATGGCTGTTTTGTAATTTTAAATTTTATAGCAAAATACTGTACTTTGTTTTGGCATTGATTTTCATTTTCTGTGCTTTAAGAATAATTTCTTTTTTTTTAACAATGAACCAGAAAAGATAGAAAACCCTTTTCTAGCTTCCTCAAAGCACAATCTCAGAAATGAGAGCAGATAGAGTACAGCAAAAAAGTTATGACTAAGTTCACTGTAGGATTCTAGGCTTCTTTTATTTTTTTTTTTGAGACTTATCTAATGGATGTAAGCTTATCTATTAGAATAAAAGCTGTTTAAGGACCAGGACTCTTTTTGCCCTTTCTTTGTCACTTTACACTTAGCAAAAAGCCTGAAGCATAGTTAGTTTTTAACAAATGCTCTTTGGTGGGCAGCTAAAGCTGAGTCTAGTCAGGAAGACTTGTATTCAAATGCAGCCTCAGACACTGATTGGCTGTATGACCCTGGGAAAGTCACTTAATCCCATTTACCTCAGTTTTCTTATATATAAAATGAGCTAGAGAAGGAAATGGCAAACTAATTCAGTTTCTTTGCCAAGAAAATCTCAAACAGGGGCATGAAAAGTCAGACATAACTGAACAATGAATAAAAAATACTTTTTGATGTGATTAGAATAATTTTCACTGTGGTCTGTGAACCATTGAGGATCTTTAAATGTCCTTGAAATGGTCTCTTGTGGTGGTGTATGGCACTTGAGGTGATGCAATGAGTAAGAACACTGGACTTGGGAGTCAGGAAGACCTAAATTCAATTCTTTACTCAGAAATTTATTACCTTTGTGGTACTGGGAAAATCACTCAACCTCATGAGATCTGCCTTACTTTCCTCATCTTCAAAATGGAGATATTTTAACACCTAGGGTTAATTCACAGGGTTGTTGTGAGGATCAGATGAGATAACATGTGTAAGGAGCTTTTTGAGCTTAAAGCAGTATATAAATGCTAGCTGCTATTATTATTATGATTAATTTATCTCTGGTCTCTTAAATGACTATATACTTATATACTAATCACTTACTTAGGATAATTAACAAAAAACAAACAAGTAAACAAACAGACCACCTCATTATTTCCTCAAAAACCTGTCATTCTTCCTGTTAATTCTTGTTGAGGTTGTGGCTTATTTGTGCATATGTGCCTGTGTAGGCAGGAGCCTTGAAAATGGTTGTTGGAGGAGTAATTGCAGTGAGTGGTCTCGAGGCTCTTTTGTTGCACTGAAATGGTACATAGGCAAAAAAAAAAAAGTGACAGCTACTAGTCTAGTGGGTAGATAATTGAACTGGATGATGAATCCTAGAGCCTTTTTCTGTCTTTGTCAATGATTCACACAAAGACTAAGCCAGTGGGTTAACCTTTCTATACCTCATGTTCCTCATTTGTAAAATGTGAATAGTTTGTCATCTTCCTCACAGTAGTGTTATATAGTGAATAATGAGGCATCGTTTAGAAAGGAATCAGAGTACCTTGGAAGAAAATCAGAAAATATAGTATGATGGAAGGAGGGAGCAATGTTAGTGAATTGAAATGCTGAAGGTAGAGTCAAGATGCATTCATCATTTTACTTAAGGTGCTGAAATTAGTATTCAAGTACAGTACATCTTAAAAGTAAACAATGATAATGTTCTTGGTAGCTGTTACTAAACACTGATAAAAACATGAAACTGAACCAAAACATGGGGACCTTTCTATAAAACATGAAAAAGTAATAGAATTATATAGGCATGATATGAATAAGTATTAAATATAATGCTTCATATTTTAAATAAATAAAATCAGTTCTTCCAATTTGTCATTCCATCATGACCATAAATCTTGGATTTAATTCAGTTAAGCCCTGCTTCTGGGATTTCTTTCATGTATATTAAACAATTTTATGGGACAAATTAGTTTTCTGAACCTAGTATAAAGACAAATTACCTGGCCAACCTGTTGGTAAGTGAGACTCCCTATATTTGGCTAAGGCCTTCAGCTAAAAAAGAACTTTATGATTTTGTTGATCTTGGTAGACTGGAATGTTTACTAAAGTCTGTGAGTTGACCAGTTTGTTGACCACACCTGAAAATTCTGAATGTCTGTGGTTGGCCACAAACTGTGAAAACACATTAAAGGCCATTTAAAACCCACTGAAATGTTCATAGCCTTTGAAGTACTCTCTAAATGATGAAACTCTGAAATCACTTGCATTGATGGCAGACAAAACAAATGAAAGCTATTAAGGGTTACTGATTGCAATCAGCTGGATTTTTCAGAATTTGGCTTTGATGAGTTAGAAAAGCAGAGAAAGACAACATAACTGGTTCTGGCTTGCATTAGTGATCTATTTACCTGAAATCACATTTTAAAAAGAATTCTAATGTTTTTAAATGTCCCTAGATATTTTTTAGCATTTTTCCACTTGTAAATAAGTCAGTTTCTTATTTATGGTCCATATCATATAACTCCTTTATAGAGGTGAATTCAATGGCCCTCTCTTGCTCCAAATTCAAGTCCAAACTTGTCTGCCATTCACTGGCTCCAAAATCTGGTTCTTCACTGCATTTCAGCCTTGCCCTGTATTATCTCCCACTATTCAAACTACCTTATTCTCTGCCTCTAAAAGAAATTCTTTGTTTACCTGCCTTTCTGATTCATGACTCTCTTATACTTGGGATGTCTTTCCTCTGCCTTTCCACCTCTTGTTACTTATGTTTTAAAGTCCAACTCAAGTTTTACATTATTCATGAAGAAAACCATCAGTCTTTTTTGATGTGCACTTCTATTCCTTCTTCCTCAAGTACTGACTTTCCCTTTCATGTTTCACATTTTCACTTAAAAGTTTGAAACAGTAGTAATAACAATTTTTGTTGTTCAGTCATTTCAGACTCTTTGTTGACCCCATTTTAGAATTTTCTTGACAAAGATACTGTGGAGTGGCTTGCCATTTTCTCCTCCAGCTCATTTTACAGATGAAGAACTGAGTCAAACAAGGATAAGTGATTTTCCCAGGGTTATACAGAAAGGAAGTTTCTGACGTCAGATTTTAAGTTATGAAGATGAGCCTTCCTGATTCAAGCCCAGGGCTCTATCTTCTGTGTCACCTAGATGCCCTGTATAGTTATTCAGACTGTCCTAAAAGTATTTTAAGATCTTAGGGCTAAAAACTGCACATTAAGACTTTAAGGATTGTTTTTCTGTGCTTTACCTCATATTGCACTGTAAACTCCATGAAGGCAGGGATGTTATGGCTCATCTAAACTTTTTCTCTCTCCCATTAAATGCCTAGAATAATATTCTGCATGCAGCTGGCAATTAGTGTTTACTGAATAAATTTTTTCCAGCAATTGCTTTTTTTCTATTTTGAAATGTTAAATAACTGTATTTCTACTATGTTAGATGAGAGACCACTACCTTCAAATGCAGGTTTTTGTTCTAAACTAAAGGGGATAAGGATATTTGTAGGGGATACATGCTACATTTCCCAAAGATTCCAGATATCTTTCCAGACTTATAAATAATTCTTCATTAAATCTCTGGGCAGCTCTCTTTCCTGTTTAGAGAAAAATATCCATTCCCCTTTGTCTTAGTAGAAAAAAAGGAAAAAATAAAAATATATAAGAGAAAGAGAAAGGTGAAGTTTAAAAAAAGTTTAAATCCCATTGAGCCTTATTAGCCATGATCCACCAAGCTGATCTGGGAATCCTTGGCACACATTCTGGGAGAGTAGAAAAAAGAGAACCTGTCTTCAGCATCTTGTTACTGAAATTTGATCAAGTGATAGTGGATGTCAGGTAATCACACTAAGACCAGGTTTGAAAGTTTTATTCATTGCCCTAGGAGGCGATTGCTCTGGACAGTTACTTATAAGCCCAAGTCCTTTTTTCCCTTAAAATTTTTTTATTCTAAACTTGATAGACTCTAACAAACATGAACATTTCCTTATTCAAAGATAACAAAAAGAAGGTTATGCATAAAATAAAAAGCTATATTATATTCAGCTCGTATTTTTTAAAGTATGTAAAAAATTAAACACACTAGTTTCAAAGCTGTCCTGCTCGTCTATCTCCCTTTGAAGTTTTGATTGTTCTCTTCTGTGAATTAAAAAAAAAACTGCTTTGATGATACTTCTTTCTTTTCTTTTTTGGCATTACTATCACTAGTATACTTCTGTCTTCAACTTCTCCACTCCAAAACAATTATAAAAATTTCTCTTGTTGCAAATAAGCACAGTCAAGCAAAGCACACACACTGACCCTATTTTAAAAAGTAGGTCTCATTATACCACTAGTCCATGTTCTTCTTTAAGATGTAGGTAGCATGTTTTGTCATCAGAGTTCTCAAATCCTAGTTGGATCATATTTTCCCTAGATTTTATGTTGATATATTTTATGTCGAAATTGTTTTCTGACATTTTGCAATCCAGATTTTCTCCCTCCCCAAGAGAACATGTAGTAAGATATAGGTTGTGCATGTGTTCTCATACAATACATATTTCTGTGTTTATCGATTGCTTTCACTAGAGAAAAATTCACGGAGGAAAGAAAGTGAAAAATGGTATGCTTCAATCTGCACTGACTCCATAAGTTTTTTCTAAGGTGATAGCCTTGTTTTGTTATGAATCCCTTTGAGTTGTCCTGGATCCTTGCATTGCTTTTAATAGTTAAGTCATTCACAGTTGATCATCGTACATTATTGTTGTTATTATTGACATTGCTTCATGTGTCTTCCCAGGGTTTTTTTTGGGGGGTTCATCTTCTCTGTCATTTCTTATGATATAGTTGTAGTCCATTGCGATCATACACCACAATTTGTCCAGCCATTCTCCAGTTGATGGAGATTGCTTCAGTTTCTTTGCCATCACAAAAAGAACTGCTATAAATATTTTTATAGGATCACACTGATCATATTTCTTAAGTCTTTCAAAGCTGGTTTTCTTCACAATTTCAGTTGCTCTAAGTTCTAATTCTGCTCACTTTACTCTGCCTTGGTTCATCCAAATCTTGTTTCTTTGCATATATCCTACTATTATGAAGGCAATGATGATGACAGTGATATCATATTTTTAAGCGGGAAGGGGCCACAAAAGGCCATGTAGTCTATTCCTTTCACATTTTTATTTTAAGCAGACAAGTCCAGAGAAGAGACTTGATGACCTCAACATGATATAGCAGGTAACTGCATCAAAATTCATCCTCAGGTTCCCTGATGCCATATGCTTTGTTTTTTTCTCACTATGCTAGGTGGTCTCTTGCTATAAAGAAAAAAATGAAAAGTACTTCTGGGCTCAAGCTGAAGATTTTATCATTTTTTAATAGACCCGTGATTTAATGGGTTTAGGTTGAGATACTTCCAATGAGAAACTTTCTGTAGCAATAGAACATATTGTTTTGCTATTGTTGTTGAGTCATGTATGATACTTTCTGACCCTTTGAGGGGTTTTCTTGGCAGACATTGGAGTGGTTTGCCATTTCATTCTCTAGATCATTTAATAGATGAGGAAATTGAGGCAAAAAGGGTTAAGTGACTTGTCCAGGGTCACATAGCTAATAAATATCTGACTCAATAAGTAAAGAACCAGGAATATATTTGAGCAAGAATAAAGGTAATTAGGTAGCTGATCCAGTACTTACATATATATGTGTTTGTGTCTGTTGAAATCTATATTGGTGATTTTATACTTTGGATTGTATACTATTTTTCTCTCCTTTGTTCACATCTACAATGAGGATGGTACTTTTTAAGGCAGTAAATTGTCTGAGTCGTGATGTTCTTTTGTCTATATTTTACCATGTTTTTCCTAACTTTTTATTTTAAACTATAAGCTCTTTAAAAGCAGGGATTGTTTGTATTTACTCCTCTATTTCATAGTAGACTGACACAGTGGACATTTAATCATTGCTGTTACCATTTGACTGAATGACAAGCTCTCACGTGGAAACTGTCCACAATGCCTTTATTCTGCTTTTCTAATCCTTTATGGGGAAATAGCAAGTGCCTGAGCATCTTGTGCTTCCTACAAGAAAGGGAAATAAAAGGTTTGAAAGCTAAACCATGATCTGAGAAAATATGATGGATGAATAGGTAAATATTACTCATAAAAATCACATAAGTACATTTCCCTCTTCTAAAACAGAATGCAAGAATAAATCATATTTTCTCCTCTTTGGTCCCCCGTGGGATGCATTGGTTATGGAGAGCTGACTGTTATTTTAAGCTTATTTTTACAATTGCCTTATTCTGCATTTCATAGATAACATAGTTGAAATAATTTTAGCACTAAACAGGACTTTAGACATTATCTAATGTAAACTTTTCATTTGTTAGATGAGGAAACTGAGGCCCATAGAGGTAAGATGATTTGTCTAGGGTTGAAGAGATGTGATTCATACTTGGGATATCTCATTCAAAGTCCAATACTTCATGTAATGGTGCCACAAACCTTAATTCAATTGTTATCTTCCCAATAAAGGTGCTGGTTGGATTGGATGGATAGAAGATAATGAATAGATTTGAGAATGATTTCTTCCTTTCTTTTTCATAGAGACAATATTGCCCAGGAGGCAGACAAATGATTAGGATATTTGAGAAACTCTCTGCCTGAGGCATTAACTCATCCTGTGAGGGAAGCAAGTTTCTTTGATTCAGGGTCAAGTATTTGAGGTGGGGTGTGAAGCTGGTTCCCAGAAGACTCTGCAATTATTAATTTCTACAAAGTGAATGGTAACCTTTATGCTTATATTCCACTAAAATTTTGAGAGCTCTCTACATTCAGTGTACCTTTTGAATAGCTGTGAGAATAATAAACAATGAAATATGATTTCTACCATTCCTGCCATGTGCCTGTAGCCTACCACCATGACTTTACACACAATGTCCTCTATACTTGGAATACATTCCCTCATTACTTCTGCCTCTTAGAAGCTCTAGTTTTCTTTATAGATCATATCTAGCATCAACTCTTCCCTGTTCCCCTTCTAGCACTTACTTTATAATATATTTATTTCAGGGAGGCATAGTTTATAGAAAGTCTGACTTGCAATTAAAAAGACCTTGGTTTGAGTCTTACTTCAGACTTTGCTAACTTTGTGACCCTACATGAATAACTTATCTTAGCCTTATTTTCCTCCTCATCCACAAAATAGGAATCATAATAATATCTACCTCCTCAGCTTGTTAAAGATTAAATAAGATCATATATATAAAGTGCTTGGTAAACCTTAACACTCTTTATAAATATTGACTATAGTGATTTTTTCTTTGGATGGGAATGAATATATAAGCTCCTTGAGGGCAAAGACTGTTTCATTTTTGTCATTATATTCCTAGCCCAACACAAACCTTAGCAATAGTAGGGATTCTTATTGGTGAACTGATTAATTGATTTTGTAGTCTACCATTTCTTTTTTGAAATATTTTATTACTTGGACATAGTAATGATTTCATTGATATTGGGATGCCCTCCAGGGGTACAGATCTCAACCCTCACCTAGCCTCTTTTATGACCCTCCACAGGGGATCCACCCAATGACCTAGGGGGCTTCCTCAAGATCTTTTAACATCATATGGACACCAGGGGAGCAACTAGGATGCCCATAGTTTACCTCTGTTTCTAGGTAGCTAATCTACCACCTGTTTTGGTCATATAGTTCTCTGATAACATTCTTTATGCTCTTCTAAAAATTTCCACTGGTGATAGTATAGAAAATTAAAGGCTAGAGAGGTTATGTATGACTAGGAGAAATAAGAGAAGTATTTAGAGGGTAGGATTTAATTTGGAACTTGAAAGATCAGTAGGATTTTGATGGAAGTTATAGGGATGGCATTCCAAGTATTCCAGATAATGTTATAGGCACATGTGCAGAGTTAGCAGTATAACAAATATATATGAAGGACAGAGAGTAAAGCAGTTTGGTTGAAGTGAAATATGGGGAGTTCATTAACCAAATTATGTGAATATGTTCATAATTTTACAGACGTATTTATGACTTTAAAGAATCATGTGCCCTTCAAACCTCTTCATGTGTCACCACTGTCCAGATTAACCCAGGATGAGAATGTATCAGTGAAACTAACCTGGTATCTTATTTTCTTTTTGATTGTTTGTTTTCTGGTAAGGCTAATTGAACTTCAATTCATCAGTTATAACTATTCAAATGAAACTTTTAAGTAGCAAAAAGTATCCCATTAATCAAAAAATTAACCAACATTTTTGTATGAAGCTACAGGACAGAGGTAGTGTGGTAAAGACATTATGGTGTAGTGGAATCAAAAGACCTTGGTTCTGACCCCAGCTTTGTGTGGTTTTGGACAAGTCACTTATCCCCTTTGTGCCTCAGTTTCCTCATGTGTATAATATAGGGATTGATTTACATGGACATTAAGGTCCATTATGTTTCTCATGTGTGACCAGTGATTTATGATTCTTTGATTATATGATGATACAATGACCATTAAAATAAATAATGATAACTTTGAGACCCTCTCAGATCCATAAATATCTAGAGAATCATCAATGAGGAAATGGAATTCTGTTTAGTTTTGTATTATGTTTATTTTGTTGTACTGTTATTACTTTTAAAATTAACAATTTATATGGAAACTTTATAGTGATTAGAATATTTCATCAACCAGAACACATCCCCACTGCCTGACCATACCAGATAAAACCGATACTGATTATATTTCACATTAATTTTTGAGGTTTTGATTTTGTTATGCACTTTCTCATTTACCAAACTGCCCATTTAACTGCCTTTTGAGGAAAAAAAGCTTTTGGCTCCCTGGAAATTTTTCTCTCCTGAGAGTTTTTAAAAAGTATGGTAGAAAATAGACATAGATTTTTAAAGTAGTATTATGTACTTTGTATTTTTCTTCTAATGCTATTAAATGACATTTAAAGAAAAAAAATTGTAAAAGGGTTATAATCTAGGATCCATAAATGGTTAGTATTTGAAAGTTGTTAGAGACTTTTAAAATTTGAAAGACTCAATAATACTGCATTTAATAATGTCTGAAATTTTGGGGGGAGCATATAATTTCATTATAACTGAGCCTTTCATAATATACTATAGGTACTATGATGAAAAATTCATATGCAGATAACAGAATTCTCGTTTAAATAATTAGTAGAGTAAAACCTCAGCTATTTAGTATTTCTGTTTTCTTTACAAATGTTTTATTGATCTTCCCTTCCCTTCCCTTCCCTTCCCTTCCCTTCCCTTCCCTTCCCTTCCCTTCCCTTCCCTTCCCTTCCCTTCCCTTCCCTTCCCTTCCCTTCCCTTTCCTTCCCTTCCCTTCCCTTCCCTTCCCTTCCCTTCCCTTCCCTTTCCTTCCCTTCCCTTCCCTTCCCTTCCCTCTTCCCTTCCCTCTTCCCTTCCCTTCCCTTTCCTTCCCTTCCCTTCCCTTCCCTTCCCTTCCCTTCCCTTCCCTTCCCTTCCCTTCCCTTCCCTTCCCTTCCCTTCCCTTCCCTTCCCTTCTCTCTTCCCTTCCCTTCCCTTCCCTTCCCTCTTCCCTTCCCTCTTCCCTTCCCTTCCCTCTTCCTTTCCCTTCCCTTCCCTTCCCTTCCCTTCCCTTCCCTTCCCTTCCCTTCCCTTCCCTTCCCTTCCCTTCCCTTCCCTTCCCTTCCCTTCCCTTCCCTCTTCCCTTCCCTCTTCCCTTCCCTTCCCTTCCCTTCCCTTCCCTTCCCTTCCCTTCCCTTCCCTTCCCTTCCCTTCCCTTCCCTTCCCTTCCCTTCCCTTCCCTTCCCTTCCCTTCCCTTCCCTTCCCTTCCCTTCCCTTCCCTTCCCTTCCCTTCCCTTCCCTTCCCTTCCCTTCCCTTCTCTTCCCTTCCCTTCCCTTCCCTGTGATTTCCCTATTAAACCCCTCACTGATAATAAATAAGTTCAACCAGGCAAAATAAATCAGTAAATTAACCATGTCTGAAAATGTATGCATTGTTCCACAACTGTCATCAACTTTCATCATCACCATTAAGTGTTCGTTCTTCTGGAAGTCTCGAGCTTTTGGAATAGTTCAGGAAACAAAAGGAACCAGTCAACAAAAGTAACACCTACCTCTTGAAGACACAGGTCTGTGTGCATGTGAGTGCACATATGTGTGTGTATATGCGTCTAGTTGGTAAGGGTATGGGATGGAGTGCTGGATGAGGAAAAGTAGATATAGCTAAGTCCAAGAATCTCCAAAAGGCTATATATATCATGTTTTGACAGACCAGCCTATACAGTTAAGCAAGCTGAAGGGTGGGATGATATTTGCTGCAATACAGTAACAGAATGATAAGAAAAGTTACATAACCTTAGTCCTTACACCATTTTCATTTGCACCAAAATTATATAGTACAGTAGAATAATAAAAGAAGGCAGGGAAGTATATAGTACATTTAAAAAATATTTGCACAAAAAATCCTCAAGACAAAACTTATGGTTATCAGGTTAACTCACATAGATCTTGGACCTTTCCAGAGAGTGCTGGGTATCTGAGGTTTTTAACCGAGGTTATTAACGTTATTCTGTCAGTCTAGGAAGAGAGGCTGGCCATTAAGAACATGCTTTGAAGGTTAAACAGAAGTATTACTTTTTATACATAGCCAAACAATATATGGAATTTTACTGTTTCCGAATCTATAAATCAGGGAATTTACTTGGCAAATATTACCTGAGAACCTAGACCTTTGCAAACTCACTGTAAGACAGGATAAAGAATACTTTTGCCATATGGTAACCAGCAATATAGTGAATGATCAACTGCAATGCTAGCATTGGCAATACAATGATCTAGGATAATTCTGAGGAACTTAGGACAAAGAATGCTATCCACCTCCAGAGAAAGAACTGTTAGAGTCAGAAGGCAGATGAAAGCATGATTTTTCAATCGTTTCTTTGAGTTTATGTTTTAGGGTTTTGGTTTTATAAGATTACTCATTTGTAGGTTTTTTTTTTATCATAATACAAGCAGAATGTAGGGAGGGAGAGAGATGAATTCAATCATATAACTTTGGAAAACTTGTAGAAATTTATTAATACATGTAATTGGTAAAAAAATTAAAAAAGAATAAAAGAATAGTTGGTATAGTAGAGGCTAAAATACAGATTCAGTCCCACTCCCATTAATAAGCGAAGAAAGAGAAA
This sequence comes from Monodelphis domestica, assembly GCF_027887165.1. NCBI lineage: Eukaryota > Metazoa > Chordata > Mammalia > Didelphimorphia > Didelphidae > Monodelphis > Monodelphis domestica. Next base: position 146,583,534 of record NC_077227.1, on the reverse strand, counting down.
GATGAGAAAATCTAGGAAAGCTTTTTTGTTTCTTTTGTTGTTTATGCAAAGAAAATTATTTAAGGTGATTGAGAGAGATAGTGGCCTCTTTCTCCTTTCCCAGCATGCTGTTAAGTATTGGCATGCAGGGCAATATCTTTATTGCTCTCACAAAGAAGAGGCTAGCCATTTTAGTCCTTAATAATATACCCATCCAGTGAGACCATAGCCAAAACTTACCTCAGACTGAGGGAGAGTCAAGAAACTATAGTTAGAATGGAACTGCTAAAGTGCAAAAAGAGGCCATAAAGCAATTACCATGGATATAAAATTGGAAGCGTTATGGTGATTTTAAGTCAGTGAAAAAATTCAACTGAACATGGAAGCATTAGTGTTGCTACTTTCACACATGGCTGCACTACTTCTGTTATAGTTTGGGGAATTATCACTTTGAGGTTTTTAATTTTAATTACTTTTACTTTATGAAAATATTATCACTTTCCCTTTAATTCCATATGTTAAAAAGGCATGCTGAATTCCTCATTTTGACTTGATTATATTTTGGAACCAAATATTTTTATACTGGCTTATTAGAGAATCGATTTTGAAGTAGAATTTAATTTTATAGCCAACTTTTAAGTAGGTTATAATATGTTATACAATATTGGTAGATCATACCATTGCCTCTGACTAATGTTGTTTCACAATAAGATTATTGATCATTTATAATAAAAAACACATAAATGTTACATACTTTGAAGAACAGAAGTAATGATTAGGGAGTACAGGGTAAGAAAAGGGAATTAACTAGGCACATGGTGATGGTAAAGAATAAAAGGTGAATAGTAAGAGTGCTCTACTGGTGCCTTCTCAATGTCTGGAGAAAGGATTCTAGGATGTTGGGTTGATCCCTCCCTTATAAAGGACTTAAGGGAGAATGCAGACAAGAGTCAGACAAAATGGGTACATGTTGATGTTTTGTGATCTGTGTCATTGATAGAAATAGCTAAATTGAACTAGGTCCCTAAAGTATTTTTTAAATCTTTAAGTAATATCTTTTTTTTTCTCCAAATTACATGCTAACAACTTTTAACTTTTTTTCTCATATTTTGAGTTCCAAATTCTCTCTCTCCCTTTCCTCCCCTCTCCCTAAGACAGTAAGAAATTTTATATAGGTTATACATGTGCTATCATGTAATGCATGTTTCCATATTCATCATGCTGTGGAAGAAGATACATTTCACTAAAGAAAGTTCTTGAAAATAGAGTGAAAAATAGTGTGCTTCTATCTGCATTGAGATTGCATTAGCTCTTTCTCTGGCAATGAATAGCATTTTTCTTCATAAGTTCTTTGGAATTGTCTTGGGTCATTTTATTGCTGAGAATAGCTAAATCATTCTCAGCTGGTCAACATACAATATTACTATTATTATGAATAATGTTATGGTTCTACCCACTTTACTTTGAATCAATTCATATAAATCTTTCCAGTTTTTTTCTGAAATTGTGCAGTTCATCCTTTTTAAAAGTTGGATAAAGTATGTTAAAAGTGCTTCCTATATATTAAGAACTGTCCTAAATGCTAGAAAACAAATATAAAGAAACAAATACTCCCCCTGACCTCAAGGAGCTTACACTTTATATTTTAATGAAGATAGCATAGAAAATGGAGTTACAAAATGGCAGATTCCCTATGCTAGGACATGGTGGTAAAGTTTTGAGAGTTTGGAGTTGGACCAATAAGGAATTGAACATAGATTATCTGGGTACTTCCTAAATTGGTGGTTCTAAGCATGAACTCACCAATTGGAGATTTGGGTTCACCAGAGTGGAAATATCTTCATGATGAGAAGCCTCCTGGAGTAGAGGTGGAAAAGTCTGGAGAGTCAGGAGAGGAACAGGATGCAAAGTATCTCGGAGAAAGAAAAAGAACTCTTTTTGGCTCAACTTTTGACATAAAGGACAAAACATGTTCTTGAAGCTTCTGGGCATAGTCACTATTTCAGAGTATTTAAGAGGAGAATTTTCTGAGAGAGATAATGATAGTTAACTTGTAGAAGAAAATATTCAAAAGAAGAAAACACGTGAATTATTGTGGCACCTCATAGATTTAGAGATGAAAGGGACTAAGGGAAAAGCCTTAACTTGGATCCTGGTATTCTGACTTCAACCCTACTGTTTTTTCTAAAATATTGAAATATGACTTTATTGAGCATTATTACTACAGGAGATTAATCAATCTTTTAAAAATAATTTAAATATTTTTATTTAATTAACTAATTTAGAATATTTTCCATAGTTACATGATTCATGTTCTTTCCCTTCCCTCCTCCCAGCCCCTCCCATAATCAACAAGCAATTCCACTGAGTTTTACATGTGTCATTGATCAAAACCTATTTCCATATTATTAATATTTGCATTAGGATGATCACTTAGGGTCTATATCCCCAATTATATCCCCATTGACCCATGCAATTAAACAATTGTTTTTCTTCTGTGTTTCTACTTCCACAGTCCTTTCTCTGGATGTGGATAGTGTTCTTTCTCATAAATCCTTCAGAATTGTCCTGGATTATTGCATTGCTGCTAATAGAGAAGTCCAATAAATTGATTGTGCCACAGTATATCCGTCTCTGTGTATAAGGTTCTCCTGGTTCTGCTCCTTTCACTCCACATCAATCACAGGAGATTAATCAATCTTAACTATTTATCTATATAATTAAAATGCCAAATGGGATTCAGTATAAACACAATAGTGAGTACAGGGAATGACAGTTTGACAGCCAACCCGGTTGACAGCTTGACAGATTAACAGATTATAGTTACTTTCTGAAACTCCTGATCCAAAGACTATAGGAGATAATGGAATGGTTTTATTAAAGATTTTGAGTGTTAATGGGGAAAAGCAAACATGACAAAAAGGCAGCATATGCTTCACATTGCTGGTTACTAGAAATCTTAATGCAATAACCCATGAGCACTGATTTTGTTCCCCCCTACAAGAAGACTGATACAGGAAGGATATATTCTCAGTGGGAACTTTATTTATGGGCCATCCTAGTAGAGTTGTATAAAAAAAAGAACAGTTTTTGACTTGTAGGGTAAGTTGCTTGTATTTAACAAGTCTGTTTTGTCATAGTTCTTGTTGAAATTTCTTTGTAATTTGCTTAAAGCCAACTGATGACAAGCTTATCATAGCAATGCAAACAAGAGGGGAAAATACATATTCTTCACTGATTCATGCTTCTGACTCAAGGGTTGTATTTTATTTAGAGACTCAATGACCTGTGATTAAAAGAGTAGCATTTATGCTGATCAATTATTAAATGCATTCATCTATGTTTTGTAAAAATACTCTGGTTTCTGAAGCAGTGTCCTTAACTTTATGATCAGTTTTTAAAACTAAGCCTATTCCCCATCTTTCCCCTTTGATATTGTATAGTGCATCCTCCAAGATTTGGTAGCAACTCTTTCTTTTCCTGAATTTTAAGTAGATAGGTCATTAGTGAGAGACTATTTTAAGAAACAAAATGACAGATCTATTGCTGAAAATTGAACATGACATAAGGTATATCTCTTAGTGCTACCAATGAAATTTTTTTCTTGATTACATTATGCCATTATTAAGGTGCCTGTTGCCATTTGAACTATTCATATGTATTTTTCCTTTAAGGAATAGATCTGACCCTGTCACTCACCTGCTCAAAAAGCTACACTGGCTCCCTATTGCTTCTAGGATAAATTAGACTCCTTTATTTGTCATATAAAGACCTTTACAACATGATTCTAGCCTATCCCTCTAAATGACTCCTCTTCATACATCTTACTGTCTAGCCAGATTGTTCTACTTTTTCATGCAGAATATTCCATCTCTGTCTCTGTGCCTTTGCATAGGCTGATAGCCCTTCTTTCTCCATGACTAGAATACATGTCCTCCTCACCTCTGCTTCTTACAACATAAAGATACATAGGATCATGAATCTAGAGTTCAGAAACCATATGGTTCAATCTTCTCATGTTACAGCTGAAGAAACAGGTCCAGGGAATCTAAGTGACTTACTCATGACCATACAGGTAAAAAGTATTAAAGGTGGGATTTGTCTGACTCTTTTTGACCCCATTTGGGATTTTCTTGGTAAAGATATTAGAGTGGTTTGTCATTTCCTTTTCCAGCTCATTTTACAGATGAGGAAACTGAGGCAAAAAGGTTTAAGAGACTTGCCTAAGGTACCACAGTTAGTATGTCTGAGGCTAGATTTGACCCAGATCTTTCTGACTCCAGGATGTGCTCTAGTCATTGTACTACCTAGCCATTTAGCTCTGTGATCTTTGGCAAATTAGTTTGCTGGGCTTCAGTTTTCTCATCTATAAAAAGAGAGGTTAGATTAGATATGCCTAAATTTAAGAGTCCCAGACTACTATGTTATCATTGCTTCTCTCTAGTTATTTTTCTAGATCTGGACACCTTTTCTCATCACTTTGTTTCCTGGAACTTTGTGAACCAGGAAGATTAGAAGAGTATGTAGATAGTGTGAAAATGAGGATAGCATCTTGCTTGTATAGATGTTTGTTCCTCTGAAAAAGTTTGTCATAAAAGAACTATTTACTAATTAATTTCCTCATGATATATGCCAAATAGAGGGCTTGACATCTTAGGTGTACCCATGTAACCCATAAAAACTAATAGGAAATTATAATTCAGCAATTCAGCCTTTGGAATTTATCTAGCTGAGCTCCTTGCTATAGTTGTCATAGGAATTATTTTGAAAATCTCCATTTATTTGGCTTCATAAAAGATTTATCAAGAGATTAAGAAAACTTAAGTATAATTACTATTCAGAACCTAATAACATTTTATTATTCACTATCAAGATTATGCATTAACCCATTTATAGTCTTCTCAGTAAATTGGTAATATTTGAAGTGGTATTACTGCAGAGAAACACTTTTGCTCCAAGATTTGCATTCAACAGCATCATTTCAAGGATTTTTGTAGATTAAAGAATAATTGTCATTATGAGACTCATTGTGGAATAATGTTGTTCTTCCATTCACCCACCTCATAGGCATGGAGAAAAATTATTATTTTTATTGTCAGGCTTTTTTCTATTATAGCAATAGATGAAAGTGAATTCCTAGACTCTGGTGGAGATTCTTTCCCCTTTCTTGCTGTTAAAACTTTTGTCCAACAATCTAGAATTCCTGCTTTCTTCCATCCTTGAAAAGTGCTAAATATTATTACAAGTTTTAAAGCTTTTGGTTAATTATGAATATTTTGATGATGTCTTAAGGTAATATAAAATATTCAAAACTCATAATAACTAGTTAGCTCATTTGGTTAGAACTTATTGCTAATGAGTTCACAGTCTAGATATAATTTACCTGCCTTCCCTCTCCCACTGAAGACCTATCTGTTCTTGTTACACGCCTAAACCTCACAAATGCCTCTCATTCATCACAAAGGGGAGAAGGGTAGATCATACCAATCTTCCAGAACACTCATTAGAATATAATCATAGACTCAAAGTTGGAAGGGACACATTAGTCATCCAGTCTAACCCTCTTTACCTCATTCAGAGATCTAAGTTTACAGATGGTCATCTAGAAGTTAATGGAATAAATGTGATGGAAAAAATAAATCTGACTCATAAATGAATCTAACTAGAGAGGCAAAAGCCAAATATATAGTATAAGGGAATATGGCACATATGCCTTAATGTCCCAGTTCCTCTTTATCCTGAGTAATCTATTGGAGTTATATGTGTTAGCAAGAAATGGTATTCTCTCTGAATTCCTGGAGAAATTGGATTATTACATTCATTTGGAAATTAATCATATACTTATTGTCTTAACATTTCATGCATATGTCTTATTTCCCTAGTTAGATTTTAAGTTCTTAGAAACTTATCTATATCTAGCATAGTGTTATCGATGTAACAAATATTTATTGAAATGAATTCTATTTCAGTAAAATGTCATCTTTCCCCAACCAAAGCCAGCTCATTTATTTCCATTGTTTGTGGGCTTTCTAACTGCATATAATTAAATATCTAAGATTAAACTTTAATTCTTCAGTGTTTACCCTTTTCAGTATTCCTTAATGTTCTTCCTTTCTGAAACACTGATCACCTTCTTATCTTAACTTTCTTAGAGGGTTGATGTGCCTTGGTGAACTCAGATCTCAGGTTACATTCTATTCCAACACTAGCTATAGGATCATAGAAAGACACAATCTCTCTGAGCATCCCGGTCTTCAGTTGTAAAATGGGGATAACACCTTGGAGCTGTGTGTGTTAAAATTAGATGATGACGATTTAGTACTTTGTAAACTTTGAAGCACCCCATTAAGACTTTTTCTTTTTGTTGCTATGGACTGTAAATATTCTCTTCATAAACTTCAAATTGCAGCAGCAACATTTTTCACACTTAAAAATTGAAACTTGGATTGTCAAAGGATCACATATGCCTAAAAGAGTAGGTATTTTCTTTATAAAAAACATTATTTATTTTTAAGATTCATTTTCTAAAAAAAATTGAGTTCCAAATTTTCTTCTTCCTTCCTGTCCCTCTTCCATCATTGAGAAGGCAAGCAATATGATCTCAAATATACATGTGAAATCATGCAAAATAATTTTATATTAACCATATTGCAAAAACCCCGAAATCAAACAAACCAATAAGAAACAAGAAATGTAAAGAAACTATATATATATAAATATACATATATATATATATATATTTCTAGTTGCAATCAGAGTTCATGAGTTCTCTCTCTGGAGGTGGATCATTGTGCACTGATAAGAGCAGATAAGTCTTTTACACTTGATCATCATTACAATATTGCTATTACAGTGTATAACATTCTACTGGTTATACTCACTTCATTTTGCATCAAATAGTCTCCGGATTTTTCTGAAGCCATCCAGCTTGTTATTTCTTATAGCACAACAGCATTCCATCACAATCATATACCACCACTTGTTCAACCATTCCTCAATTGATAGGCATTTCCTCAATTTCCAATTCTTTGCCACCACAAGAGGTGCTATAAATATCTTTGTACATATAGGTCTATTTCCCTTTTATATGACTTCTTTGGGATAAAAGTTTGTTAGTGGTACTTCTGGGTCAAAGGGTGTGCACAGTTTTATAGTCCTTTGGGTATAGTCCCAAATTATTCTCCAGACTGGTTGGACCAGTTCACAACTCCATTAACAATGTATTAGTGTACCTATTGTTTCTCACCCCCAGACTCTGCAGTATTTATCATTTTTCTTTTCTGTAGTGTTAGCCAATCTTGATAAGAATGAAGTGGCACCTGAGAATTATTTTAATTTGCATTTCTCTAATCAATAGTGGTTTATCTCATTTTTCATGTGACTTTCTTTCTCTGGAATTTCTTTCTCTGGAAACTGCCTGTTCAAATCTGAAGACTATTTATCAATTGGAGAAGGGTTGTTATTTTTTTTTCTTATAAATTTGCCCCATTATTCCTTATACATTTCTTATTCTTATATTCCTTATACATTTGAGAAATGAGGTCTTCATCAGAAGAACTTACTATAAATTTTCCCCTCTCACTTTCCTGTTTTCCTATTTATAATCTTGGCTGCATTGGTTTTGTTTGTGCAAACCCTTTTCAATTTCAAATAATAAAAATTGTTTATTTTACTTTTATTGATTCTCTTTATCTTTTGAATCTGACAGGTAAACATTTCCATGTTTTCCTAATTTACTTATGATATTACTTTTTATAACTAAATCATTTAACCAATTTTGACCTCATTTTTTTGTATGTGGTTTATACCATATTAATTTAAGGATTTTGCCTAGTTTCTGCCAAAGTGCTTCCCAGTTTTTCCAGCAATTTTTTTCAAATGATGGGTTCTTACCACAAAAGTCTGGATCTTTGATTTAAACAAACTCTAGATTACTTTAATCATTTACAACTATGTATCTTATCTATTCCACTGATTTACCACTCTATTTCCTAGCCAGTACCATATTGTCCTTATTATTATTGCTTTGTAATTTAATTAGAAATTTGAAACTACTAGGCTGTCTTCCTTAACTTTTTTATAGATTCCTTTGATAATCTTGACCTTTGTTCTTCGATATTAATTTTATTACTATTTTTTCTAGTTCTATAGAAGAGTTCTTTGGTATTTTGATTTCTAAGCTACTAAATATGTAAACTAATTTAGGTAGAATTTCATTTTTATTATAGTGGCTTGGCCTGCCCATGAGCAATTAATATTTCTCTAAATGTTTAGATATGTCTTTATTTATGTGACAAGTGTTTTGTAATTTTGTTTATATAATTCTTGCATTTATCTTGGCAGATAGACTCCCAAGTATTTTATGGTATTTATAGTTATTTCTTTCTATCTTTTCCTGATGGGTTTTGTTGGTAATATTTAGAAATTCTGATGATTTATGTGAATTGATTTTATTATATTGCAAATATGCTGAAGTTTTTTATTTGATTTTCTATGGTTCTTTAATATATCATCATATTATCTGCAAAGAATGATGGTTTTGTTTCTTTATTAACTATATATTTATTCCCTCAATTTCTTTTTCTTGTCATGTTGCTATAGCTAAGCAATGCTAATAGAATTTTGAATAATGGAGTAGATAGGCATCGTTACTTTATTCCTGATCTTATTGGGAAGGCTTTTAGCTTATCCCCATTAAAAATAATGCTTAGTCTTGGTTTTAGATAAATATTATTTATCATTTTGGGAAAGACTCCAATTATTCCAGTGCTTTCTACTGTTTTTAATAGAAACGGGTATTATATTGTATCAAAAGCATTTTCTGCATCTATTGATATAATTATATAATTTTTGTTGATTTTGTTTTTGGTCAATTATGCTTACAGTTTTCCAAATATTAAAATAATCTTGTACTCTTGGTATGATTTCCACCTGGTCAAGGTGTGTGAGCTCAGAGATATATTGCTATAATCTCCTTGATAATATTTTATTTAAAACTTTTTGCATCATACTCATTATGGAAATTGGCCTGTACATTTTTCTCAGTTTTTACTCTAACTGGTTTAGATATCCAAACCATATTTGTATTGTAAAAGGAATTGGTGGGACTTCTTCTTTACCTGTTTTTTTCAAATATTTATATAGTATTAGAATTAATTATTTCTTAAACATTTATTAGCATTTACTTGTAAATTAATATGATTCTAGAGGGTTTTTTTTTCTTATGGAGCTCATTGACAGATTGTTCAATTTCTTTTTCTAAGATAGGGTTATTTTAAGTATTCTATTTCTTTTTCTGTTAATCTGAGTAATTTACATTTTGGTAAATATCCCTATCACTTAGATTGTAGGTTTTACTGGCATATAATTGAGCAAAATAACTCCTAATAATTGATTTAATGTCACCTTCATTGGTGGTGTAGTCATTTCAATGCATTTCATTTTGATATTGTTAATTTGGTTTTCTTCTTTCTTTTTTAAAAATCAGTTTAACCAATGGCTTATCTATTTCATTTTATTTTTCATAAAACTACCTCCTAATTTTATTTATTAACTTACTTTTAATTATATTAATTTCTACTTAGATTTTCAAGATTTCTCTAGATTCAATTAAGTTTTAATTTGTTATTATTATTATTTTTGGTATTCTAGCATGTTTCTCTTTCTCTTTTTAACTAATGTTAATATTTGGAGATATAAATTTTCCCCTATGTACTGCTTTGATGGCTTCTCAAAAATTTCTATATGTTGCCTCATTGTTGCCATTCTCTTTAATGAAATTATTGATTATTTCTGTGATTTGTTCTTTGACCCATTCATTCTTTAAGGTTAGACTATTTAATTTCCAATTAATTTTCATTCTGTTTCCAAGGACCTTTATTAAAAATATTTTTATTATGTTATGTTATGAAAACATTGCACTTAAATTTATGCTCTTCTGCATTTGGTTGTGAGATGTTCATATACAGTCAATTTAATATACAGTCCATTTTGTGAAGGTGCCATGTACATGGAAAAAAGGTATTATTCCTTTCTATTGCTATTCTGTTTTCTTCTGAGGTTTATCATATCTAACTTTTCTAAGATTCTATTCATCTCTGACTGCTTTCTCATTTATTATATAGTTAGCTTTATCTAATTCTGAGAGGGAGAAATTGAGGTTTTCCACTAGAAGAATTTTACTGTTTAATTTCCTCCTATAATTCATTCAACTTTTTCTTGAGGAATTTGGATTCAATACCATTTGGTGCATATATATTTAAAATTGATATTACTTCTTTGTCTATGGTTCCTTTTAACAACATGTAGTTTCCCTATTTATCCCTTTTAATTAGATCTATTTTTGCTGGTGCTTTGTCTGAGATCATTATATCAGCAGAAACATATTTAATTCTACTCTAACCTATTATTTTAACTCTGCTTATATGTCTCTTTGTTTCTAGTGTGTTTCTTGTAAACTGAATTTTGTTAGATTCTGGTTTATAATCCATTCTGCTTCCTCTTTCTGTTTTATAGGTATGTTCATCACATTTACATCAATATCCCTAGAGGCTACATATTGATTTAAAAAAAATTCATGTTCAAATTATCTATGTTCAATTGTATTTTAATGTTTTTGTTAATCATTTCCCAATTACATTTAATATGTTTCAGGCTTTACCTGGGAGTGTTATGGTGAGTCTGGTGCTTGACCCTGGTGGGTCATGTGCTTGACACTTCTGCTTTAGGCAGAACTTCCTAAAAGAAAAGAAGGACCATTGAACAAATGCCATTTCACTCAAAGTCCCAGAGCAAACCTGCTTTTGGATTTTTCTTTTGTTTGAGTCTACCTTTTCAAATTAGTATAATTCAGGAGAGTGCCAGGAACAGTATCAGCTTTTATTTATTTGTTTATTTTTTAAATTCAATGTCCCTATAGACTTTATAATTCCAAAGGAATGGGTCTATGTTTCAATTTTTTTTCAATAATCAGGAAGATTTAAGAAGCTAATTTTTATTGTAGCTCACTTATGTGTAGATTAATAATGAAATTAAACAAAGGAAGTTCTAATCAAATATGATTAATTTAAATCATAAAAAGGATTCAAAGTAAGTTATTAAACATATGTTGGATGAGAGGCTTAGAACATTAGCTTTTGTACTTGAAGAGCTTTCAGATCAGCTCCCATTGCAGCTGTTTTCATGTGAGGGCTGTGATTGGAGCATTATAGGGCTCAGCACAGAGCTGTGATATCAGAACATGTGATGTATATCTGGATTTTATCAAGCATTTTGGGAGCAGATTTGTTGTGCCTTTTAGGTAGGTGTTGATATTCTCTTTCCTCTTATGTCCCGAAGAATTCTCTAATGCTAGATTTGATTGTTTCTAAAAGTCCGTAATCATAAGTATACATTCATTTTGCGCCTTCTAGAACACTATCTTATTAGATTCTAGAGGATATGAAGAAGTCCAAGGCACGACCTGTCCTCAAGGAAGGGTCCTTGAAGAAGGGTAGTTAATGATTATTTGGGGACACAGGACATTAAGTCAAACCAACAGTTATTAAGCATACTTTATAAAGTACCTGACATACCAAGAAAAGGCAAAAAACAGTTCCTGTTGTCAGGGACCTTATAGTCTAAACAGAAGAGGGGAGGATATACAAATGAGTAGATAAAAACAAGATATGTTAAGGACAACTTGAAGATAATCTCAAAGGGAAGGCACTAGCATTAAAGGAGATAGGGAAAGACTTGCAAAAGATTTTAGGTGAGAATTGAACCAATCCAGGGAAGTCTAGGATGTAAAGATGAGGTAGGAGACAATTTCAGGCATGAGAAACAGCCAATGAAAATATTCAGAGTGAGATGGAGTGTCCTATGTAAAGAATAGCAACGATTCCAAGAACACTGGATGGTACCTCGGAGAAAGTGATATGTAAGATGAATGGAAGGGTAGGAAGGGACCAGGTTGTAAAGGGCTTTAAAAACCAAAAAGAAGAATTTACATTAGATCCTGAAGGTAACAGGCACTGATGGATAAATACAAATGTATTCTAAGCACCAGATGAGTGAAACCATTGAGACAGCATGGCATAATGTCCAGAGTGATGGAAGTGTAGTTAGGAAGAGCTAAATTCAAATCATGGCTCACTGGTTGTGTGGACCCATGCTGCTGAGTCACTTTAAGTTTCCTAGTCTTAGTTTCCTCATTTGGGAAAGGAGGAAAATAATAGCACTTACACACACACACACAAACACACACATATACATATATAAAATGCTTTGTAAATATTAAAATAGAAAGTAAACGTAAATATATTAAAATGTAGGATAGCTAGGTAGCAGTGGATAGAGAGAGGGTTTCAGGTCTAAAGTCAGAAAGATTCCTCTTCTGAGTTCAAATTTGGCCTGAGACACCTCCTCACTGTGTGACCCTGGACAAGTCACCTAGCAGTGTTTGCCTCAGTTTCCTCATCTGTAAAATGAGCTGAAGAAGGAAATGGCAAACCACTCCAGTATCTTTGCCAAGGAAATCCCAGGTAGGGTCACAAAGAGTCAGACACAACTGAAAAATGACTGAACATCATATTAGAATGTAAGTTCCTTGAGATTAGCCTTTTAATCACAGTGCCTGGTGCTTAGGATAATAAATGTTTATTAATTGAACAATATAAATATATTACAGTTATTAAGCACCAAGAAAGTTCAGCAGAGAGTGATTATTGAGGGCTGGATCATCAGGAAAGGCTTCATGGAGAAGGTGAGATTTGAACTGTTAGCCCTTAAAGACGCATAGGAGTTAGTCATGTGGAGAAGCAGGAGGAGGATATGGATAAAGGAATACACATTTTAAAAGAACAACTCATTTTGTTTGTGTTATTGTAAAGAGATGAGTTAAGAGAAGAATGGGAGATAAAATTATAGCATTAAGGAGAGAGATTATAACAGAGTTTGCCAGTGGAAAGAAATTTAATTTATAAGATTGGGAAATCTTTGAAGGTTTTTGAGTCAGGAGCTGGTACAGTTTAAGCAGTTTTAGGAAGATTTATCTGACATCACTGTAGGACAGAGAACATGAGGATTGGAGGCAGGAAAATCCAGTTTGGAGAATAATTCTCCAGGTAAGAAATGATGAGAACTTAGACTAAGATGGTGGTAGGGTGAATAGAAAGTGAGAAAAGAATCATAAATTTTTGCTGAGGAAGAATCATTAGGAATTGGTGATTGGATGTCAAAAGAGCTAGAAGGAGAAATAGAAAGAATAACTACAACGTTTTTCTTCTAATAGAAATGATGTCTGGAGTGGGGTTGAATTTTGGCAATAAGATGATAGATTCAGTTTCAGAAATGTTGAGTTTAAGGTGACAGGAAGACATTTTGGTGAAGATGTTAAGTAGAAATTTGTTGACATAGGACTGAAATATTAAGAGAAATGTTAGGTTTAGAGACTTAGCTCAGAAAGTCATTCCTGTAGGGCTAATAGTTGGGGATGTCTAGATCTAACCACAATAATAAATAAGCATTTATTTAGTGTTTGCAAAATTCTTTGCATGCATTATTTAATTTGATTCTTAAAACAATCCTATGAGCTAGGTGCTTTTATTATCTCCTTTCTAAATAACTGAGGATGAGAGAAATTTAAGTATTTTACCCAAGGTTACCCAGTTAGGACATGTTGGAGGAAAACTTGAATTTAAACTCTTGAACTTATGTCTTCTTGGATTTTAGTTCAGTGCTCTAGCCACTGTTTGCCATAGATTTAGTGCAGAGTGGGTAGGGGAAATAAATTAAAAAAAAGACACAGCAGAGAAAATAAGAGAATTCAATTCAACAAAAATTTATTAAGCACTTCCACTATGTAAAGCACTGTTTGGTGCTGGGGAAAAGTTACATCACTTGGAGAGCTGATAGTCTTCTACAGCATCACAGAAGCAAGGACAAAAGAATTTCTTGGAAGGATGGAAATAGAAGCCAGATTCAAAAGGGGGTAAAGAATAGATGGTGAGGACATGGAGACAGTAAAATTTAAAAAATCTAGAAATTTGGTAGAAATAGAAAAGAAATTTAATGATGAGGTGATTTTTTAAAGGTGAGGGAGATCTGTTTGTAAGCAGAGGGAAGAAGTCAGAAGTATAGGGAGGGGGAGAGACAGAGACAGAGAAAGTGACAAAGAGAAGGTATGTAGAAGAAGAAGGTCCCATACACTTAGGAGTTTTTTATCCTTGGGCTAGTTAGAATATCACTGCTTGGCAGATCCAGGATGGTGTCAGAAATGTGCATTGAGTCATGCTGAGCTCATGAGTCAGTCTACTTCTGACCATATGCCAAAACAGACAGCATCATGTTAAATTCCAATCTTGCCTTTAAAAGTGCTAGTTTCCCATCAATTTCGTTTCACACCCAAACATATTGAGCACATTCCCATTTTTTTCACCTGAGAATTAACAAAAATGTCATATAAATAACAAGACCAAAATTACCTTCCTAGACAATAGTATTTATGTTCCACAAGGCTGAGTACAAATATCAGTTATTGCCTTCTTATTAGGAGAATGATTCAGGTCCACATTTCCTTGTTTTTTTTTAGTGGATCAGATCATCATGCAGTCCTTCAGAAATAAAGAACAAGTGCTTTTCCCTCATTGCTTTGAAATGCTTTTTCAGGAATTGTGTTGGATTTGCAGCAATCTCTCCTAAGTTTCACAGCATTTTGAGCTGAGAAAGACTTTAAACATCATCTAGCCTAATCTCTTGGTTTTACATGGAAGAGAACTGAATACCTAAGATGTTAAATGACTTGCCCAGGTCAGGTAAGAAGTAATTGAGCCAGGATTGAACCAAGATAGTCTTACTCCAAATCTAGTTTCTTCCCCCTCTGACATACTCTGGCAACTCCCCTTGCAACCACAAAGATGTCGTCTTGCCAGATAACTGGCAAGACCAAGGTATGATGCAGGATAAGAAACAGGCCAAAGCTAACTGACACATTTTCATAGCCTAATTAATACCATGTTCTATCTACTTGAGCCAAAAAAGGGTTTTGAAGCAGCTGAAAAGGTCCCCCCCCCCCTCCACTTTCTGTTGTTGCTGTTGCAGTTAGTCCTGAGAGGGAACCAGAGTGGGGTAAGCAAAACAACGTTTAAAGACTAAAATGTTAAATTTCTAGATAATACCATCTGCTTCTTAATATCCTGAAATAACAATGAATTTAAATGTAGCAGAACCATTTCATGACTAGAATAATGGGTTCACTGTTTTCTTTGTAAGCTTCTTGGGAAAAAGTGAGTTAATGATCAGACATTAACTGGCTTCATTTTGGTAAAAGGCACAAATCCCCAGTTTGGGATTTCCCAGTGATTGACATAGGTGAAACTATTAGCTCATGATGGTCTAGGTAAAGGATTTCTCATTCTGCTTATTTTCTTTTAATGATTTAGGATGTCAACCAATACCTAGTAAAACAAGAGCTTTCCTTTTTCTTTTTTTTTAAATAAATGCCCTAAACTCTATAGACTATATTATATTATCCAAATAGTTTTGCTATAAACAATAAAAACTATTCCAGAAAATATTAAAGAAATGAAGTTGTAAACTTAATAATATTTGTTGGAGAGCTTGCTATTTAAAAGAAATCTTTGGGGATCCTTTTAATAAAATTTTAAAATCTAACATTTCTCCCTGCTTGTATGATTTTTTGCATATTGAGATTTTTTTTTAAAGCAAGGGACATGTGTAGTTGAACTCCATTCTAAAATCAACATCTTTGTCACAACCTCTCACCTAAATGGCAGATTCTTCTTGGTAGGGTTCCCAGCAAAGATTCTTTTTCTTCTAGTCACACCATTATTGTTTAGGGGCTCTTTGAATAGTAGATGTGCCCCTCATTTAATTCACAAATAATGTTCACTGAAGGGTAAGATTTAGGGGAGAAGAGTGGTACAATGAGAAGAGGTGTGTTAGACTTGGAATCAGAGGACCTGGGCATAAATCCTACAAGCATTGTGATCTTGGGCAAATCACTTAATTCTTTTGGGCATCATCAGTTTCCTATATGGAAACTAGACTAAGTGCCGTTTGAGTTCCTGCTACCTGTAAATATCTGACCCAAAGAACTTCATTTTTTACAACTGAACAGAACAATGTGCATAGCTGGAGGCATAATCTACTACTAACCAATCAGATATTAATTATCTTGGAAATGAAAAATAAAGTAATAGCAAGTGTATTCTTCTTACCTAGCCATCATCAAGAGGACATGCATTTAAATTTTTTTTAAAGCAGTGGATTTTCACTTAAATTCATTGCTTACAGTCTATTTTCTTTCAACACCAATAACATAAATTTTCTAGAAGGTGACTGGAATTAGGAGTGCAGATTATAATTGTGGAACAGATTTTTCTCTTTCATAATAACTGTAACTGTTTTTTTATGTTAAGTAATGGTATTTATGATGGTAAGACCAATTACTTTGGTCTCAGCATTATGCCAACAGACAGGACCAATCTTTTATTTTTGATGAATTCTGCAAGTAGACCTGACAAATCTGACCTCAGACAGAGTGACCCCGTGTGACTCTGAGCAAGTAACAATCCTAATTGCCTAGTGCTGACTCCTCTTCTGCCTTGCAACCTATCCTCAGTATTGATTTTAAGACAGAGGGTAAAGGTTTGTTGTTGTTGTTGTTTTAAAGAAAGAAAAGGAAAGTAGACCTGAAATAAACAGCAACTCATTTCAGCTGTGGACACCACAATTTAAGAAGGTCATTGATAAATTGAAGAGTATCTAGCGAAAAGCAACCAGAATTGTCAAGGACTTCGAATCTCTGTTATATAGAGATTAATTGAAAGAATTAGGATTGTTTACAGAAAAGAAGACTTAGGAGGACACGGGAGCTTCAAGTATTTGAAGTGTTGTCTTGTAGAGAAATAATTTGATGTATTCTCTTTGGCCAGTAGCATTTGGTGGAAGTTTCAAAGGAGCAAATTTAGGCTTGATATTAGGAAAACTTTTTAACAATTAGACCTAACCAAAAGTGGAATGGTCTGCTTGGAGAGGTGGTGGATGCCTCTTCATTATAGGTCTTCTCAGAGTGGTTGGATGACCTCTTACCTCTTACTTTATAAGGGGAATACTTTCATGTGTCATTTGGATTAGATGGCCAGTGAAATCTTTTCCAACTCTTAACTGTGATTTATCCTTGAGATTAAATTTAGGGGATGTCTTTACAGTATGTCATGGACTTGAATAGGAAAAACTTGGTTAGGCTGTTGAGTTTACCTGTGCTTTGGGCCCTAGACTTATTTGACTTCAATTTTTTCCCTTTGCAATATTAAGGGCAGAGCTTTACATAGGTAAAGAAACCTTATTCCTCAGTATTCACCTTAGGAATATTAGTGTGATTGATTATATGTCAGGAGCAAAGTAGTCATAAGAGACTACACTGTTAAAATGCCTGACCAGATTGCAGGAATAGTAAAAAGAGCAAAAAGGAGGCTTATGTGCATATTTGAAAGATGATTTCCTATGATTCTGTTAGATTTCTAGAAAAATGTTGGGTTGTTCCAGCATTACAAAAACATAATAGATGATATTATTAACAAAATTTTAAAAATCACCTGGTTATATAAATAAATGGGGAAAAATACAAAATACTGCACTCATTTATCTCAGAAAATACTATGAAGCAAAGGATTAAATGAATCTTTAGTTAAGATGACAAAGATATCTCTCTAAATCTCAAGAACTAGAATTATATGTAATGGAGAAGTACTGGAAGCCTTTGAGAAAAATCAGAGGTAAGAGAGGGATGTCCGTTTTTGTTATTGTTATTTCATTTCATTCTAGAATGCTATATATAGCAATGATGAGAAAAATAAGTTGAGGAAATAAGCATAGACAACGAGAACATTAGTGATTCAACTACAGTTATTTAAAACTATGAATTCAGTAAAGTGGCCATATATAAAAATTATATATATATATATAAATTTAAAAATGTAAAATTTTTTACATGTATAAATTTATATACACATATAAATCTTAAAAATAAGCATGTCTATTCCTAATAAAACTCAGCAGGAAGACATAGAAAAGGTAGCTCCATTCAAAATAATTACAAGGACATATGAAATATCTTGGAATTCATCTAATGAGATAACACTAGGATTTATAGAAAAGTACTGCAAAGCATTAAAAAAAACCAAGTCTTATCTACCATCTTAGAGTCAATACTGACTATTGGTTCTAAGGCAAAAGAATATTAAGGGTGATTAAGCAATGGGGATTCAGAACTTGCTCAGGGTCATACAGCTAGAAAATGTCTGAAGTCAGATTTTACAAAGCACTTTTAACAGAAATAAAGGATGATAAATAATTATAGATATATTAATTGATTGTGATTGTGTTTTGCCAATATAATAAAATGACAGTACTACATAAGTTGATTTAAAGATTTAATGCCATAACCAATCAACTTATCATAGAGGTATTTCTATAAATAGGAAAGATAATAAGATAATGTATCCAGAAGAACAAAAAGGTCAAGAATTTCAAAGGAATAATGGGAAAAAAATGGAAAGGACCTTACAAGGCCAGATCCCAAGTTGTACCATAAAACAATAATTGTCAAGACTATTTGGTATTGGTTTAAAAAATAGTAACGTTGATCCACGGAATTAGTTAAGCAAAATCCAGAAATAGTTGAAAATATTTGTACAGTATTTGATGAGGAGAGGGAAGAGAAGGAAACAGGGATTTATATAGCTCCTAATATGTTCCATACATTGTGCTATACACTTTTCACAAATATTATTTTATTTGATGAAATCAAAGACAAAGAATGCCAGGGTTAAATCTCCCTATTTGACAAAAACTATCAGGAAACTGGAAAACATTCTTAAGGAAAATTACATTTAGACCAACACCTTATACCATATACTTCAATAAACTTGAATAGACATACATATAAATATAAAACATCACATTGTGAATAAAAAAGGGAGAGAAAGGAAAGAGATACTTTTCATAATAGTGACTAAAAGAATTTTCACCCAAACATGAACACAAAATAAATATTAGAATAAAAAGGGAAACAATAGAGAACTTCCTTTATGGAAAATTTCTCTGATAACATTTTATCCAATACATAAAACTGTTAAAAATGTAATAAGAATAAGAACAATCTCTCAATAGAAAACAGGTAAAATGATATGAAGCTGTGTCAAAAGAAGAAATGTAAGCTATCAACAACCAGAATCACTAATGAGAGAAATTAAAATAAAAACAACTCTGAACTTTTCTCATTCCCATCAGACTGGCAAAAATGAAAAAAAAAGTTAAATGGAAATATTTTGAGGTATCGTGGCAGTGTGGACCCAATCTATACTGTTGGTGGAGCTGTGAATTAGTTCAGACATCCTGGATAAATAACAATTTGTAACTGTGCTCCAGAACAATTTGAAACCATACTCCCAAAGCCATTAAAATTTTCATATCTTTAACCCAATGATACAATTATTAGTCATATGCCCTAAGAATCTTAGGGGAAAAGGGGAGGAATATTTTGGCAGAACTTTTTATTGTAGGAAAAACTGAAAATAAAACATTATTTGTGGAAATAACTGAACATATTGTGACATAACATATATGCATATATCACATGCATGCGAATGTATAACATCAGAAATTATGTACAAAATATGGACAGAATCATATAAAACTGACATAGAGTGCAATAAAGAAAAGCAAAAGAGCAATTTAAAATGCTTCAATAATAATGTGAAAGATATCAACTTTGAAGGACCTCCCAACTCTGAACAATGCAACCAACAAATCATAACTTCAAAAGACTGATGATAAAACACATGCCCCACCTCTTCAGAGAGTTGATAAAGTAGAGGTCCAGAATGATATGTGGCCAGTGGATTTGTTGATTTATTTTCAATTTTTTTCTTTACCTATTTGCTTTAAGAGAGAAATTTTACTTGAATGGTAAGAAAGGAAGTTAATAGGTAGTGATTGACAATTTAAAAAAAAGCATAGATAAAACATTTTAAATAAACAGAAAATAACAAAAAAAGTACAGAAGGGGACACCAAAAATTGAGCAATTTTGTCACCAAAAGACAACAGTATGGAGGATGGGCTAGTTGGGAGGACTTGCTGGACAGAGGATAATCAAGCTGAGGGATTTCCCCTTTCAAAGACCTGAATCATTAGTTTCTCTCCTCTTATGCTTAATACTACATGAGGTATTTCTTTAGGCAAGAGCCTATAGAATAGAGAAAGTACAAGGAATGAGGCCAGTGTTCTCCATGCTTTCAAGAGGAAGAAGCATATTTCTTGTATACGCTGACACATTAGACAAAGCCCAGGCTGCTTGCACTTTAGTTATATCTCTGCCTCTTGATTTCCCTTGGTGACTTTAGCTGAAGAAATGCAAGAAGTTAAAATAAATTTTGCAATGCTCTTTTATAATATTGTTATGTTTCCAGACCACAGTTACATTTTAATAAACATAATTGCTCAATTTTAGTATTTTAAATTTTTAAAAGGAAAAAGCAAACCCCCCCAAATTTTGAAGTCTATTATTTACAAAATCATTGGCATATCCTTTTTGAGGTTTTTATATCGGTTTACCTATAGAAGCATTGTATACAGCTTTGTATAAGTAAGAGGAGGACCTTTTACCCTTTGACTCCCCCAAAAGGGTACTTTACCATATAAACATGAGTATGAGATATAAGAGAACTTGCCCACTCTGAAAATTATATTTCAAATTGAGTGAGCTGCTGGAAATTTCAAAAGTGGGCAGGAGGTTTGTAGGGTTTTTTTTTTTTTTTTTTGCATATACAGACTCACTTGAGGGATTTTTGGCACCTCCTCTGTAAGCTGGAAACACCTTAGACAGGCTTCATGATAAAATTTTGAACTGAATCCAATTCTGGCTTTAAAAAGTAAATGAGAAGATTCCAGGAACTTCTAAAAAATCATCCTTTACAGTATTCATCCAGCCTTATTTTCATTCATCATCTATATTGAGGTAGATAACCTATGTTGTAATTTCTTACCATATTCATTTCCTTCATCCTATTACATACTAATAATGCTATCTGAAGGCTGCTTTGAATTATAGAAACTTTTTACCTACCAAATGTCCATAGAATTTAGTCTTCTGTATAGTTGATTTTTCTATATGAATGTAACCCTTTAAATACTAGAAATATAAAGTTTGAGTCAAATCCTTGCCAAAATATACTTTCCCTGCCTTCTTAAATACGATTTAGTCTTTTTTTTTTGATGACTCAGTTCATTTGTGACCGATGGATAGTATAGCATAGAACTAAGAGAATTTTATTCTGTGGGGCTGAGAAATAGTTGAGTGGCTCAGAAATCCCTTCACTCTGCTACCATCTTGCTTTGTGAAGGAGGGGTGGACTAAATGATCTACACAGTCCTTTCCATCTATAATTGTCTCTAAGCCTGGATCCATTTATAAGCATCTGTTATCATGTTGGGAGTGACAGGGATGTAGACATGGGACAGAGTTGGGGCATACAACTGAAATGACAACTTGTTAATATACCATCAAACCAAAATTCCTCCTTCTCCAGGCACACATCACTGAGCTCTACTGGTCAGTGTTGCAGTGATGCTTTTAAGGATTACAGAAATACAAGTGTGTCTGCTTTACATGATCACACAGAAGAAATTCTCTATGTCTATAACTTCAAAGTTTGCAAAAAGAATTGTTTTTTGGCAACCCTGACCTGGAGATGAATGCCATTTTATCCTCTCCATTTTTGGCTCTTTCTCTTCTGCATTCTCCAAGTATCTGCTAGCCACCCTTCACTATTCTTAATGAACACTCCTTCAGATCATCTGTTACTAAGCTATATAATTCCTCTTCTTTCTGCTTTTCTTCTTCCCTGTCTTATGCCTCCTGTCACTTCTCAGTACAGCTGTCTGTCAGTAAGAAAATCAGAGTTCTCCTTTCCTTTTCCTCTGCAAACCGAGCAATTACACAGCCTGTTCAGTGTAACCTTCAGGTACTCAGTAGTGTTCATTCCTGGGTTCTCAAGGAAGACTTTTTTTTTAATGCCACCAAAAATGGTTTGTGTGAGATTTTTGTTCTGGTTGTTTTTTGTTTTAGAGCTCTTAGGAATGTATGAGGATTCTGGAAAGCTTATTTCTGTAATACAAGGACAATTTGACATTGTTACTTTGGGATTTAGAATTTTTAAAGATTGATGCTTGTAAAGGTTTTATTCTTTGTAAGTTGCATGCTCAATTTATTAATCTTTTGTTGAACATGTTTAGAGATGTTAGTTTTACCTAAGCTTTGCTTTAGCTACTTCCTCCAGGCTTTGGCATGTTGACTTATTTTAAAAATTGAATAATCTATTGCTTTTATCACTTGTTCTTTGACCAACACATTCTTTTTTTTTTTTAAACCCTTACCTTCCGTCTTGGAGTCAATGCTGTGTTGGCTCCAAGGCAAAAGAGTGGTAAGGGCTAGGCAATGGGGGTCAAGTGACTTGCCCAGGGTCACACAGCTAGGAAGTGTCTGAGGTCAGATTTGAACTTAGGACCTCCTGTCTCTAGGCCTGGCTCTCAATCCACTGAGCTACCCAGCTGCCCCCTGACCAACACATTCTTCAGGCTTATATTTAGTGTCTATTTAAGAATTATTACTTTGTTCAAATTACTTTTTTTTTCAAACTAATAAAAGATATGTTTAATACCTCTGTTTTTCTTTGAATTCTTTATGATTTAATATATGATTTAAAGGTAATAGGAAAAAGCTGATAAATATGTATGTTTTTTTATTTTTCATTCAGTGGTCACCAGAGTTGTCATATCTGACTTTTCTCAAATTCTATTTAGACCTTTGAATTCTTTTTGGTTCATCTTTTGAATAAATTTAATCCCTTTAATGAAAATATGGTTACCTTTCTAGGTTTTTCTTGTCTATTGTGTTTGCCTTTTGAAGATTCTGCCACCTTAATGGGAAAGCTTAGAAGTCCTTTATTCTATTAAAGATTTATTTTTCCCATGTAGAATTATTCTTCAGTTTTAGGGGTCAGTTATTTTTGGTTGTAAGCCTTTTTCTTTTTGCCATTTGGTATGTTCTATTTCAAGATTTCCTTTCCTTTTATGGTAGTTATTGCCAGGTTTTCTGGGATCTTGAATGTTCTTCTTTGTTATAAGAACTCATTATTTTTGGCTAGACGCAGTATTTTTATACTGACCTTAAAACCCTGGATATTAGCTAGAATATTTTCAGTATATTTTATTTAGAGTTTCATTTAGATGATCAGTGAATTCTTTTTATTTTCATTTTATCTATTAAAGCTAGTCCTGCCTAGTTTTCTATTATGATTTATTGAAATATAGTATTTAGGTATTTTGTTTGGTTACCACTTTTAGGGAGTTCAATGAGCCTTCCTCTCATCCTATCTTCCAAATCAATTACTTGTTCTAATTTCTAATCTAAATAATTTTTCCTAGTATTTTCATAGGATTTTATGTTTAGACTTAGAAGGCACCTTAGGGACATCTAGTCCAACCACCTCTTTTTATAGATAAGGAAACCAAATACTTTTCTTCACTGTAAGTCAGGTAGCATCCATAATACAGTGTTCCCAGCATATACAGAAATGTCTGACAATATGCTTATTGAACATTGCATTAAAAGGTGTGCCAAAAATGGGGCATGTTTAAAGGAGGATTTGGTCACTAAAGATTACAAAGAGGACATGTTGTTTTTAATCTTCTAACCCCTGAGAGCCAATCTATA
This sequence comes from Monodelphis domestica, assembly GCF_027887165.1. Classification (NCBI taxonomy): domain Eukaryota; kingdom Metazoa; phylum Chordata; class Mammalia; order Didelphimorphia; family Didelphidae; genus Monodelphis; species Monodelphis domestica. The sequence continues at coordinate 146,559,777 of NC_077227.1, read as the reverse complement.
TATCTTCTCTGGCTTTCAGCTCTGCTGAGTAATAACAGAGAATTGCTGAAGTTGTCATTTATTTCTAAAGGGCTTTTACTGTGTGGCAACTAACCTTGTGCCATTTTCATTGTTCTACTGAAGCATAATAATGCCTGAAAATACGATTGCTTATTGAAGAAATAACACCTCTGCGGATATTCTAAGAGTAGTTAGGATCTGAACCTATAGTGTTTGTGGGAAGTTCAATCAGGAAGCAACAATGGACCCCATCTCTGCAGAAAATTAACTTTGTGGGAAGTCTTCATACACTTCATTTCAAAAGTTATTTTTTTGAACTACCCCTGTGTGCTTGGCCTTGCAGAATAAAGTATTCCACATGCATGATTTACCTTCAGAGTTTTCAGTGGATGCATATTTTCTTCATGATGTACAATACTGTAAAATTAAGTTTAAAATAGGAAATAGTATTTTTTTAAGGGTTAGGTTCTTTTTCATTTCTTGGTAGCCCAGATCAGGTGTAAAAGGGATGAGAGCATTTCTCTGGCTCTCAAGTATAAGTGGCTATAGAAGCAACAACAGTCATCTATGACCCAGATAATTGAGCTATCTGCCATCTTTGGTCATGGTTTGCTAACCTCTGGTTTAAATATCTGTGATCTTGAAAACATGAAAGTTTTCAATAATAACTTTAAAATTTTTAGGTTCAAAGAATATACATGTGAACAGAATACCCTGACATAAGTTGGTTTGTTCTCTGTTTCCAAGTTTCTTTCCAGACTTGAATGGATTTGCCATCCCTCCTAGGTGGAAGTAAGTTGTTAAAGATCTCCTGAACTCCAACTCCTTGAAAAAATTATGTAGGGCTGTATATAGCTAGTTCTGACCTGGCATTAAATCCAGATATTACCTTTATATCTCAAGTTATAGATTTGTTTTCCTTCAAGGCTCTGTGATTTTTGAGTGAGTCATAGAAAAATTTGGCAGGACAAAGAGCTATCGATAGACTTTTTCCAATTTTTTTCAAAATGGTTTTTGTTTATAGGACACTGCTGAGAAATTGTATCAGATTATTCCTTTTCTATTCCCTAGTATGTTCCATTCTTATGGAAAGACATGGATGAGAGAATAGGATAGGCAGGCACAAATGTGTTGTGATCAGCAATGCAGTAAATGTGATCACTTGGACCTTTCTCCCTATATAATGTAATGTAAGCTTTACATAGTAATATAATGTATAATGTAAGCTTTACATGGTAAAGGATTATTTTCCATGTTTTATATATATTCCAAAGCTCTGATATAATGCTTTACACACAATAGGCAGTACATAAGTGCTTTCTGGTTTGAATTGTTAGAGATAAAGTTTTGGGATTTTGGTTTGTATAAATAAAAAAGAAACCTACCCTTTATTAACTGGTTTATATTTACAACAAGACTGGTATATATTAGATTAACTTCTTTGAACTATGATTGTATTTGTATACATTCATTTTTGTTTCAGGGGCTCTGAAAATAAAACCAAAAATTACTTGCAGACTTGGATAACTTTAGATACAATTTCCTTTCTGCTTTACTACTCAATTGATTTGGGATTGGTTTGGTCCAATGAAGATACTGGCTTGACAGTTTCTCAGCTGCAGATAATTTGTATCCTAAAAGGATGCTAGGTGAGCCCCCATAGACATTTCCCTCCTCTTCTCTCCTTGGGTAGTCCTGACTGTAATTAAAATTCCTTTTTAGGGAGGAGAGCATCAAGGTAAATTAGAAAGGATTTTGCCTTCTTTGCTTGAACTACTTATGTATATACTCTGTAGATAATGGCACAATTAGGGACTCATAATTTTAAGTATCTGAATGGTGACTAAGACTGTTTGTGATTAATTATTGGGAGACTATACAAATAGAGAACAAGTATCTTATGACAGTCCCCTTACCACTAGGTATCTACAAATATATAACATCAGTTCCCATATCAACATAGCAGACAGTCTCCCATTACTTGCCTATTTTAACCCTCCTTCTACTTCCTTTTTCTAATTTCAATATTGCCTCCAGTTGTGTCTCACTTTGCTGCCAGCCTCTGTGTTTCAAAGACCTTTTAGAAATAGTTTCATTTTGTTACTTCTTGCTCCAGAATGAGACATTTTAGGATTCTGGTTTATAACAATAGTACTATAAGTCCAAATTCTTAGTCTTCACAAGTATAACTTTTCAAGGTCCTCCCAACCTCCCAGAATTCTTCACCATCAACCCTTCTGGTTTCAGCATAATTAAATCAATTTGCAAGTGCATATTTAGGATCTTTTTATTTTCCTGGACTTCTAAGTATTTTAGGGACTTGTTGGGCAATGTGGTATGGTAAATAGAGTGTTGGAATCAGGAAGGTCTGAGATCAAATCTTGTCTCTGATACTTACCAGGTTGTGTGATCCTTGCCAAGTTCCATAACTTCTCTCAACCTCATTTTTCTCATTTGTTAAATAAGGATAAAAATAACACCTTCACATAGTTGTTGTGATTGAAGAACAAATCAAATGAAATAACCCATGTAAAATATACTTCAAATTTCAAAGCATTATATAAATACAACTGCTAGCTACCCACAAAAAACTGAAAATGATTCTCAAGAAGATGAAGTCAGTAAGAGAAGTTTGATCTATGTCAAGTGCAAACAGAAGAAAAATATGTTGGAGGTGATGCAGTTTTTTCCAACCCTTATCTTCCATCTTGGAATCAATGTTGGATATTGGTTCCAAGGCAGAAGATTGGTAAGGGCTAGGCAATGGGGGTTAAGTGACTTAAGTCATCCAGCTAGGAAGTGTCTGAGGACAAATTTGAACCCAGGATTTCCCATCTCTGGGTCTGACTCTCAATCTGCTGAGCCACCCAGCTGTCCCCTGGAGGTGATGCAGTTTTGAGAGCTTTCAGGAATCAGTTCCTAAGATATTTGAAAAAGAAAAAAAATAATGAATGATGAGAAAAAAATCAAAGAAGGTATTTTATACAAATAGATGTATGTATCCTTGAGGTTGTGGCTCAATTATGTCAGGCATGTCTGACTCTTCATGACTCTATTTGGGGTTTTCTTGGCACAGTTACTGGAGCAGTTTGTCATTTTATTCTTCAGCTCATTTTAGAGATGATGAAACTGAGGTAAACAGGGTTAAGGGATTTGTTCACATTTATACAGCTAGTAAAGATAGAATTTAAATTCAGGTCCTCCTGATTTTAATCCCAGCATTCTGTCCACTGTACTCCTTAATTACCCTTTGTGTCTATAAATGTATAAATAAATACTTAGTGTTTTACACACACACACACACACACACACACACACATATGTATATATATATATATATATATAAATTTTCCCAGAGAATGCTAGAAACTACCAAACCTATATGCCTACTTTTCTTATCTTTGTTAAATTTTTTCAAGAATAATACATGCATATATTGAATAAGGTCACTTCAATAAAAATGTGAGAAAGAACAGATAGTCTTCCATAAATGTTATTCTACAACAGATCACATAATACACAGCAATGGAAATGACTTAAAAGCATAGAAAATACAAGATGGTGCTATGCTTAGTGTTTGTTGATTACAAAAAGCTTTTTAGATCAATGAGGATTCTCTTCTGAACAGTTTTCTTTGTGGTCCCTTCTTTTGAAGAATCTTATATAATTTTAACATAGGTATGGGAAACAGTTAATAAGCCTATGTTTATCAACACCAAGTGAGGTATAAAACAGGAAAATGTGTCCCTACCACAATTGTTTGTCATTGTCTTGGAGAATGTCAAAGATCCCAAAATGAAGCGAGATTCCTTATAGCTGGTGAAATGTCCCTGTGGGCAGATGATGTGTGCTGATTGCCTCAAGACGTAGAGAATTTCCAGAGGCCCCTGGTGAGATTGTTCTTTACTTAAAGGCGATCATCCTAATGATCCATACAGAAAAAAAGTCTAAATGGGTGAAGAATACCTTTTGTCTAGACAAACAACTTTTGTGTTAGTCCATTTGTAGATATATCTTGGACAGGCTCTGAAAATATGCTCTGAGCTCAGCCTATATTTTTTCTCATCACCAAGCAATAAACCACTGCAAACAATAGCAAGGTGTATCTTATACATCTTTCAGTCCTCTGTGTGATTGTAAAGATATGCTCTGCTACAGAATTACTTGTAAAGGGTACTAGTTTTTTCCTCATATTTTCATCAAGGACACTCCTGAGAACCAATAAATTGTGTGATGTTTTTAACAACCCTGAGGTTCTTTGACCCAAAAGTCTAGCGTTTTTTGACCTTAATATTCTCTTAGTGATATTGAATGGCTAGTAATCCCAAACTCAGAAGTATTAAATACAATGGAGAAACACAGTTATGTGTGTGTGTTATCTGTAATGATTTCCTTGCAAGAAATCTTATAGAAATTATTATTTCTTAAAAGCAAATAAATAAATCATGTGGTGAGAATAGGAATCACAAATTGATAATAAGAAACTGATAAGATTACTTCTTACTGACACTCATGAAACACTACAAAATTGCTCCAGTGTGCCCAGTGAGATCTCTAGAGAATTTATGGGAAGACATGCATAAGAATGGAAGGCTAAAAAGGCCTGGAGTGATGATAACTACACAGTTGGAGAGTTATCTGCATTTTTAAGATCATGGTTCATAAGGGTATCTGATAAAAATATGAGAAAGAAACTAGTACTCTTTTACAAATACTTCTGTAATATAAAGCACATCTTTACACTCACATAGTAGACTGAAAGATGTATAGGATATAAGTTGCTATTGTTTGCATTGAGTTATTGCTTGTTGATGAGAAAAAATAAAAGAACAAAATGTAGCCTTAATGACTTTTCTCAGACATGTAATCTAATGATCTTAGTAAGATTATATATATTTTCTTGAACAAATGTAACTATGTAGGTAACTGTCACTATTTTCTAATTAACGAGGTATGAAACAAACACAATGTTTTCTAAAAGTCTTTACCACTGTCATAGACAATGTCTTATTTAAGATCCAACTAGAATAGATTCCTGATAGTGAGATCTTCTGGATTTTCTACTTACTGATGAAATTGGAACTGATTGAATCAAATTCTGCAATAGAACAGGTCCTCCTCTTTGAGATTCTTGTCTGTTTAAAAGATATGACTGATGATCCATATAGGAAACACTAAATCAACAAAAATTGCTTTTTGTCCAGATTATGACATGTAATTGGTTGGCTAATCAATTGAGTTAGTACATATATACAGGATGTGTCCTGCAAATTGATACTGAATTGGGCTCAGAATTTAATATAAAGTAAAGAACAAAATAGATTGAATTTGGAAAATAGTGAAGTTCTTTTAGTGATCCAGTTTTGGTCCTTGGCACAAGGCACCTATTTCTTCTTTTTTAGCCTAATGTTCCCCTGGCAATATTCTGGGATTCTAATTCTTGGAACATTATAGTATTTAAGGGATTAAAGTTGCCAATGATCTCAATACTAGTGGAAAATCATATAGAGTGAAAAATTAATCATAAGATCATAAATTTAGAGTTAGAGACCCTTGAGTCTAACCCCTTACATGCAGACGAGGAAAATGAGGCACAGAGATATTAAGCGCTAATATAGCTAATAATTATCTGAGGAAGAATTCAAACTCGGGTTCTCTTGATTAAGCCCAATGCTCTAGCCACTATGTCAGCTCTTAAGCTTCAGCTTACTTTTAATGCTGATCAATACTCAATAACAATGACAGATGACTTTTATATTGCCCTTTGACACTATAAAACCTCATTATCTTATTTGGGTCTCTGAAAAATTCTGTGGAGCAGGTACTATAGCTGTTATTGCCATTTTGCAGAAGAAATGGCTGGAGAAAGTTAAAGTGACTTATTAATGGCTACTCAGCAAGTAAACATCAGAGGCAAGATTCATGCTCAGGTCTACCTGACTCTAGGTTTATCTCTCTCTATTGTGCCACTCTGCCTCTATAATAAGAGTGGTATAAAGGATATTGCTGAGGAAGTGAGTAATTGGAAAAGGAAATTGGTTGGTCATAAATATTTTGTGTATATTTCCTTAGTGAGATTGTAAACTTTTTGATGGCAGGTTTCACATGCTTCTGATTTCTCCCCACCAGAGATAGGTACACATTAGGTCTTCCATAAATACCTATTGTTCATGAATGATTAATTTTTAAAGAACTGGAATGCAAAAAATGCAATATTAAAACTAGACTGAAAGAATTTAATCTTTTGTTGATTCAGAAGGTGCTAAGGGATCTGGCTTTATTTCTGAATCATCTTTGTTAATATAATTTATCATTTTGAATGTTAAAATGATAAATGTTTTCTTTACTGTTTTATGTTCAATCTAATTATGGGATGTAGTAGTGATAACCTCCATCACCATACCTGAAAGACAGGATAGAACTTTCACTGTTGCTAAAGTTTTTTTTTAATCCTTAGTTTCCATTTTAGAATCAGTACTGAGGTAAGGGCTTGACAATAGGGGGTTAAATGACTTGCCCAGGGTCTCATAATTAGGAAGAGACCACATTTAAACCCAGGACATGCTCTGGGTAGGCTTAGCTTTGAATCTTTTCAAAGATGTTTTTAACAAACCTAAATATTACTTTATGAAATCTTCCTTAATCTACTTCACCTTGGGCTTCTTCCCTACCACCAACTGGAACTGGCTCCCCCCACCAGACTTTGTTTCACAACTATTCCATGAACTGATCACATGCTATTATATGCTATAGTTTTCTTTGTGTTCCATCTCTTCTAGGTTGTATGTAAGCTTTATGAATGGAGAGACCTCTCTGTTCTATGTAAATGCTATGCCACTTCCAGCATCTAACATAGTAGGTGCTTAATAAATGTTTGGGTCAGTAAAAACTTGCTAATTTGCCATTATGTGCCAGTAATTGTTATATGCAGTTGGACTAGAAAAACAAAAAAAAAGGCAGAAAAAGCTCTACCCTCAGAGAGTTTATGTGCCTGACCAAATGTATTCATAGTTGGAATAAATGTTTTCTTCAAACACTTTTGAAGACTATTTAATGACATATAATTACCAATGGGAAATTCTTCAAAAAAGAAAAGTCATTCTTCAGTGTATATACCATAGAAATGATTTTGATGTTTTACAATATCAAGAGACCATAACTTTGGAGAGTTCCTCTGGTGTTTCTCTTACGTGGCTTCTTGCCTGATAACATGTGCTTTTATTTTGATTTTTCACTGACCTCCATTTCTACCTTCTTCATTGCCTGTGGCAGAAGCAGTGAGAAGTGATGTAAGAGATTTTTCCAGTCCTCACTCTGCTTGAACATGCTTCCCACTGGGAAAGAGACAACAGGATCTGAGAATGTAGACTCTCCATCAACAACATATCTGTAGTATTCCTTTGCTCTTTAGTGTATCCATGATTTTCTTTAATCCTGCTCTGTTATCATTTCCCTAGGAATGATTTTGTTTTACAGATGACCATAACAATTTGAACACAATCTAATAAAGAGAAAACATGGCATTGCTGAATGATTATTATTAGTGAAAGATTTAGAGAATCTGGCCAAAGGGATGTCACCTCCTGCGAGAGAGTTATGGTCCCAGAAATCACCAATTACCAACAGAAGGTTTATTTCCTTAAACCTACACCTACTTTTCCAAAATGAGGACAGAAGCTGAGAAAAAAAAGATTAAAAAGCAGAGGAACAGGATAGAGTCAGAATTTGTTTTGTTCTATTTATATATCATAATATCTTGGTACTGGAAGAGAACTTGGAGATAATGTAAAAAATACATGCAAGAGGCTTTCCTCCCCTTGGAGGAGGAGAGGGAGAGAGACAGACAGACAGACAGAGACAGAGAGATACAGACAGAGATAGATAGCGACAGACAGACAGAGAGACAGAGTGACAGAGAGAGAGAGAGAGACAGAGAGAGAGAGAGAGAGAGAGAGAGAGAGAGAGAGAGAGAGAGAGAGACTGATTGATTGTCAAAACCACAAGAGATTATCAAAAGCACAAAAAAATTTCTGGAGAAGTTGAGATTTGTGTTTAGCTTGAAGAAACAAATTAGCATGGATTTCACAGGAAAGAAAATTTTTAGTTCGGGAGAATGGTGCATACAAAGATACAGAGGTAGCAATGAGTAAGTTTAGTAGAGGGAACTAGATTAGCTTGGCTAGAGGAGAGAGATTGGGAAAACAAATAATAAGTTTGGAAAGCTGGACTAGAGTGTGTGGGAGCAGGGGAGCCCCTAAATGCTAAGTGGAATAGATTATATTTGAAAGAATGGGAAAGAGTGAGCCATTTTAGGTTTTTGATTAGGACAGTGACAGATTGCATGAGTTAGGAATAGAAGCCAAATAAACTATGTCATGTGGTCAGGAACTCTTGATTCAAACCCTGACTTTGCTATTTACAACTTAATGACTTTAAGTTAAGTAAATCATTTAAGCTCTGAGTTTTGGATTCTTGCTTTGCAAAATGGAGTAGGATTAGGTCAGGGATCTTGACCTTTTTTTGTGTTATGGATCTCTTTGGCAGTTTGCCACTTATTAATATCTCAGGTAATGCTTAATATTATTAATATTAATACATAAATGCATAAAATAAAATATATAGAATTTACAAAGGAAACAAATGATATTGAAATCCAGTTACCATTTTTTTGTAAAAACAAAGTCCACAGATTCTAGGTTAAGAGCCTGTGAAATAGATGTTCCCTGAGGTCCTTCTGACTAAATCTTTAGTTCTCCTATTCCAAGATGAACCAAAGTTGTAGATATTTTGTTGCTTTGATGTGTTTGCATTTATCAAAACCCTACAAAAATGTCCTATTCTTTAATAACCTCCACAAAATACAGTCCAACCCTTTATACTATATACTGTACAATGCTTTCGGGTTTACTAAGTCTTTTCACTGTAGCTTCATATATAAAAGTCCCCATAGCACAAGTGAAAGGAGAAAAACTCCAAATGAGGATATATACTAGCTTCATTTTTATAGCCATGGCTTAGGACTCTCTAAGTAGCTCATCCTACTATATTTAATTTAACTTATGGTGTGAAAAATTCTATATATTGGCAAGAATTGCTGATCATTTTGTCTCCTAAGAGCCTCAGCAGATTAAAGTGTTCCAGAATGCTACAAGAAGGTTTGAGGGAGGGAGAGTTAGTGAAAGGAAAACAGAAAGGGAATGGCAAAGAGAAAGGAGAGAGAGGTCCAAAAATAAGGAAGAGAAAGAGATGCAGGTGATGGTAAGTCAGTGAGCCAGCATGTCTTTCAATTTCATGATTTTATTAAAATATATAGAGAAGATGTTGGAAGAAATTTATCACTGTATCCATAAGTGCCACTGTATCCATTCAGATGCCACTTTGGAAAGGGACCTTTGAGGAAGTATTTTTTTGTTTGCAATTATTTTTGGAGGACCAAAAAAATATAAGACAAAACATAATAATTGGGTTCCCTGGTGTATTTCCTAATTTAAACATCACACCCTTAATCATAATTGCAGAGGAGACTTTGCTTTATGTGGTCCCTTCCTTATTTTGTGATTATCGGGTTCCTCTATTAGGATGGGTTGCCTCCTTCTAGGCGATCCAAAGAATTTAAATGGTTTGTTACCTAAAGAAGTCTTACCTCTAGTCTAGAGAAATCTCATTAGGTAAAAGGAAAATAACTGAATTTGTCATGTTTTTCTAGAAAGAGATGTACATAAATTTTTTTTTACTTAAATACAAACCCAATTCAATCCCAGACTCTTGAGTGCAGTAGAGATCATATCCACAGTATATTTTCTTTCAACTATTCTCCTGTGAGCATAGAAAGAAGTGCTAGATTTTATATGAAAGGCAAACAGCAGCAGTTTCCCCAGGTGGAATTGCTGCTACAAACTCAGTCTTTTTCCATTTCTAATTTGTATAATTCCACTTCAGACAGATGCACTCAAACCACTGAAAACAGGTCACATTTCCTTAAAACTGAGGAAGGTAAATATTTGTTTATAACTCAAAAGTAAGCAGATTTTTTATGATCATTTAGTATGGGCCCATCACTGTACTAATTTAAGGCATTTTGGGGTGGTCACAGAAATGGATAAAAGCAATTAAGAGATTGTAGAAAGAACTTTAAATTTGGAGATGAAAGAGGTTGGTGGCCCTTGACTGAATCCATGCTCTGTTGTTGAATACCTACTCTGTGTGTGTGTGTGTGTGTGTGTGTGTGTGTGTGTGTGTGTGTGTCCACCATAGGACAACTCACCTAACCTATTTCAGTCCTACTTTCCTTATCCTTAAAAAGAAAAGGTAAGATTGGACAATGTCCAGGTGTTTTCTGGATCTTATCCTAGGATTCTTCTCTCCTTACAATCTCGAAGTATCTTCCTATGGGTACATGTTCTACTATCTGGATATACTGGAAAGAGAAACAAATTTATCCCCACTAATGCAATGCTATTCTTTTTATTTTAAGTTTTGAGATGTCCATGGTTTTCATATTTTGTCTCAGACAGTTATTAGCTGCATAGCTCTAGGCAAGTCATTTAACCTCTTCCTACCTACCTTAGTTTCTTCATCTATAAAATGGGGATGATAAAAATTGGATCTCTTTACAGGGTTATTGTAAAGATCAAATTAGACAATATTTGTAAGCATTTAGGAGAATGTCTGGAACATAGTAGGTACTTACTTGTTCTCTTCCCTCATAACCATAATTCATCATCAGTATTAATATTTGGCACTAATCAAACCTCAACAATCAGTTATGATGTTTTTTAAACTTCCAAAATGTTTAGAATGTATTTTTTTGTGACAGAAGCTGTTATGGAAAGTGAGATTTCCTTATTCCATCTGCTGTGATTCAGCTTTAGGAAAATCCTACAAATATAATTAATGTCTTGAGTAAAATGGAAGAAATTCAAAGAAAAAATAGCTGTCATTATTATAATTCCACTTTTTCATTTTCTGCCTTCATATTAATATACATGTTATTTACATTTGAATTCTTAAGAGATTTAGAGCTGGGAAAAACTTAATTTCTCAAGAAACATGCACTTATTCACCTACCTTTCCTACAGGTGGTCAGTGTTCTGTGAAAGGTAAGAACCATTCTTCAGTTTCCTGTTCATATTGCATAGAAGCTTAAATATCTACTTTACAAACTGCTTCTCTAATGATGATTAAAATTTTATAGCACATTCATGTTGATTATAGGCTTTATGTCTATAATCTTACTTGATTCTCACAATGCTGTGAGGAAGGTTCTCTCATTATTGGCTGGGAGATAGTGACTGTCCAAAGGTCATCTTACTTGAAATCCAGGAATCTAACTCATTTCAGTGTTGTGTTGATGAATGTTGAAAAGAGCACATTCCCCTGTGTGACTAAAACCATAGCATTTTTGTAGTGTTATCGGGCAACTCTCGTGGAGAAATTATTGCCTTTTCATATTTTTCGCCTTATGCCATTACAAATAACAAAGAAGATGCCCTATTGTGAATTTTTATCTAAAGTTGGCTTAGCTTAGTGCTTGAGAGCTGTGGTTATTCCCAAGTTCATTTAATGAGAGAAAATTCTTAACAGAATTAAAGGGATGAGGAGATTATAACTGTTGAGGTTTATTTCTCCTTCTGTTTTGTTACAAGGTGGTATTTACACATTAAAGATGTCATTTTTTCACAAGTAGGGGTGTAAACGCAATCAGGTCATTGCTCAACAGCAAGTTCTTGTGTTTGTCTGTTGAATTCATCCTGATTCCAACTAAAGCAAACACTCAGTAATTTTAAAAAGCATATAATTTAGCAATTGTTTATTAAATCCTTTATGTTGTATTTGATATGATGCATTTTATCGTATATAGTATAGTAGGAACAGCTCTAGAAATCACCCACTTCCCTTTCCTTTATGTAGGAATAGATGAGAAGTATTTTAACTCATTGTATTCAATTACAGAAATCAGCAATGTACTTTAGAAAATCCTTTGCAATGATGTTCATACCTTTGTGTATTTGAGTATAAATCTGGGGTTTTTTTCAGTATAGTTTGTAGCCAGAAAACAATTGCAAGAACTTTTGCTCTCTTCAAGGGTTGATTTGTGTGTTTCCAAACACTACATTTAGGTTAGATCTGAGATGTTTAATTGTCTTGAAAGCATTTATATTACTCCATGAGAATGCTTTGAACTCTGATAGGTCACAAGATATTAGATTTTAAAATCATTTAAATCTGAATACTATTTGTTTTCTTCTCCTTTCATTTTATTCCAAACCTGTCTTAGCCACAGCACAAGATAGTCCACTGGGGTAGGTCAGATGAATGCTTGGAGACAGGCTTGGAATATACTTTAAGAGTCATGAATCATAGGCTTTTTCTTGATTCATCTCTTTCTTGGCTTACACCAGTTTTCAAGTCATTGTTGCCTTCCAGTTCTGGACACAACTTTTAGTCTACTCCCTTGTTTCTCCATAACATTTGTCTTTGTATCCCCAGCACAGTTTGCAGTGCCTGACTTAGGAGGCACTAAATCATTGTTTCTTGGGTGATTGACTTTTTGGTATCTTCTTTTGACATTATTTCTAATGTCTTTCCCCCTCTCATCATGGGGACGACAAAGATCCTCTTTTGGTTTTCTCTTTCTTCCTCTAGAAGAAAACCTAGAAGTGGCAGTGAAAAAGAGCAAAGAATATGCTAAATCTTGCTTCTAGCCATGTTGAATTAGGGAATAGTGAAGGAGTTACCAATATGAGAGAGGATAACCATTAAGAGTCTTGAGGAGAAGGGGTCTCAATAAGTGTCAAAATTTGAGAGAAGGGTACAAGGAAAAGATCTAGAATGATGGAGGAGAATTTATCAACAATTAAGCTAAGGATAAAAACTAGGATGGGAAAGACAGAGGGCTGAATGGAAAAAAAAAGATAATTGTAGGAAAAAGATGAGTTTTTATTTTTGTGCTATTTTTGTTTTAAATTGGGCAGATAGTAGCTCTGAACCAGTGATTAGAATTGGAGAGATTTGGAATTTTTTAGTCATAGAATGGGGAAAGCCTCAATTAAGGAGAAGTTAGTAGATAAAGTTCTGATTAGAATAGTGGCATAGTGTCTGCTGATGGTGTTTTCCAGGACACCACATCCCCATAACTCTTCCTGAAAGTGATTTCAGTAGTGCAGAGAGTTGAGGCTTATGATGGCTGGGAGGATACAGAGTTGAGGAGCAGTATCCAATAGATAAAAAGCTGTGAAGTATAATTTCAGTTTTAAAGAGTCTATGATTTGGGGTACTAAAAAAGAAGAAAAACTATGGTCAATTGATGAACAATCACAATATTTAACCACAATATTATTTAAATGAGTAAGAGGTAAGATTTGAGGGAGACCAAGTCAATCCCATCCCAATTAGAATTTCTATTAAAAAACATTTTTCTTGAGATTCTTAATAAGTGCAAGAAATAAGAGGGTAAAATTTTCTTTTAAGATAAAATTTGTAGATGATACCAAAGATAAAAGACATACAAGATAAATGTCAGAATTTCCCAGAATGTAAAATCACAGATGTCTGTTGAATTAAGATCTGTCCTTTTAAAGAAAGTCAAATCTATTGCTTTAAATGATAGAGTTGAATAGTAAACCTCATATCTGATTTTTATGGATAATTAAAAAAATTAAATTGAATCTTTAAAAATTTTTATTATTATGTTTTTCATACTACTAGGTTTACCACTGTCTGATATAGCTGCAAGATCAATGAACTTCGGAGTCAGGAGTTAAATTCTGGTCTCATTTTCACCAATAATTTAGTTACATGGCCAACTACTGGGAAGGCTGATGCAAGTAGATCACTTTAGCTCAGAAAGTGCAATAAGCTAAACTGACTTGATGTCTGCATTGTATAGCACCAATATGAGCTCCCAGGGGCAAAGAGTTGAGGAAGGATTCCTAAGGAGGGAACCAGCTCAGATTATAAATGGAGCAGGTCCTAGGTCCCACACCAGTTAGTAGTAGGATAGGAAACATGAGTGGCCACCACAATTCCAGCCCGAGTCAGATAGGGAGCCCCAATCTCAATAACTAACTCACTAATTAACTAACTAAGCTGCATAGGTTCAAGCAAATGTTTTATTTGTCAGGTCAGTTTTCTCATCTGTAAAATAATTAGATGATCTCTTAAAATCTAGATCAATGAATTGATGGTCTTTGATATTAATATCCTTTTTTGTATAAACACTTATTAATTGAGAATATTTATTATAACTCTTTTGCAGTTAGATGAAGAAATAATTTTATTCTGTTTAATGCCTTATTCTCTGATGCTATCTACAGAAGATATCGTGTATGCAGTATTGCAAGTTAATTACTTTTTCATTTTAGAATGCACAATCCACATGAGAGAATAGGCCTAAAGTTACTATTCTTTTATGTATAAAGTTAGCTAAGTAGCTACCATTCTGTACTGAAATCAGTATAAATATTGTATATTATTTCAAAAACCTACAAGGAAAACTATAGTTTTGAAAAGCAAGGGCTAAGATCACATATGGTAGACTGTAAGAAATGCTCATAAAAACTGAACTAAAATGTCCATTTATTATTAATTTTTTAAAAAATAAAATGATTTTCAAAGAGATTAGTTTAGTATCCAATCATATATTTTTTAAGAACTCAGCTCTTAGAATTCCAACCCACAGGTGAATTTCCCTCATTAGATTTCCTCTTCCTGGGCTCCTTCCATCTTCTGGTACCCACAGAGACCTGCCTATCTCCTCATGGAAGACACAACATTGTTTGTGTTTCACCTTTTCTAATGTTGCCTCCTGTTCTCATTGACACATTGGTCCTGATGTCAGAATACATCATCACCCACCTTCTCTGCTCCTCTCTGTATGCTGCTGATGGAAACTAGAAGAAAGATAATGCAGCCACCACTTCAAAGTTATTTAACCTTACATGGGCCCCTAGTGCAGCAAAGGAGTCCATTACTTCTCCCTAATCGACTTTCTGTCCCATACCTTAAAACTGCTTTTCGTTAAAACACACCAGCACCACTTCTTTCCACTAGCACAGCTGAAGTTTTTGTTTTATACTTAATTGATAACATAAAAATCATTCTCTAGGAGCTCTCTCTTTTCCTGTCATCTTCTCACAGCCTTTTGATGTTATCCCTCTTTCTTGTCTTTGCTTTCCTTTGCACATACTCTTGATTCTACCCTCTCCTATTTTTCTTAGATTACCTCCACTATCATCCTCTTTTCCTCTATTCTTCAGTTTCTTCCTATCTGCTGGTTTCTTCATTGTTAACAAACACATTCAACTGTTCTCCGTTCTTAAAGAGCCCCTCTAAACTGTATCATATTCATAAACTTTTGTCAGTTATTGTTCAAGCATTTGTGTTTCTGTGTCTGTCTGACTCTTCATGACCACTTTTAGGGTTTTCTTGGCAGAAATACTGGAGCAGTTTATCATTTCCTTCTCCAGCTCATTTTACAGAGGAAGAGGTTTTTAAAATATTTTTTATTCTTAAAATATTTTTGCATGTTTACATATTTTTCTTTCCCTCCCCTCTTTACATCCCCCCTCCTAGATTCAATAAGCACTTCCACTGGGTTTTACAAATGTTATCACTTATACCTATTTCCACATTATTCATTTTTGCAATAAAGCAGTCTTTTAAACCCAAACCCCAAATTATATATCTGTAACAACAAATGATAAGTCATTTATTTTTCTGCTGTGTTTCTACTTCCACAGTACTTTCTCTTGATGTGGATAGCATTCTTTCTCAAAAATCCCTTGGGATTGTCTTGTATTAGCAAAATCCATTACTTTATATTGTTCCACAGTGTTTCACTTTCTGTGTATAATGTTCTCTTGGTTCTCCTCATTTCACTCTGCATCAGTTCCTGGAGGTTCTTCCAGTACATATAAAAATCTTCCAGTTTATCATTCCTTATAGCACAATAGTATTCCATCACCATCATATATCACCATTTGTTCAGCCATTCCCCAATCGAGGGACACACCCTCATTTTCCAATTTTTTTGTTACCACAAAGTGCAGCTATGAATATTTTTGTACAAACATGTTTCATTATTATCTCTTTAGAGTACAATCTAGTAATGGTATTGCTGAATCAAAGGGCATTCATTCTTTTAAAGACCTTTTAGCATAGTTTCAAATTGTCTTCCAGAATGGTGGGATCAATTCACAACTCCACCAGCAATGCATTAGTGTCCCAATTTTGTCACAACCCCTCCAACATTTATTATTTTCCTTTACTGTCATATTGGCCAATTACAGAGGAGGAAATTGAGGCAACTAGGGTTAAGTGACTTACCTAGGATTATACAACTAGTAAGTGTCTGAGGTCAGATTTGAACTCATGAAGAAAAAGGTTTCCTGACCCTAGGCTTGGCACTCTATCCACTGTGCTACCTGGAAATCCTCCTGATAAATGATCACCCATGATATTTCCTTCCTTTCTTAGCCATACTTCTTGAAAAAAAAATCTCTGTTTGTTGACTTCACTTCTTCTCCTCTCATTCTCTTCTAATAATCTGGTTTTTAATATCATCACTCAACAGCAGCCAGTTTTTCCAATGTCACCAGTGATCTCCTAATTGTCAAATCTGAGTCTTTTTTTCAGTTCACATTCTCCTTGACCTCTTTGCAGCATTTGACATGATTAACCACCCTCTCCTCTTAGACATTTTCCATCTCTGTTTTTTTTTTTATTCTCCTTCTATGCCTGGCATTTCTTTCCAGAATGTTTAATTTTGTACATGCTTGGTGGATCACCATCCATGAGATTACTCATAACTGTGTGTATATCCAGTGAGTTGGTCTTTTCTCTAAAAATTTTTGGTGACTTATTTATATGTGTATAACAATTATCTAGGCTGAAAACTGCTAGTTCTGTATTTCCACCATATTCTTTCTTCTCACCTTCAATTCCATATCACTGTCTATTAGGCATTTTAAAATGCACGTACTATATACCTCTCCAATCAAACATGTTCAAAATAGAACTTAATACCTTTCCCCCAGAATTTTACCTTTCTTCTGAATTTTTCTCTTTCTCTTAATTATTGTTACAGTTCTTTCTGGTTCTATCAATTTTCATTCTTCACTCTTTTGTGCCTCCATTTCTACTTGGTTCCAAACCTTGACATTTCTATCTCATATCTCTTGTATGTGCTTGTATCTCTCTACTTATACACCCGCCACCCTTGTTTGGGACCTTATTTCCTCTTTCCTAGACTATTTTAATAGTCTTCTACATGGTTCTCTTCCTCAAGTTTCTCCCTTCTTCAGTTCATCCTTCACACAGCTGCCAAATCAGTTTACATAGGTTTAAGCACATCAGTGTCCTATTCATCAAACCCCAGTGGCTCCCTATTGCCACCAGAATCAGATAAAAACTTTTGAAAACATTTCATTTCTTTACCTTCAAAAACCCTTTACAGTCTAGTCCAACCTATCTTTTTAGTTTTATTGCACATTACTCCTTATGATTGCAGTCTAGCCAAATTGGCTCTCTTCTCATTTCTGATGCACAGTGTTCCATCTATCACCTTTACATTATTGCACTGGCTTTCTCACATGCATAGAATACAATATACCCTCATCTCCATCCCTCAGAATCCCAGATGTCCTTCAAAAATCAGCTGAAGTGCCAATTTCTACATAAAACCTTGTTTCCTCTTACTGCGAATGCCTTTCCTACTAAGTTACTTTACGTGTGTGTGTACTCACACATATACCTGTAAATTTTGTTTTCCCTGACTAGACTGTAAACTGTGTAAAGGCAGAGATTATTTTTGTTTTTTTATTTGTATCTGTACTACCTAACTTGGTACCTATCACATAATAGGTTGCCTAATAAATGTTTCTTTCTTTATCTAGAGGAATGAATTGAAAATATAATTGAACTTTAAAGAAAACTTCTGTAAATGCTAGATCTTTTGATGATATCAAATGGTACATATCTAATATGACTTATAAGATCAATAGTTGATTTTTGTTTTAGAATATGAGGATTGAAAATGAGGTTTTTCTAGGCATTGGCTCTGTAGGAGTGTCTAGAAAGACATATAAATAACTTTATTTTGATACTTTGAAAGGGTTCATGCAGCAGTGCTTCCTTGAAGGAATGTGAATGACCCCTTCTGAAATAATTTATTTTATCACTGTCTACCAAAGCCTTACTTTCATGTCTTATTATGGAGTGAATATGACCTAGTGTTCTTGAAGACTATGCCAGTAGATAGAACTTAGTCTCTGACCAGTTCAAGTCAGATAGAAATGTTTTAAAGTCTAACTCAATGATTGACTTTATTTCTATTATCAGGGAATCAGTTTAGCTAAATTTGGAAAGACTCATAACCAGATTACCCCCATGATGATGAATCTTTTTTTTTTTTACCACAGTATTTCATAAGACAATTTATTTTAAGGGAAGGAGTGATCACTGATAAAATTACAGATATTTTAAAGTATTAAAGTATTTTGTCACCTACCAATTCTAACTCAGAGAGAACTCAGTTCTTGAATAAAACTGGAATAGAATTGTAGAATCATAGAATTTTAGAGCTGGGAGGAGTCTTATATGCTTCTAGGTCAACTTACTCATTTTACATAACAGGAAACTAAGACCCAGTGAGTTTAAGTGACTTGCCAAATAATGCCAAACTCCTTAGTTCAGCCATAAGAATAAGCATAATTAAAAAAATATATGTTATTAGGTAACCTTTCTCTTAAAATGTTCTTGCAAATTTTTGCAATGACATATACAGTTAATTTCAACTCTAATGTTTTCCAAAATTAGATAAGTAAAAAATCATCAAAACAGCTTTTGGCCAAAAAGAATTAGCATGCCATATTTCCTTGCCCTAATTTCAGTATCACAGAGGAATAAATAAAGATTAGCTGAAAATATATAGATGGATTGGATTGTTGCTGTATTATGCAATTTGTATTAAAAAAACAAGTCCTTGCCCAATTTGCTGGGATTCAGTTCATTTTTTCCAGGAATTAATAATAAGATGAAAGTCCAAAAAGATGACTTTCCCTTTCATGTTTAATCTGTCTTTGTGGCATACATAGTAACTGCATGCCATCTCTGTAGCAATGTGTGGTACTAAGATAACTGTTTATCCTGTTCTTAACTACATGATCCAGAGCAGCAGGGTTTTCCCAAAACTTACTAAGATGGCAAATAATATGATATTTCTTGCTTCTGTGGTTAGACTGTAGATGATGGGAGTTTCCTTGAATGGAGGAGTTTAGAAAAATGATTATACTTTAGCTATAAGTTTATTTTGGGAGAAGTTATGCAAAAAGAAGATAATTGTGAACATTTATTTGATCTGATTTATTCACATGAAGTTCTTAGATTCTATTTATTAATTTCTGATTGTATGCAGATTACTGTAATATATATGTGGATGTATTTAATATTTTTCATCTGTTAGTCTTTTCCTAGAATCAGAAACCGTATTGTTACCTGCTTCTGGTATTACCAGTTTTATAGCTGCCTATCTGGAATGGTAAACAGCAAAATGTATTATCACATTCTCACATATGGGATGCCTCCTCATTTGGGGAAATATATTCTAGAGATTCCCTCAAACAGCAAATGTCTGATTTTTGTCCCTGGCAAAGGATGTTTTCTATAGCTGTCTATATTTCATAACAAAAATCTACATTTTTAGTGATCTTTCAGTTCCCCTCATATCAGGGGAAAAACTTCTTTTCCATTCTAAATTGTCTTTACCACCTACTGTTATCCTCAACAAAGAAGATATACTTACGGCTTACTTCTGATGGTGGCAGCAATAGAACTAGCTGTGGAGGAGAAGGAATGAATCAAATCAGCACCAATGATGGAAATGTAATTGCATCTGTGTTAGGTTGTCAGAAAATACATTGAATATTTGAAACAGAAATCCTGAATACATGTATCTGGAGGAGCTTCCAAATATATATGTTTGTACAAATCTACATACCTCTGTGTGTGTGTGTATGACACACACATACAAACACACAGAAAGAGAGAGAGAGAGACATATATATACCTCAGGAAATATCTACACAAGTATACAAAGAGAAATACCATGTGTGATCTTTTTAGATGTAACTAAAGTATAAGATTGAAAGGGACAGAGACAGACAATGAATCTTAGGGTAAGGTCCCATTTAGACACCAGCAAAGTTAAAAATCTTAAGGAGCAAATAAAAAAAGCTTAAATGTCAGAGTTTGGTCATTTTAGATATAAGTGAAGCATTCCACACCTTATAGGACCTGAGGACACTTTCATGTGATGAAAAATCCAATAGAATCCAATGCCTATCCCCAAGGTGCAGACAGCCTCAGTATTTTCCATTCTTATTTGTATAAATCTGAGAGGAATTTGGATGGTTGTCATAAGTTGGGGTGAGCTCCCTCACTAAGAAAATACATCTTTTGGCTAGGAAGAATTGTTATATAGAAGAAACTATATATAGCCTACCTGCATGGGAAGTAAAAAACCTCTAAGTCATGACTCTGTGGCAGCAGAATTAGAGAAGCTTCTGCCAGTCCTGGACTAAAGGTCTTTGACTCTTTTTGTAAGACCGTAGAAGCACCCAGCCAACCCTGAGGCTGAAGATAATAGAGCCTACAACTGCCCATCAAAGAGAGAGGGCAGTAGATTGAACTGTTCAGCAGAGATACTGTGTGCTTGGGGGGAGGAAAGATGGCTTCATGGATAGAGTGCCAAGCCCAGAGTCAGAAAATCTGGGTTCAAATCTGGATTCAGACCAGTTTTGTGACCCTGGGCAAGTCCCAACCCTGTTTGCCTCAATTTTCTCACATATTAAAAGATCTGGAGAAGAAAATGGCAAATCACTCTAATATCTTTGCCAAGAAAACTCCAATTGGGATCACAAGAGTTGGTTGTGTCTGAAAAATGACTAAACAGCAATCAAACAACTTGTCTAGGCATGAATTGACTTGTCTGGAGAGATACTATTCCTTTCAAGAAACATGCCTAGCTGAGTCAAGTCATCCATCAAACTATGATACCATCCCATGTTGGCAGAAAGCTCATCTTATCTGATTAAGAGTTACAGTGTTAGGAGTAGATACCCTTAGGGTTTCTCCTAGTACTTGAGGGAGCCATCCTTCCTCTGGAACCTCTGAATCTGTTCAACTTATGGGACAGGTGTGTTTTGAAATGACAATTGCTTTGTTGCTTAGAAATTCAAAAGTTTAGAAATATAATTTCTAAATCTTAACATTCTTACTTGAAATTATTCTGAGCATCTAATATTCCCTGTTTTACTCAGTCTTTGAATGTGACAATGATGTGAGAAGTAATACCTGCTTGAGTAAAGTCATATTTTGAAAATGAAATCCATTTCTCTGCTTTATTTTCCACTTGAGAGAGCTCATACTTGTACTGTATGTGTGGGGAATAATTGGTTTTAGTGTGAAATAGTTGACACTTCTAGGATCATGGCATAATATTCAATTTCTGGCTGTTGCTATTTCATGTTTTTCCTTCCTGCTTTTCCAAAGGTGCCACTATTCAAAAGCTGATTATAGCTCATTCCCTAGTTTTTCTTAAGAAAAAAATTCCTTCCAAAGGCTGATTCATAATGCTTTTGGGCACTTGATGAGTATCAATTCTGAAGTTTTGGATAGTATTTTTAAGTATGCTGTGTTATGGACTGCCTAGCAATGTTTCTTTTAATTTTTTCTTAAGCTGAAAACATACTGCGGTGTCACATGAACAATAATTTTTGAAGACTGAAAGTCCATAAATTTAATTTGGTTAGTGTACTTAAGAATGACTAACCTATTTCTCAGGAATCAAACCTAACTGGTTTAGGGCTTATTGGGAACAAATTTAATGTTAGGGATAGCTTCTCTGGGTATGGGCATCAAGAGAATGCCTGGTTCATACTGTGGAGAACCAGAGAACTGAATCCAGTTTAATCCCTTTCTCAAATGATACCCCTTCACCTAAATGAAGAAAGTTGTCATGTCTCTCTTCAGTCTTCTCTATGTTAAATATTCACAGTTTCTTCAGCTGAACTTCTTTTGGTCTGTTCTCTAGACCTTTCACATTCTGGTCACTCTCCTTTGGAATTTCTCTAGCTTGTCAGTCTCCTTAAATACAATACTTAGAATTTAATATAATACTCCAGATGCCTCACCAGTTAGAATGTTCTATAGCTTTAGTAACCTATAGATTCGCACATGTGAAGATAGAGAAGTAACAGCAGATTAGAAAACAGAGCAAATTCTCTTTAAATTATGCCTTGTCTTGCCTATCCCTTTTCCTTCTTTCCAGGGAATGAATCACTTGTTTTTATGGGGCTCTGGGGAAGATACCTGGTTCTTCCTTAGGAAAGTGCAGCCTGAGAAGTTAGCTTTCCCTGTTCCATTATTATAATCTGGACATCTTCTGAAGTAACAGAGGATGTATAGCATAGATTTATGGTAGTATTTTGGGGTGTAAGGGTTTTAAACCTCCTCTCATCTCAAGTCATAAGCCCTTTACATGCTGGACAAGACAATTTCATTTGTGCCCAGTAAACAAAAGGTTGTTCAGAAGCATTTTTGGTCTTGTACCCCCAAAGCTTAAACAGAATATTGCTTTCATTAATCTAACTAACATGTGGCTCATAGTAATCCTTCAAGCTTAATGGAATTAAGCAGAGGTTCATTCTCTCCATAATGAAGTGAAACTGTTGCCCATGTAATTTTTTTCAGGGTTTCCAGGTGAGTTCGTATTTCACCATCATGGTATTTTAAGTACATGGCATATTATTAATGCTTACCATTATACTTGTTAATAGTCCACTAATTTTTTATTCTGATGTCATTTTTCATACTCACATGAACATTTTTGTTCCTGTTTTTCCCATTACATGAAAATATGACCAGATATATTTGTGTCCATAGAATAATATAGAGTAACTCCTTAGAAATAGAACCAAATTGATGCTAATCATTTCCCCAACAAGTGGAACTTCCAGGGACAAAATACATGACTTGAATTGTTTTCTAAATGAATGACTTAATGAATAAAATCTTTCTCCAAGGAAAATTAGGTTCAGTTTAACCATAGATATTTCTGTAAGGATTAAGAAGAGTGAGAAAAATATACCCGTGTCGATTTCCTGCTACACATACGAACCTTGAGATTATCCTCTGAGTAGAATTAGATGTCAAGTAACTGATGCATTTTATTCATAAGCCAAATGTTCCATGTAAAACATTGCCATCATGCATTTACCAACTCCATATTCTTATCTCTTAAGATCTGATTAAAGAAAGAGTGGGAGAGACATTGGGGGAGAGGAAGGAAGAGGATTGGTTTTAGGTAATACATTGGAAATGATAGCTTTGATTTAAATGCAATCTTTTCCTTAATGCATAAAAATAAAGCTTCCAACTCTGATTGTGATATATAGTAATCCAGGTTCTAGTAGGCTATCTTCCATTTCTTTGCAGAGATCATCTTGATAAGAAAGGTCCTTTCTACAATTAGGGAAATAATGGGACTTTACACTTCACAGGAACCGCACAGCCCATTATGGATCCTAAAGAAAGATCAAATAAGCTCTGGGAGGACTTTCCAAATAGGAATAACTTTGGGGCCTGAACCAGCAACAGAGAACAATAACTATTTTTAGTGGTGGACCATTTAAATTTTTTTATATCAAATACTTTTATAAAGGCTGAATGAAATTGCTATTTGAATTAGTCTTTTAATTCTCCTTGGCCCATTGCCCTTTTCGTGGGTGGAATGCTGGACTTAGTTGGAGCTATGTTCTTTGTGTTTCTGTTGCATTGATTGAGGTCCTTGTTGTTATTGGGGGAAAGGGTGGACAGGGGACAAGAATGGCTGAGGCATTGTTGGTTAATAATTGCTAGAAGGTCAAGTCAGAAGTCTTGAAGTTCAAGAATTTTAGGAAAGCCAAGATCTAGGGAAGATAAAACTCCAGGAAGTTGGAAGAAAAATGATTCAGGAGCACAGCACACACACACAACACAAAAGTGTTGAAAGTTCCAAGAAAAGTAGACATGAAGAGAACCAGAGATGCCTTTTTTATTATGAAATGACATTATGCAGTGGGGAGAACTCTAGATTTGGAGACAAAGGATTTGGTTTTAAATCCTTGCTTTGCTGATGATCATTCCCTCATTGATTTAGGGGCATCATTTAATCTGGTCATCACTGGATGACCAGATTTCTTTCAATTTTAACTATATGATCCTTTGCCTTTTAGAATTGATCGAGCATTACTCGGTTCACTCTTCACCTTCTACCTTTGGAGGTTTTCCAGGTTTTTAAAGAACCAGCTTTAGAAAATTTGGGGCTAAATTCTTAGGTTTGCTTTGGAGAAATAATTCTTGTATCTGCAGGGTCTATATAGGAAGGTCTTGGTGGTAGACCTGTCTTCCAGGACATTTCAGGGCTAGATGTCTTCTAGAATATTTGCAGGAACAGCATTTGGTTCTCCCCACTTATTCTCTCTTTCTAGAAGCCACTAGAGTGCAGTTTTTTTAATATCCATAAAGTGTCAATATACAAATTACAGGTAATATTTAATAGCTTTTGATGATCTGACATTTTCAAGAAATAAAGAAATTAAAGCAAAACTGCATTTGATTGAGGATTCTTTCTACCACCACAAATGTGCCTGCGGAACAATATAAAACTTATGACAATTTAAAAGGCATTCCTGTGAGAAAGTTAATTAATACTGAAATCAAATGCTAACTTTAGCAAACAATGTTTATGATTGAAAAGAACCCTGTGATATTTTAAGTCATACAGCTGATGGATTTTGTTTTTTGGAATTGTTCTCTGATTTTGAATTGCATTCTGAATGCAATTAAGTCAACTTTGCCCTCTCTTAGCACTGAATATTGTGTGTTTGCAGCAGGTACACCGGTTTAGCAAATTGTCTTGTTTGCATTTGAACTAAAATGTTTTATGCAAAAGCTTCATTAAGCCCTTGAGGGCAGTGACTGCCTTTTGTCTTTTTTATATCCTAGATTCTTAGCACAATGCCTGGTGCCTAGTCTCTTAATAAATGTTTATGATTGACTGAACAGTTTGAATACTCTTTTTCAAGAAGTTAGGGAGAGATGACCAGCTGTATTTTATAGTGGATAGAGTAGCTTATTTTAGAGGAGACAATATGGTTCAGAAGAACCTCTAATTTTGGAATTAGAGGACTTGGGTTTAAATCCCACTCTGATGCTTAGACTTGGGCAGATCACTTAGCTTCCCCAGTCCTCAGTTTCTTCATCTGTAAAACTAGGATGTGGCCTAGAAGACTCTAAACTATAGGTTTTTAATTGTGTGTGTGTGTGTGTCATCAATGCCATTGGCAATCTGTTTGAACCTGCTATTATTCATTCATAATTCTTAAGAAGTGCTAAGTTTTAGGCAGAGGATAGGAAAAATGAAGATATCATTTTTTCCCATCCAAGTTCACCAATACCCTGAAACTCCTCCTTGGACTGGGTGAGGGGACCTCACATTAAGAACCTGTATTCTTCATCTGAGATCAAAAGAACTGGGTTAGAGATCTGCTTCTGATACTTAACTCACAATGAGATCTTAAGCAAATCTCATAATCTCTGTGTACCTTAAGCAGGTCTCAAGGAATTTTCTTAAAAAATTCAGTCTGTTTTGGTCAAGGTCCTAGATCATAGTGACTTCTTGTATTTACACAACAAAGATGATGGGAAAGAATGGGTGTCATAGAGAGGTGCTTATCTTTAGTCAGGGAGACCTAGTTTCCAATCCTGCCTCTTAAAATTCAGTAGCTATGGGACCATGGAAAAGACATTTAACTACTTTGAACTTCAGGCAACTCTCAAGGCTATCTAGTCCAATTCCTTCATTTTCCAGATGAACAAAATGAAACTACAGAAGCTTGTCTAAAGTACCAGATAATAAACATCAGGTTGACTTAGAACCTAGGTCCCTTGAGACTACCAACCAGTATTTTCTTAGTGTTCACTATATTTCAGGTACTGCAGTGAGCACTGGAGACACTGAACTAATCATTGGCTCCAGACATAGTATTCCTTCTATTGATTAAAAATTAAAGTTTTAAACATAGATAAGTATATTTTATGTAGATAGAGTTCACATACTGAAAGTTCTTACTTAGATGACATCTTGAGGCAGGCAGGAAGAGAGAGAGAGAGAGTAAGGGGGGGGAGAGAGAGAGGGAGAGAGAGACAGACAGACAGAGATGGAGAGAGAGAGAGAGAGAGAGAGAGAGAGAGAGAGAGAGAGAGAGAGAGAGAGAGAGAGAGAGAGAGAGAGAGAGAGAGAGAGAGAGGGAGAAAGAGAGAGAGGGAGAGAGAGAGAGAGTGAGAGAGAAGGAAAAAATGGAATGTTCAAAAACACAGAAAGAGAAATTTTCATCTGCTCCCTGTTTTTCAGTTGTGACCAAATCTTTGTGTCCCCATTTGGGGTTTTCTTAGCAAAGATACTATAGTGGTTTGCCATTTCTTTTCCAGCTCATTTTCAGATGAGGAAACTGAGGTAAAGAAGGTTGAATGACTTGTCCAGGTTCACATAACTAGTAAGTGACTGAGGCTAGATTTGAACTCAGAAAGATGAGTCTTCCTAATTCCAAGCCCAGTGCTCTATCCACTGTGTCACCTAGCTGCCTGTCTTTGCCTGTTTATGAATAATAAAATTAGGAGTTTGTCTTAAACAATTTTACCAAGAAAAATTATTATAAAAAAAGAAGGCTTGACTTTGCAGATCATAGAATTCTATAGAATGGCTAACAGAATGGACAAGGACAATTTGGACACATCTAAAGGATTCAAAAATATGAGAAGGAGAAGGTATGTGGGCTCATATCAATGAAAATCCTTAAGGAGCTTTCACAATCTCAGACTGGTTTTGTGTTGTTCTCCTATTCTCCTTTCTTGATGACGTAGGGATTTAGTCTATGTATCCTTTTCCACTGTTACAAACAAATCTTTTAACTGGTTTTCTCTTTATTTAAAGCTCACTGCAAAATGAGTTGTCATCCTTTTATTTCTTTCCTAACATACGGTTTGCTAAAGAAGCACATGACTCCTCTTCAGATATAGAATCATAAACTTAGAGCTGGAAGAAACTTTAGAGATCATGGAGTCCAACCCTTAATTTACCGAGGACTTAACTAAGCAACCAGTTTCTAGAGACAGAAACTGAATCCAGATCTTTCTCACTCTAATCTGGGTACTTTATTGTTAATAGATATAAGGAAACCGACTATAATCATTTAAAAAAATATACACAAAGAAAGTTACCAGAAGTCTAAAATGTCTGCAGTAATTGGTACCTTGTGTCTTCATTTTTAATGGATTTAAATCAGTTTTTAGAACCCTTCTAGTAGCAAGGAAAAAAATAACATTCTATTCGGTCTGTAGACTTGGGTTCTATTCCCACTATTACTACTAACTGAATTATCTCAGTCAAGTCACTTAATCCTCTCTGGGTCTCTGTTTCCTACTTGTTAAAATGAGGAGATTAGATGAATTGATCCCATAGGTCACTTTTAGCTCTAAATTGCTGTGACTGTGGTCTTTCTATCTTGGGAGTCAGTCTTCCCTCAGCTATCTATCGCTCTTTTCTTTCTGGGGCTGTTGTCTATCCTTTACTCCTTCCCTAGTACTATCTGCTTCCCTCTTGCAAGTAGACCTTTTAGGTGCCAAGATATAACAGTATTGACCACAGGTACTAGCAATGACTAATGGGTCATTAGCTTATATGGAGTCTCATTTATATATCAGGGAAAACTTCTAGACTGTCATGTCTATCTGAATGCCTCCTTGACTCTTGTAGGTTATTTTCCACATAAAATTGACATATCTTAAAACTTGAGAGGGAGTTAAGGTTAAAACAAATAGGAGGAAGTTATGTTTTCTATAGTACAGATTAAATTGTAAAACCTATTAACCCTGAGCTGATATTGGTAACACCAGTATACTAATATGGTTGGGAACCAAAAATTAGTCAAAATTTAATTAGTCAAAAATTTAAATCAACATAGAATGTTGTTTCAAGAATCTGTGCTTGACTCTGTGTTGGTTAATATTATAAAAATCAATAATGTGAAGAAACAAATGGCAGGCTTATCAATTTTTAGCTACTAGTGTTACTTAATATATAACATGACAAAAGTAAAAAGTCAGTCATGCAGATAGTCTATACTATTGGGCTGAATCTCATGAGATGAAATTTAATAGAGAGATTCTTTCTTCTTTTTTTTGTATGTTTAAGTGTAAGTTCCCAATAAAAAGAAACAACATGTAGAACAAAAATTAATAAAGATAATAAAAATTTCTATAGTTGAGGTAAAAAATACTTTCCTAGCAGAGAATGGGAAAGGGATGACTAGGCTAAAGTCCATGTGGAAGAAAAGTTTTGGGCCTTTAAGGGGAATTTTAGATGAATATCAGTCAGCAGTATAATATGGCAGCCAAAGAAGCTTCTATATTAGGTTGCATTAAGAGAGAGAGAGGGGATACTGAACAAGCTAAGTGATAATCTGCCTGAATTCTGCTCTATTTACACTGCCTCTGAAACATCATAGTTCTGGGGACCATTGATCCCTGAAGGAGGGGGTGCTAAACACTTAAGAGGGGAGGTTACCCTTCTCTTAGCACAGCATCATCCATGGAGAATACCCTCAGGGATACTGTTGTGCCATGCAAAGATGTTCTCACTCCCAAGACTTCCCTAATCAACAGCTCTTTCCTGAAGTGAAAATTTTTAGTTCTGGCTCTGGACATGCTATCTTTGTTCAACTTTTTGAAGGATTATAATATAAAAGAGAAATCAGACTTTTTCTGCTAAGCCCTAAAGAGAAACCCTGGGAGGGTAGAAGTGTAAAAGAAACATTTTTCAGTTCAGTGTAAGAAAAACTTCTTAATAATTGGACCCATCCAGAAGTAAAATGGAGTACTTTGGGAGTAAGTAGATTAACTTTTACTTGAGTTATTAAGGGAAGAATGGGAATATAGAGGGATTTTTGGCTTAATACAGGCTGTACTTGTCAGTCCATCTAAGGGGGGTTCGACCCAAGAAGCAATGAGACTAGAATAAGGTTTATAGAAAAGTTTTAAAGAAGGAAGGAAAAGAGGTGCGGATGGAGGGAAGAAACAGCAAGGTAGAGCCCGATGCCAGTAGAAATGGCTATGCAGACCCATGGTGTGGGAGAATGGAGAAGAGGCATGGCAAGGGGATGTCCAGTGCCAGTAGATGGCTATGGAGTCCCACCCAAGTGGGGGGAAATAATAGAGTCTTATAGGTTTGGGGAAGGAGGGGAGTGTGGGGGACAAGGAACTTGGATCAGTCTCATTGGTTGTTTTGGGGGGGCAGGTAGTTTTTAGAGATGGATTGTTTCTGGCATGGTATGATCAGTCTATTCGTTCATCTAGACCAGTCAGGCTAAGATATGAAGGACATCAGTGGTCCGTCGTGCAGAACAGGTGTTATAGTTCTCTGTTCCACAGCTCCAGGAGATGCTGGGCTGGGGGGCTGTTAGCCTCAGTAGGTGTCGGGGGAAGAGAAGGGGCATTTTCTGTCCCATGGTCTGTTAGTACTAGATGGCTTCTAAGGCTCCATGTTAAGAATATAAATTTATTCACAATGCATTTATTCCCAAAGCCAAGATATCCCTAACCTTTTAGGTTGCTATATAATACAATCTAGGACAGCCTCATGGTACAGTGTACGGGGTTTTGAGTCAGAAATCTCTGAGTTCAAATCCAGCCATAAACATTACTCACTAGCTGTGTGATCATAGGCAGGTCACTTAACCCTGTTTGCCTCAATTTACTCATCTATAAAATGAACTGGAGAAGGAAATTGCAAACCACTCCAGTATTTTTGCCAAGAAAATTCCAAATGTGACCAAAATTGAATGTTCCTGAAAAATGACTCAACAACATAATGTAATTCTGCTTTTCTACAGTATGTCCCTTGGAGCATTTGTTGACAAAAAAAATACTAGACTGAAAAATCATGATCCCTAGACCCAATATGTCCATTATAATACCTGTATTCCTTGGAGCATCTAGGGAGCACAGCGCATGGATCCTGGAATTGGAAGGACCTGAGTTCAAATGTGGCTTCAGATACTTCCTATTTGTGTGAGCTGGTCAAGTCACTTAATACCAATTGCCTAGCCTCTTGCCCCTCTTCTGGTTTAGAAATGAGACGAGAGAAAAGAGAAAAATTTAAATAAACAACAACCCCATATTCCTTTGTAATCATGATGTTTGGCTTACTTTAAGATATTCTATGAGAGAACATGAAGTCATTTAACATAGTATGACATTATAGTCAAAGGAAATATTAATGAGAACATCTGAGAATACAGAGTGGGGATTTTTGGTGTGTTGAAAATAAAATGAAATTTTGTGGAAATTAGTTGCCTTAGAGAGAAACACCATTATTTTGTTCTGTCAGGGTAGTAGGTGACCTTCCTTTAAAGATAAAATCTTGTTGAAAGAATTTAAGGAAGATAAGTACAAAATGCACAAAAATTCATCAGAGATGGTCAGTTTCTCCAAGTTGTATCTGTCTGCATATCTTTAATGATATTTCCATGATTGTGGGAGACCTCTAAACACTTTAGAGCAGATTTAAATTTTAAGTAGGATGTGGGCCCATTTTATTCAATTACAATATATGATGCTAGAGTTTTTCTTTTCCTTTTTCAAGAACAGTGAGATTATGAGGAATTGTATCCCTCTAGGCACCAACTCAGAATTGGCAGGTCTGAATATCTCTGTGGGAGAACTGACAGGTCTTGAGTATATTTTCCCCAGATGTATGATAATTCATTTTCAGCCAGAAGAGTAAGGCCTATTATTTTCTTTTAGGATTTGATGAAAAAGATTTATTGCTGGTCACCAGAAATTCTGGAGAAAATTGAGGTTGAGTCTTCTAAGTTCTTGGAACTTGGTGACAGTGCAACTTCATAGGATAATTTTAAAGATTCATCATTGTGATGTAATAGGTGCGTACATTTAAGCATTCTATTAATACCATTTATTATTATTATTGCTGCTATTTTGCCCAGAATTATAATTGCTTGCCTCCTCACATGTCAGGGGAGTCAAGTATATGTCTGAGAGTGAAAGGAAGAGAAGAAAGAGGATAAATATCACTGTGTGGCTGCTTGGTGCCACTGAAAAATGTCAGAATGTATTTAATCTCTTAAAAAACTGTGACAAGATGGCTTCGTTCTACATTTTCTCCCTCTTCTCCATGTCTGACAGTCCTGCAAAATAGAGTCCCTAAGCTTGGGGCATTAACCTCTGTGTTATTTTTGGAACATACATATTCATGAGGGTTTAAAGAATAACTTCATTAAAGTAAGGATATCTACTAATTCCATTTTGAAGCACAAGTTCATTGCCAAATCAATGTTCTTAAGACAATATTATATGAAGAATGGTTATAGAAATTTTTTTTATTATTATTAGTCCATGGTGATTTCTGTTCATCTCATTAGAATTGCTCATTTTAAGATAATTCAGAGTAATTGACTCATTAAAATTTTCATAATTGAAAAAAAAATTCAGTTGATATTGAATATTCTCTATCAGTATTCTGAAGCAAAAATAATCCTTTGTTTCTGAAATTTCTTCCAGGAAGATTTCACTGTCAGGAGATTTTTCAAGGCAGCACTGCACCATTCAATTATAGGTAAGAGAGAAGATGGATTCTTTGAAGTGAAATTTCTTTTTTTTATCCTTCATATGTTAGAAACTATTCACTTATAACTTTATTAGAATAATGTTTGATCTTTATTGCTATGGCAATATCTCATTTTTTGGAATGAGCAAAGGTAATTGCCATATGGTTAATTTTTTTCTGCTTATTAAAAGATAATGTGATTGTTTTTATTTGAGAATAATGATTAGATCTAAGGATTTGAAGTTAGAATTTGCCAGTCTTATTTGCAACTCTGCTATTGACTGATTTTATGATCATGGATATCCCCTTCTGTGTCATAATTCCTCTAATAGTAAATTGTTAGCTTTATTCCATACAATGTACCAAATAAGACTGAAATATAGCTTAAGTTTTTAGGTGATCTGACCATTTGGAAACATTGTCCATTGTTTCAAAATGGCAGAGTGAATCATAAATCAGATTTAAGGTGTATCTTAATTATCTTTTGGTAGCATATCATCTTCAAAATCAATATGCACCTTCTGAAGTAATTGTGTTATGAGCAAGAACATGTGAACTGCCAAGCAGTTGAGTTGAAAGAGAGATCTTGCTTCATTTGGTCAGAAAGGGGCAATTTAGCCTCATCAGGAAATGGGAATTTCATCTCTCCCATGAGATTATCAACATAAGCCTTTTGACCTACATAAGTTTAGCATATTATTTTCTCTTCTAACCTTTTATCTTTAGTGTTTTATTGTAAAGAACATTGGATTAGGAATCAGGAGACAAGAGTTCTCGTTGTGGATATGCTGCTATTAACTATCTGTGGCTTAGCTCAGTGAGATTGAACTCAAGTAGAAACAGGAGTCAGTGAATGGTAGTTGGGCAGCTGGGTGGTACAGTGGAGAGAGTGCCAGGCTAAGAGTTGGGAAGACCCATGATCATAAGTTCAAATCTGGCTTCAGATATTTATTAGCTGTATGATGTGGGAAAGTCACTTATAACTGTTTGCCTCAGTTCCTCATCTGTAAAATGAACTGGATGAGGAAATGGCAAAGCATTCCAGTATGTTTGCCAAGAAAACCCCAAATGGGGTCACAAAGAGTCAGATAGTACTGAAAGGACTGAACAACAACAGAAACTGCATTTTAATAAAGATTCTTTTGTGCCACATTTTGACTTAGAAAACACACATCAGTATTCTTAACCACATTTTAATTTGGTTTGGGTAGTACTTTGAAGTATTTGGGGCTGTATGGGGCCCATAGGCTTATTATGGATATCTCTGATGTAACCTCTCTGGACCTTGTTATCTTCATCTGTAAACTCAATATGTTGGTAAATTCCCTTCCATTCTATATTTCATTTTTTCCCTCATTTCTCTTCTACCTTATCTCTTATTTTCCCCAGTTCTATTTTTCCCCTCTCCTCCTACATGCTTACTTTATCATTAAGATAATTTTAAGTAGTTTTTGCTCAACTACCTTCAACTTTAGCCCCCAAAACTCCAAGCCTTTTAAAAATCTTCACTCCCATATTTTATTTATGGAAACCAAAGGGGGATATTCAGCCTCATTTGGAATCTAGATGAAAATTTTCTCTCTGTAGAATTTTTGGCCTTCAATCCCTCTGTGTGCATAGTTTTCTCTTTCTACTAATTATGAATTAGTAGTTTTTAGAAGTGCTAATATGACTCTAGATATCATGGAAGTCATTAAAAACAAACAAGCAAAGCTTAGGAAACTTTTCTAAAGAAATTTGTGTACTCTGAATGGTGAAACAACATAAGAAAAGCAGCAAAACTTACACAATATCCCTTCCTCAGCTAATAAACATGCATCATTACCTTTTAGGAACCTTAGTGGTAGTCAGAGCATGGTAAATAGCTTTTGCCACCTGTGATTTCCTTTTCTAATATGAAACATTAGGGTCAAATATGTGCATGCAATTCAAAGGGAGATGGTGATTTATGGGACTGAGAAGGATTCAACTTATTGTTATGGTCCATTCCCCTCTTGAACTTGAGGCATGCACACATTCCATTTCAATAGTACTTAGAAAAATAGAACTTTCCCCCTCTGAAATCAGTCTTAGTTCCACAGGGATTGTAGTCTTGCTTGTTTCCCCTTAGTTAGATCCAGATTATACTGTGTGATGAGGTGTAGGGACCTGTTTTTGGGGAAGGGGAAGGTATTAAGTTGCATCCTATACATTTTACTGACAAGAGACCTGAGCTAGGTCTTGGGGCAATGTCTCTTCCTTATTGATTTTGTTAGTTCATCGATATTCAAAAGGAATATTTGATCAGTTGTTAAAGATTTATTTGAACTCTGCCCATTATGCCACATATACAACCTATTGAAATATACCTTATCTAGATTCATCTGGTAGAGTTAATTAGACAGTCAGAACATCATTAGCCAATGAATCCCAGAAGGGGGGAAAGTTGTAAAATTTGATGAATTTCTATAGGCTACCATGTCAATTTCTATGTGAAAAATAAGATGCTTGTTCACTTGTGCACTAATCTGATATGTCTAGTCCTATTTCAGCTCACTGATTGAGAATCTAATTTGTCAGGAAGGTTTGAACTGCACAGTTCTAATATACAAAAAATTATGTTTCCAGAAAAAATATTTGAAGAGGGAGGTCTGACTTAGTTCGTAAGATGGTCAAAGAGGACTTCATAGAGGATATAGCTTGAGACTTGGGTTTCGATGGAAGACTGAAGAAATGATATTGCCAGGATGGGGAAAAACTTGTGCAAATAGAGGGAGGCCAGAGAGGAGAAGTGGGAGTTGGGAGTCTAGTTTAGCTGGAAAATAGAATATATGAAGTAAGGTTAGAAATTCAATCCAAAGATTTATTGAGTACCTACTCTGTGCCAGCTAGGGCAATAGTGGATAGAGAGCTCACCTTGAAGATGCCAGTGCTGCTTTTAAGTCCCATCTCTGATGAATATTGGCTATGTGATCATGGGCAAGTCATAACCTCCCAACTTGAGTACTGACAACAAACATTTTAAGATACCAATGGTGTGCCAGACACATACCAAGTGGTGATTATACAAAAAAGGCAAAAAAGATGCCCACTATTCTCTAGGAGCTTATGCTCTAATGGAAGAAACAATATTTAAACAATTGTCATTTTTGAGTCATTTTTTAGTTGTGTTCAACTCTTATTGACCCTATTGGAGTTTTTCTTGAAAAAGATATTGGAGCAGTTTACTATTTCCTTTTCTAGTTCATTTTACAGATGAGAACACCTAGGCAAATAGGGTTAAGTGACTCTCCCAGGGTCACACAACTAGTAAATGTCCGAGGTCATATTTGAACTTCCTGACTCCAGATCCAGTGCTGTGTCCAGTGCACCATCTAGCTGCCCAAAAAACATTTAAGTACATATAAAATGTACATATAGTTAAATGGAAGACATTCCAAGATGGAAGGCATTAGTAGGTAGAGGGACTGAAAGCTCTCCTGTAGGAAGTTGGATTTGATTTGTTTCATGAAGATCAGGAAAACCAAGAGGTTCTAGGTAATGCTTCATGTTCTAGGCAATTTTCTAAGAGGGTAAGTAGCAGAGAAAGGATCATACTGTACTAGTGGAAGGACCTCTCTCAGCTAGGAGTTCTCTATAACAGTGAAATCATAGGTCCAGGACTCCTCCTGTTTCATCTCCTTATGTGCCAGGCACTCTGTTGCACGAAGATAAAGAAAAAACTCTTTGACCTTAGACTCTGCTATGAGTATGGGGAGGTAGGCAACATGAACCTAGAACAATGTATAACAATACAAAAGAGTAAATACAAAATACTAGGGGTGGTATGGATCAGGGAAGACCTCCTAGAGAAGGTGGCACCTGAGCTGAAGGGAGGCAGAGATCCAATGAGATAGAAAGTCCCAACTGGGAATATGGCAGAGAACTCCAGATTCTTTGGTCTGTTTTTCCCCCCTTTTCTGGAAAACAATTATAGCCCTACTAATTTAAATATAAAAAATTTAAATTTAATTTAAATAAATATTCTGTGGTTGCTTGTTGTTTTAAAGTATTTTTAAGCCTTAAAGTGCTCTGTAAATGTTAGTATTATTATTTAAAAATAAAAGTTAAATCTTTAAACTCTCCTTATATTAGCTGATGTAGAACATTGAAGCTTGGAGTTTTTTCTGAGCCCTTGACATAGACCAAAAGGCAATGCTAGTTTCTGCTCCTTTTGCAGACATCATTGAGAATACTGTGGGCAAATAGCCCTGGAAGAGAGACTTGAGAGTGTTTACAAGAGAGGAACTGAGCAGGTGGAAGGATGGGGGTGGCAGAGTGGAGAAAGCACTTTGAATCTCCATTTAGAAGCCTCATGAAGCTTTTTTCTCTCTTTCCAAATGCTGTTCTGGAAGACACATTGGCTGTTTGAGAGCAAGTACAGGGTGTTGCTAAGGAACAATTGTATTTAACTCACCTTAGAGTAGCAGAAGCCATGGGCTTGGTAGAAGAAAAGCTCAAGGGAGGAGGGGACTATTTCACAAAGTGTTCCATTCCTTAGAACATTTTCTGCCCTCCCTACCCCCCAATTCTCCAATAAATTTCCAAATTTCTCTGTTGAAAAAAACCAAGTTCCCTTTATATTAAAATCCTCTTATAATTGGGGCAATGTGGAGTTTCATTCTTCCTCTATTAAAACTATGATTTGAAAATAAGATTTTTCCTTTTCTGGGGTAACATGATGCCTACAATTTCAAAACAGGAAGTTACCTTAAAGATCATCTGGTTCAACTCCATTTTGGACTCAGGTCCAAGAAAGTTAAAGGACCTACCAGAATTCTTCCTTCTCCACAGAGAAAGTAAATTGGAATGTGGAATAAATTTTACATTTTCACATATGAACCAAATGTTGATTTGTTTTGCTTGATTATATTTTTTACAAGGACAGATTCAACAGAGGGATAGGAAAGCCAGTGGGAAAAGTTGAGGAACTTGCCCAAGTTTAAACAGAGAATGAATGGCAGAGCCAGGATTAGAAACCAGGTCATTTGATTTCCACTTCAGTGCCTTTCCCTCTATCATGCTGTTTCCCAAAGTTATTGTGTCTCAGGGGTACTAGGAACAGATTGAGAGCCAAATTGGTTCCAAGGAGCTGAAATTAGAAATGAGTTTCTATTCCTTGAGAAAATAGTGTTTGTTAACATTCTGACAACAAACTCCTCGAGAGTTGGGAGAGCAGTGGTTATGATGATGGTGGTGGTGATGAGGTTTGGGTTTTGCATTGATAGGTCTTTTTCCTGAAAAGGTTGGTAGGAGAAAATACCCTCCAGAATAAGAGGATAATTTGTTCTCAGTGACTAGATTCTTGTGGCTGGACTACATGGTTGTAATGGAAACTACCATTATATATTAGATATTGTGAATCTTAAAAATTCTCAGACTCCTGCATGCTAACTAGTTACGCAACCCCCGACTGGTTGGCATCCCAACTTCTTAGAGGGACAAGTGGTATTCAGCCACCCGAGATTGAGCAATAACATGTCTGTGATGCCCTTAGGTGTCCATGACCCACCGGACAGCAACACGGGAAACCTCACCTGGACTGGACACGGAAAGGATTGACAGATTGATAACTCTTTCTCGATTCTGTGGGTGGTGGTGCATGGCCCTTCTTAGTTGATGGAGCGATTTATCTGGTTAATTCTGATAACGAACGAGACTCTCCCAGGGACTCTGTCTGGAGAAAAGTCTCTCTGGAACTCACTCTCTGAGGAGGGGGAGCTTGCCAAAGCTGAACTGGTGGGTCTCTGAACACTAGAGTCTTGCTTGGACAAATCTTGTGGTGAGTTGATAAAAGACTGACTGATCTCTCTCTTAAGGCTGGCCTAAGATGGTCTAGCCCTTTTCCTACTATTCCCTCTTACTCTGTTTCTCTCCCTTTCTTTAATTCCTTCATTTGTATTAATTAAAATCTCCATAAAACCCAGCTGATTTGGGGATATTTAATATTTGGGAATTTTTCCCTGGTGACCACTATATTTTTGATTTGAAACCATATTTCCACAGTCACAATTTAAGCCAACCACTCTCTTAACTGTCACAATATTAAGACTGCTATAACCTGAAAACTTTTGAATTTAGATGTGAGATATGAGCACAAATTCCATTGCTCAAAAGTTCTTTATTGAAATGGCTTCATTTTAAAATCTTTTCTTTAGAGGTATGCAAAAAATATTTGAAAAGCTAATAAAGCAATCAAACATTTGAAAGGTAATATCTGGGATATGGAGAAGTATGTATAGTTGGAGAGATAAGGTATAGATTCATAAAAAAGTTAATAACACCAAATTTAATAATGAAGATGAAATATAAGAGATGTGTAAGACAATATAAATTTAATAGCAGAAATGGTAGTATAATAAATGAATAGTTTGAGCTTAGAAGAGGGAAGAATAACTGTGGGCTTTCCTTTACAATACTGTTTACACTAAAAAAATACCACATATATATATATATATATATATATATATACACCTACACATACAAATACATATGCTTAATATGTATGTGATCACGCAAAACAAATGTATTGGCCATATCTAAAAGACATTATATAAAAAATTCTGACTCATTTTGTATGCTTGAATCTTTTAACTCTGTATCAGAAGGTGAATACCATCTTTAATCCTTTGGAATAATATTGTTCTTTGCTGTTCAACATCTCTAAGTTTTTCAAAATTTTTTTTGTTTTCACACTGTTGTATTTATATGTTGTTCTCTTGGTTTTGCTCATTTCATTCTATATTAATTCACACCAGTCTTCCAAAGTTTCTCTGAAACTATCCCCTTCATCATTTCTTACAGCAAAGTAGTATTCTATCACAATTGTATACTATAACTTGTTTAGCTATCCCAAGTCGATCAGTAAATTCTCAGATTCTAATTGTTTTCACCACAAAAAGCTCCAAATATATGTGTGTGTGTGCGTGTGTATGTTTTTCTTAACATCCTTAGTTAGATTTTGTTTTTCTTATAATTAATTAATCAACCTTAAATTTACTCATCTAATTTTTACTTCTTTGGTTTCCTCTTTCCTTCCTATTTCTCTGAGTGAAATGTATTTCTGTACTCATCTTTGTATAGATGTATGTATCCTTCCCTCCATTAAATGAGAATGAGGCTAACCCTTCCTCCTTAAGGATCTTTCCCTTTTGTTTAAATAGACTTCTATTTGTGGTATTCTTTTGATTATGAGATATTTTTTCCCTAGGATTCTTTTCCTTCTCTTCTCTCACCCCCTGACCCAAAGTATTATACTTCCTTTCTCTTTCTGTTCTTTTAATATAAAAAAGACATGAGATCCATGCCTTCTGTCTAATTAGGCTTTTCTCTACCAACACTGATGGTCCTAGGGTTCAGAGGCATAGTATCTCCCCTCCATATTAGAATGTAAGCAATTTATTTTTAGGCCTTTACTATTGTTTGTATCTACCTTTTTAAAGTATTGATTTGTGTTTGAACTTCAAAGTTTTTAAACAGCTGTGGGCTTTTCATCAATTATGTTTGGAAGTCCTCTTTTTAATTAAAAATCTATTTTTTTCCACATAGAGATATACTAAAAATTTCTGGGCAATTCTTACAACTGTTAAACTGTGGGTGGCTTTGATTGTGTTTCCTTATTACTTGCGATCTTTATTTCTGGCCATTTTTGTTTGATCTGGAAATTTTGGAGATTTGCTAAAATATTTTCTTAAAGTTTTCATTTTGGGATTTCTTTCAGAAGGTAATGAGTGGATCCTATTTTCTCTTTGCCCTCTGACTCTAAGAGATCTATAGTTTCCTTTTAAGATTCACTGAAAAATGATATCTAGTCTCCTTTAAAATTTTTTTTGCTTCATATTTTCT
Organism: Monodelphis domestica; assembly: GCF_027887165.1. NCBI lineage: Eukaryota > Metazoa > Chordata > Mammalia > Didelphimorphia > Didelphidae > Monodelphis > Monodelphis domestica. Next base: position 146,520,194 of record NC_077227.1, on the reverse strand, counting down.
AGGAATTCTAATTGAATTTCTGCCCAAGCCATGTTTTTCTTTGAGGCCTGGCTTGCAGATATTTTTGAGTCATTATCTTTTTCTGGGTTTGGATCTTTTTATAGAAAGATTCTTTTTTTGTTGTTTATGTTTCTTCTTCCAACCTATTTCCTGACTTAAGGCTTGGTGTCATGACCAGTTCAGACCATTTCTAGAGGGAAGGTTTGAGCTAGTCCTATTGCTGCTTTCTTGTGGGGTATTGGATGTGTGCTATTCTATTCTAGAACTCAGAGACAGCTTCTTAGGCTGGGGATCTGCTAGCTTTCAGTGTTCTTGAACTGTTCTGATACAAGACAAAGTCTAACCACTGCCTTCTGGACTTAGCTCTGCAGGTTTCTGTGCTGGACTTAAATCTAAATAATAATAGACTGCTGTTGGACTCTGCCACTATCATCTATTTGTGAAGTCTTGTTGATATGGTGTCATAGAAGTGCAGGCTTCCCTTTGTCTGAAAGTCCTGTTCTGGTTATTTTCCTGTATGGGAGAAAATAGCCTCCTACGTGGGCTATATGCTGAAACTGAGACTCTGCACTGCTCCTGGGGTCTGAGCCACACAGAAGTTACTTGCCTCTGAATTTCCTCTCGGTGTAGCATACTGAGATCTCTCCTTCCTACCGAACATCATTAGGATATACCTTTCTCTCCTCTCATAGTGCCACCATCCTGGTGGAAGCCTTTATCACCTCATATCTAGACTATTGCAATAGCCTCCTGAGTAGTCTCCCAGCCTCTAGCATCTCGCCATTCTAATCCATCATCTACTCAGCTAACAAATTAGTTTTCCTAAAGTACAAACCTGACTGACTATATCACCTCTTCCCCCATATAGTCAATACAAATAAACTCTAGTGGCTTTCTGTTACCTCCAAAACATAAAAAACCCAGTGTTTAGCTTTTAAAGCCCTTTATAACATGCCACCTTCCCATCTTTCCAATCTTTTTACATATTGCTCCCCACTATATACTCCTGGATCCAGTGATACTGGCCTCCTTACTGTTCATTACATAAGACATACCATCTCCCAACTGATATTTTTAATGGTCGTTACCATTAAAAATAATTAATAAATTAATTTAGAATATTTTTCCATGGTTACCTGATTCATGTTCTTTCTCTCCCCTCTTTCTTCCTCCTTTTTTTGAGCTGATGAGCAATTCCAATGGATTTTACATGTATCATTGTTCAAAACCCATTTTCATATTATTAATATTTGCAATAGAGCAATCATTTAAAGTCAAAATCCCCAATCGTATACCCATCGAACCATGTGATCAATCATATGCTTTCTTCTGTGTTTCTTCTCCCACAGTTCTTTCTCTGGATGTGGACAGTGTTCTTTCCCTCAGAATTGTCCTGTATCATTGCATTGCTGCTTGTTGAGGAGTCCATTACATTCAATTGTGCCACAGTGTATCCATCTCTGTGCACAGTGTTGCCCTGGTTCTACTTTTGCTCTGCATCAATTCCTGGAAGTCTTTCCAGTTCACATGGAATTACTCCAGTTCATCATTCCTTTCAGTACAATAGTATTCCATCACCATCATAGAGCACAATTTGTTCAGCCATTCTCCAATAGATTAATACTCCCCCCATTTTTAATTTTTTTTTTGCCACCAAAAAAAAGTACAGCTATAAATATTTTGTACGAATCTTTTCCCTTATTATCTCTTTTGGGTACAAACCCAGCAGTGGTATTGCTGGATGGCTGTTACCATTTTTGAAACTCATCCCCTTCTCATTTCTACCTTCTACTTTCTCTATTTTCTTTTAAGTCTCAGTTAAAGGCCCCCTTCAAGAAACACTTTCCCAGTATTTCTTAATCTAAGTGCTTTTCCTCTGAGAAGAATTTATCCTATACATGTCTTTTTTCTTTCATAGTTGTTTGCATTTTGTCTCTCATTAGACTCTGAACTCCCTGAGAGCAGGAACTGTTTTTTGCCTTTCTTGGTATAACCAAGGTTTAGCACAATGCTTGGTGTTGCTATTGTTTTTTTTAGCAACTATTAAAGAGTTGCTTAATAAATCCTGGCTGCCTGAGTAGGCTAGGAAAGCTTTTTCAAAGAAGGGGGAACTTAGAAGAAGAGAGGCTTGAATTTAGCTTTAAAGAAAAGGTTTATTTGACTAGGAAAAGAGGACGATGGGGGTGTTTAAATGGGGGAAAGTATAGATATGTTCTAAAGGTAGATTTGAACCTGATTGTGAAGGCACTTGAATGCCAAGACAAGGAATTTGGACTTCTTCATATGAAGAGAGGGGAAGTATAAAAATATGTAAGTTATATATTGAAATTATATACTAAATACTAAAGATATTTGAGCAGGAGAGTAACATAAAGGTTTTTTAGGAAGAGTTTTCTAGCTATGGTGTACAATGTGGCTTGGAGTGGAGAATGAGACAAATTAGAACCCTTTTGTAGTGTGTATTATGGACAAGAGATAATAAATAGGTCCTTGAATGAGGGTGCTGGCTGAGAAATGGAAAAGAAAAGATGGATATATGAGAGGAATAAATCATCAAGACTCAATGATTAATTGGATATAGAAAGAAGGGGGAGGGAGAAACTTAAGCAATTATTCTGAAGTCTGGAACTGGATAACTATAAGAATAGTAGAACTATTTATCAACAGAAATAAGAAAGTTAGAAAATGGATCCAAAGTAGTGATTAACATGATTTTGGTTTTAGGCCTTCTGAGTCTGAGAATATCCAAATGGAAATTTCTAGCCAGTAATTGGACAAATGGGACTAGAGATTTAGGGGAAAGAGAATTAGAATTGTATTTTGGGAATCATTCAAATTCTTACTACCTTCTGTCAGTAGTTTCACAATTCTCACAAGCACCTTGGCTCCAGATCTTGTTATCCTTGACTTTTTTCCCTCACAATCAACTTGTCATTCTCTGATAACCTTTGTTCTTTTCTACTCATTACTTGGTTTTTCCTATATCTTTTGCCCTGGTGAGGAAATTGAGTCAATATATATAAGCCAATGAAAATTTTGATGTAAATGGAAGGAAAGAAATAGGAAAGTAGTTGAACTTTGAACATCAGGATCAACTGACTTTTTTTTCTCCTAAGATAAATGAGAATTGGGCAGATTTCAAGTCAGAGAATAAAGTGGGAAAAAGAATGAAGAAATTAGAGAAAGGGGATAATAGAAGAAAACAAATGGGAAAGAGTGGTTTGTGGCTTTCCTTAGTAGGATTCATAGCTGAAAGATTATGTTTTTGCTAGGTATGAGTCTTCCAAATGTCTTTTCCACTGATGTTACCCAGAAGAGGGTGTGTATATGTGTATGTATTTGTACACATATGTGTTGGTGATGGTGGTAGGAGAAGGGGATATGAGTAGAACCAAGAGAACACTTTTTATAGTAATGACAATGATATAAAAACAAAAAAATTGAAATTTATAAGAGCTATGATAAATAGAATAACTATTCAGGATTAGGGAATCAGTGATGAAACTTTTTTTCTATTACAGAGATGTGAAAGACTTAGGGTATAGAAATATATATATATATATATATACACTATCATTGTATTATGTTATGTATATTTTACACACATATATGCAGCAAACAACCACTGAAAGAATTTGTGCTGCTTGACTATACATATTTGTTCAAAGAAATTTCTTTTTCTTTTTCAATAAGGTGGGACCTAGAGAGAGAGAAAATAGATTTCTGATATTTAAAAAAACTAGATGATAGGAGGTGCTGCAGACAGGAAATGTTGCATATACATTCAGATCATGTCACTGTATTATATTTTACTATTTTACTTTGTCAGAAGAGACCTTTTATGTTTGTATTATAAAAACAAAACACATTAATGAAATTTTTTAAACATGTGATGTGATGAGGAAGATAAGAAAAATATCTGTCCATAGAAAATAAGGCAGAAATTCAGGGAAGATGTAGTTGGGGGGAGAGAACAATTACCTATATAATTAACTGGAGGAAAAAAATAAGCACTTAATGTCTTTTGATCATAGTCTATTTTTCCCCAAGGATAATGATTAAAAGTAGTTTCCAGGTCTAAGAGACTTCATGGGGTTATAGGGTTTGGATCTTAATAGATTTGAGGTCTTCTAATTCAGTGTCTTCATTTTACAGAGGAAGAAACTATGATCCAGAAAGACTGAGGTACTTAACCAAGGTCACACGTGTAGTGTCAGAGCTGGCATTAAAAGCCAAGTTCTTTCACTCCATATCAAGTGCCCTTTCCTCTATACAATATTCCTTACCTTCATTGTTCTTCTCAATTATGGAACATTATTTGTAGCTCTGAAAACTGTCTTGTGACAGAAATCCAAAAGTCTGGGAACAGTGAATTGGTTAGATAACAAGAGTATTTCCTATTGTTTTCATTCTGATGACAAGAGAAAGAATACCACATGTAGAGAGATGTCTGTGGCACTGTGGATAGAGAGCTGGCCTCAGATCTAGGAAGAGCTAGGTTCAAGTTCAGCTTCTGCTAACCCTGGACAAGTCACTACCACTCAGTGCCTTACAAAGAAAGTACTAATCTACTCTGGCAGAGGGAATTCACTCAATCAGGAGTATCCTATCTCAATACTTGTCCATCTCTTATTCCTACCAAATGCAGAAATGAAAGGATAAGATGTTGGTCACCATTAATAGGCATATATTGAATCCCTGTGGTGTACACTACATTGTACTAGGTCTCTTTATTTTTGTAGCTTATGGAGATATTATCTTTGAGAATTACTTGCTTTATGATTAGCAATCTCTGTTTGAGGCTTTTATCTCTTCTTTAACTTCATCTTTGGTTAAAAAATCAATATTATAGCAGAAATAGATATTCTTGCTGATTAATCTGATTCTAACTGTAAAGACTTAAACACTCTTGATGTTTGGGTTACATTTTTGTTGACTCACTGGAGCTGCTTAACTAATGTTCTTTTGTGAAGGAAATTTGGCTCATTTATTTCACTTATTAAAGTCAGTGTCAGTTTTGCATTTGCATTACTTGATTATCAGCAAACTTTTACTGTTCCTTCTAGTAAGTAGTCTTCCTTTCTTGAAATTGGCCTTGGATTGATTGTCATTTCCCCCTTATAAGTGATGCTTTCATAAGACCTTTGAGAGAGAGAATAATCAAACATCAACTACTATTAAGCCAACAGTATGAAATTTTTGAGGATTCTCATCTAATTTAATGGAATTTCACAGAGGAAGACAGAAATGTGAACATTTCACTGAAATCTTCTTTAATTAAATGGAAAGTTCTTCAGAATCCTTCAGATTAACTACAGAGTAACTACATTCAATTTTAAAAAAAAAAGCAACAAAACGTTTAAATATCTTCAGCCTTCTTTAGCTTAAGATGACCAACCAGCCAATCCCATACAATAAAGCTCACAAATGTTTTGGGGTAGGGCCGGGATCACTTTTTAAGAAAAAAATCTGATAATAAGTACTAAAGTCAAGGGAATATTTTTAGGCAGAAACTATATTAACAAATGAAAATGAAATTCAAATCCTTGCTAAAAAACTCAAATTTCTAGCATTTACCATAGTATATGCACTGAATTTAGCCCTCTAGGAATTGTCTATTAATGAAATTGGCTTCTGGAATCTATTTGTAATGAAGTCACAATGGCAACTAACTGCATGCAAATAGATTCAAGTTAAACCTTAAGATCAAAATGTGTTCTGCTAGTTTTAAAGCATCTGAAAACACCAGTTGGCATATCTTTCCAACCTAAAAATTCTATTAAAAATTAAAATCCCATTCATTATGTTATATAGTGTAGTTGGGTCTTAATACCATTTGCTTTAGCTGATTAGAAATATATAGTAAGCTGAATTCATCATTAAGTGAATGCTTTTTTTACTACTCCCTGCAAAGAGGCATATTTCTTCAGAGAAAAAAGGAAATGAGATGGGTGTTTCTGTATACCATTTATGCCAGAATAAATCACTGGCATCAGATCTGCACAAAGCAAAGGAGGGGCCAAAGGTTCTCTCTCCACTGCAAGCCATATAACATTCTGCAGTTTTTAGGATACTTAAATTTGATTTGTCATACTATCTCTTTCATCAATATTTCTAAGAATTATGTAACACTATGTGGTATTCTCCTCACCAATTCAGGTTATAACTCCTCTATTACTTAGTATAGGGGTTCCTTACCTCTGTTGTGCCATGAACTCCCCTGTTGGTCTGGTGAAACCTATTGATCCACTCATTCTGAGAATGTTTTTAAATGCAAAGAAAAATGGCATACAAAGGATTAAAAAGAAAACAATTATATTGAAATACAGTTATCTATGTATTAAAAAAAAACAAGTTCATAGCCATCAAACCCCATGTTGTAGCCCTGCTTTAATAGACAGTTTTGATGAATTATTGTGGTTTAAAAATAAATTCACATCACCCACTCTTGGTGAAACTATGAACTTTGCTAGGCTGATTCTTAGACAATGGAAGCTCAAAATTTTTCTATTTTGAGGAGACCATCAGACCATCCAGACTTTGTGATCTGCTGTGCTTTCCTTTGAGAACTCAGAGCCACCTCTACATCACAGTGGAAACCATATATGACTTAATTGGAAGCACTGGTATATTTTTCTATTGGTTGAGCCTTGCTGGTTGATGAATGTGCCTCAGCCCTTTTGCCAGGAAACTAGAAAGATAATCTATGGACAATAGAAAGTTAGACTTCAAAAATTAGGTACTGATTGATTTTATATCATTTAAAGTTTATGTCATTAGGATTATTGACTTGTTGAGCTGAAAGGGATTTTAGAGGTCATCAAATCAAACCTTTTCATTTTATTGGTGAGGAAAATTGATGCCCAGAGTGGGCAGGTAAGTTTCCCTGGGTAATGAAAGTTAGTGGCAGAATTGAAACTAAAACACATGTATTTTGAAATGCATTTTTAAAAAATTTCTAGTCCTGTGCTCTTTTTACTGAAATTTACTATTTCCATTTCCTTTTCCAATAGTCTTTCATAGCTTAGCACTTCATAATATCCTTTATTGCTTTCTCTTGCTTCAAGTTTTGTCTAAGTAGCTGTTAAAATATTTGCTCACATGGCAGAAAAATATCTCATCCTTCTATATTCTCAGCAATACTTAGCAGAATTATCTTCACACATAATAGGGACTTGTTGATTTATACTCTTGCTTTTAATAGAAGAAAAGGGGACTTATATGCAGACTTGTCTATTTTTACAAACTTAAAAAAGTATTGCCCTGTGACACTTCATTTTATGATACAAACTAGGAGAAAAATGTATTAGCACATTTTTTTCAAGATGAAAAAATGTGCTGAGGAAACATCATTAGATCCTAGCAGGTTAGTCTCATAGTTGATAACATTGAAGGAAGTTACCTGGTTCCTCCTGAATTTACTGCTTTAGTTATATTCAGATCAAGCTATTCACATCCCAGTACCACTTCTCATATTCCATTTAATTGAGAGCTAGCCCTAGAAATCTGAATAGCTCACTGATGCCTCAGACTCCTTTTCCAAGGAGAAGGAGAATTTTCAGATGTCAGGACTGGAGAGAAGCACTCAGCTGTGTGTGGAAATATGCTAAATCTTTTCCGGGATGCTGGGAGTACAATAAAATGGGCTCTATTCCCTGATGGAGTCCCAGAAGCTGTCTGAGGAGTAAGAGCAGTTAAACTTTTTTTTTTTTTTGGAACATTGAGAGATGGAGAGGTATATGCATTATCCCTCATTTATTTATTTATTTATTTATTTAGGCATTTGTTTGTTTGTTTGTTGTTTGATTGGCAAACAAAATTATATGAGACACAGACTAAAACATGAGTTTAAGGATGGCTCTTTATTATTGGGCAAGTCGCTTATTTTATTGTTGAGTCATTTCAGACTCTTTTCTTTGCAATGATAATAAGAGTAGTTTGCCCTTTCCTTCTCCAACTCATTTTACAGATGAAGAAATTGAAGCAAACAAGACTAAGTGACTTGCCTAAGGTCACATAGCTAGAAGGTATCTGAATTCAGATTTGAACCCAGGTCCTCCTATCTTCAAACCTAGAACTCTATACACTGTGACACTTAGCTGTCTTATCTCTTCTTTTAATTGTAAGATAATTGGAACAGATGGTGTTTCTTTCCATCTAGCTCTAATATTATGTGACTGTTTTAAAAATAAAACATCATGATTAACCATTATTATCATAGATTTTTAGAGTGCTTTTCACTATTTCAAAAAGTGCTTTCTCATATTTTTTTTCTTTCTAAGAATACTGTGATAAAGGGAAAGCAAATAGTTATTACCATTTTAGAAATGAGAAAAGAAAACAATGCAAAGATAAATCTAGTGGTTTGGCAAGGTCACATAGGTAATAAGCTTGCCACCTGGTTTTGTGATGCTTGAAAAATTAGAAAATATAGTCATATTAGAAAGAAATTCAAGTTTTATTGCCAAGTTTTTTTCCATTCCACAAATATTTATCACTTGAAAGAATAGTAATAATATATATTTCTTAAAAATATTACTCAAAAGTCACTTTGTGTTTGAACTATATGATTAATACTCAAAATAAATTAGCTGTTTTTTCATGGGTGTACATAATCATTATATTAGTCCATTCAAAATTCCTTCTCTGTTCAAATTGCTTTGAGGAAAAACCACGTGGCTCAATCTATATATGAGAAAGATGTGATTATAATATCATTTTGGGAGACCCTCTACTTATTACAGTGATACTCTTCTTACTCAAAAATTATTTCTGATTCCATTTGTAACTAGGAATTTTGGGACCTGGGATATATTTAATTCAGTGACGATAGTGATTTGAGTTTTCAAATTAATTTTGTTATTATTCTATCTAGTTCTAGAAAGAATCACCTTAGTGACTTGGTTGGTATTGCATTAAACTGTATATTAAGGATGTCTAGAAGATATCTTAAACTCAGTATGTCCCACACCAGACTCATTAACTCTCTCCTTAAATTTTCCCCTCTCCTTCCTTCCCTGTTTCAGTAGAATCAATATCATCTATGCTCCCTCAGACTCATAACTGAGAAGTCAAGCTTTTACTCCTTACGTTCCATTACCTTCTCCACCTCCATATAGCCAATCTTTTGCTAAGGCCTGTAGATTTCATTTTTGCATCATTTCTCACAAAAGCTTTCTTCTCTCTTCTGAAACTGACACCACTTTAATACAAGTCTTCATCCCCACTTGCCTGGACTATTGCAATAGCCTGTCAGCTTGAAGTCTCTTCCTCAGGACAGTCTATCCTCCATTCAGTCATTTACTGATTTTCCTAAAGTGCAGGTCCAATCATGTCACTCTACTATTCAATAAACACCACTGGCTCCCTACAACCTCCAGGTTCAAATAGAGAATCCTCTGTTTGACATTCAAAATCCTTCATGGTCTAGTCCCCTTGATTTAGTGGCATTGGCCTCCTTCCTGATTATTACACAAATAAAACACTTACATATTTTACCTCCAGGCATTTTCCCAGGCTGTCTCTCAAGCTGGCTTCCCTGGTTTCCTTTAAATCCCAATTAAAATCTCATCTTCTACATGAAGTCTTTCCTAACCCCTCCTAATTCTAATGTCTTCCCCTCTCATGTTTATTTCTAATTTATCCTATGTATATATACATATATATTAAAACATACACATATATGGCATCTTTGTATATCTTGTTTGCTTGTTTACTCTTCCTATTAGATTGTAAGTTTCTTGAGGGCAGAGATTTTCTTTTGCACAGCTTTTAGCATAATGTCTAGTACATAGTAGATGCTTAATAGATGTTTATTGACTGACTGATACTAGGTTGGGGAATATTGACATAGTTACCATATTGGCATTGCTCTAACAGTAATAATAAATATTCTTTCAATTATTTTGGTCTTTACTTCTGTCAAGAACACCACATAGTTGTTTTTAGCTGCATATTACTTTCTAGGTTAATTTCTTCTTAGTTTATGCATTTTTAATAGAATTTCTATTATTTCTTCCTTTTTGTGGTTAGTACTATATAAAATACTAATTACTATTGGATATTTTTATAAACTTGTACTTTATTGAAATTATTAATTAACTTGATTAATTTCTTCAGAGATTTTCTGAGGAAATTATCAAGTTATCTGCAAACAAGAATAATTTTGTCTCCTTGATGTCAATGTTTATACATTTAAATTCCTTCTCATTTTATTATTATACCTTATATTCTTAGCATTTGTCAAAGTGAAAATCTTATAAATCATATAAACATCCACTATATAATAGAATTGTCAATTGCTAAAGAAAATTAATTCCTATTTGTGAGAAGCTGAGATTTTTGTATAAAAAAACTCAGGTCTTAGTGAACAATTAGCCAGGCAGATAAATCATAACCCCTTTTCCCTACCTTAGCTTATATTGGAGTTAGGAGGGGTAGTAGAGGGCCTGGAAGGAAGACTGCAAGCTGTGGTTATTAAGTTATGTTAGCACTTGCATCACAGCTGAGCCTAGGTTTCTTGCTGTGTGACTTAATGAAAGCAGGCATTTAGGCCACAAGAGAATCTGCCTGCCCATATTTCTCTGAAAGGTTTCATGTTTACATGGGTATCTCACTAAGAGGTATCTTGCATTCTTTTAAATTTCTCCCTGTTGGCTCTCTGGGAAACCTCACGAAATGTAGAAAAGTCATTTGTGGTTTTTATATTTTGACTACCCCCAGTAGAAAGCAATAATCACTGACCACCGATGAGATTAAAGGTGTGCATGCACTTTCAATTCAATATTCCTTTTAAAAGTGACCCTTGTGAGCTAGGTACTGTCCAGGGTGCTAGAAACACAAAGACAAACCCAGACAATTCCTGACCTCAAGAATCCTATATTCTAGTGGAGAGATACAATGTGTCTACATATAAGTAAGTAGAAGAGACATTAAAAATAAATAAAAAGTAATTTTGGGCAGAAACACCTGGAAGTGATCACAAAAGGTCTTTTGAAGAAAAACAAACCCTTGAACTGACCTTTAAAGATGTGGGGTTTCTAGAAACAGAGATAAGAAAGAAGAACTTTTTGGGCAAGGGGGACATCAAGTACACAGAAAATAGTCAGGAAATGAAATATCATATTTTGAGTATAAATAACATGGAAAAGTGTGTAATGATCCCAGAAAGATGGGCCTCTGACAGATTTAGAAAGTATTTAACTGCCAAAGAGAGGAGTTTTAATTTTATCCTAGAGGCGATAGGAAACCATTGAAATTTCTTTAGCAGAGTAGTAGCTCAGATTTGTATTTTAGAGATATTGATTTGGTAGTCTTACAAAGGACATATTTGGAAATGGAGGCCCTGAGTGCAAGCAGATTAATTAGAAGGCTATATTAGCCACTAACAACTAGAGAGATCAGGAATAGTTTTTCTATAATGTGTGACACTTGAACTGACTTTAAAGGAAGCTAAAGGCATTATAAGAGATAGAGCCAAGGAGAAATGCTTTCTAAGCATGGAGGAAGAACCATTTATGTGAAGTCAGAAGTGGAATACTAAGTTCAGGTAAAAGCAAGGAGGCTAATTAGGTTAGAACATTGAATGCAGGAAGAGGAGTAACATGAGACAAATGGAGAGAGGTAGAACAAGGCTGTATTATACAAACCTTAGACAAGGAGTTTTAATTCTGTCCTAGAAGAAATAGAGAACCAAGGAAACTTATTGATCAGGATAGTGATATAGCCAGACCTATTCTTTAGGAAGTGTATTTTGCATAATTTAATTCAATATTTCCAATTACTAATAATTTATCTTCTGCCTTCACTACCTTCCTTCTGCCTGATTAAACTAAAACCTGAAGAAAAATAAATTCTTATACCAAAAGTGCATAGTTAAGAAAAAGCAAATTTTTTTGTTGCCTATATCCAAAAATGAATGTCTCATTCTAAATGAAGTTCATCATTTCTTTCAGGAAGTGGGGAATAGGCTTTGTTATTTTTCTTCTGAATGCTGGTTTGACAGCACATTGATCAACACTCTCAAGGCTTTTAAAATCATTTTGCTTTGCTTTGCATGTCCATTACTGAACACAGCTCTTGACACATAATAATTGCTTTATAAGTGATTGACTGCCTAATTGTTTAACTGTATAATGTTGTTATTGTATCAGTTGTTCTAGTTTCTATTCATTTCACCTTGGATCACTTCATAGAAATCTTCCAAGTTTTCTCTGACACCATTTTAACTTTTCTTACAGCATAATAGTATTCCATCACATTAGTATATCATAATTTGTTTGAACACCCTCCCCAAAAGACAGATATCCAAGGTATGTGTGTGTGTGTGTGTTTAAATTTTGTTGACTTTATAAAATACAGATTGCAGAAGGGATTGACTGGAAGCAGAGGGATAATTAAGAGATTATTGACATAGCCTAGGTGATAAGTGATGAGGTTTTGGACTACAGTGGTAGTCATGTGAATGAATAGATGTGACAGATATGAAAAATATCAGAGAACTGTCAAATATTATTTGATTGGTTGTAGAGGTAGGTTGAGGGTTTGCATGGGAAGTGATGAGTCAAAAACATGAAAAAATGTTTTGAGCCTGGATAACTTGAAAGATGATGTACCCTCAATAGATATTGTGATATTTGGAGGAGAAGTGGTTTTGGCAGGCAAGTTAATGAATTCTATGTTGAGTATTTTGAATTCAAGATGGCACTGTGGAACCCGAATCCAGTCTCTTTTTTCAGTGTCACCTCCCACTATTCCTCTATGTGAACACACTATTATAGCCAATCAGGAATACTTAGAAAATTTGAATCTGATCAAAGGACACATAACTGAAAGCAATTTCAGAATCTAGTTGAACTAAGGCTCAAAGGACCAAGGTCATATATGTAAATAAGGAGTAGAGCCTGTCATTCAAACCCATTCCCTCTAACTTCAAATTGAATATAACATGCACTACCCATCCTTCAAAGTCCATCACAAGTCCTCCCTTCTTTATAAAGCTTTACTTCCCCACTCTGGCCCATAGTGACCGCTTCCTCCTTTAAATTACCATAGCATTTTTTAGTGTTTGTAGTACCACTAATTATTTACAGAAGCTTCATTCTGGTGCAAAATTATATGGGATTCTAGTGATAAGGATTGTGAAGTATACAGAGAATCTAATGTATAGTCATGGCCCATAGAAAATATAAAATGTTATGATCATCATCATCCTCATTATCAATATCATCAACATCACCATCACTCTTATTTCTGCACTCTTCACCACTGATATGGATGTGGATTGGTTTTGCTAGGGTGTAACTACATAAACCTCCCTATTGTGCTGGAGGGAATTGAAATCTGTACTTTCATCTATCAGCCTGAATTGGCTTTTACAGATGCTTTCAAGAGCTAAGCCTGCAGATAATTCAGGAGGAGGCAAAAAAAAAGGGAAACCACTTTGGGGGTAAAACACTCAGATAATTAAGGGAAGACTGATGTTGGATCTGAATTACCATTATTAGCTGCCTACCTTGCCCCAAATCATGCCCTAATTGTCAGGCTTTGCATTGTTCTGTCAAGACCTAAACTCATAGGCAGTTTACATTAGCAATAAAAGCAAAAAAAGGGTTTTTTTCCCTCCCAGTTTGTGCCTAGAGAGCAGAGCTGTCTTGTCTGTTTACATGATTAGCTGCTGTTATTGTTAAGGGAATAGGGGGGAAAGAGAGTGGCATTATATTTCTTGTTTAGTTGAATACTTCTATTTCAGGACCCAGTTGGGGTGGATGACATGCAAGAGAATTATTAGTTATGTTTTCCTCATTTATTTAAATAGAAACCATAAAGAGCAATTATAGTATGGATACTGATTGTAAAAAGAGGGCCTCTGGGAAGTCTATGTGGCTTCAGGAGTCACACATTTTCTTAATTGAAAATTCAAAAGATAATTCTTCCAACTGTCATCAAACAAAATATGATCCCCTGAACCATGATAAATCATCCTTACCTTTTTATTTGATGGCTACAATAAAGATTCTATAGTCACTCCCTTTTTTTCTGTTTAGTTTAGGGCAGAGAAAAACCTTTAAAACCCTTTAATAATGGCCTTAATTCTGAAATATTAGCAGTCATGAAAAATTTTGTATTTGCAATGTTGGGAAGCAGTATTATGGTATTATTCCAAATATGTCACACTTTCTTTCTCAAGTCTGGTTTGTAGCAACCAATCCAAGTATGTATTAAGTGCCTATGGCATCTATTATTTATTGCCTTTGTGGCCATGGGCACATTACATCATCTCATTTTCTTTATTAGATTGGACTAGATGATGACCTCTGAGGTTTCTTCTATCTATCCACTGTGATGAACATTGTAATCGGTGTTATAAGTGGGAATATAAAGAAAAAATGAAGCAATTTCTACTTTCAAGGATTTCTTCCATAGGGAGATAACATGTACACATATAAATATGTACAAAATAAATATAAACAAAAATCTGGGTACAACTTGTAAATGGTGACAAGAAGTTCATTTTAGTGGATGGTTAACATTTGGACTGACAGCAGGACTTAGAATTTCATTCAATTCAATTTCAACTAAAAAAAAACAAACCCTTATTAAGGACTTATGTGCAAGGCCCTATGTTAGGCCCTGGGGGTACAAAAACAAGTCTGCCCTCAGAGGAAGCCACATGAATATATTGGTGGAACTGTAAATTGATCCAACCATCTGGAAACAAAATTAGAATTATGCCAAGAAAATGACAAAAATGTCCATATCTGGCCCCAGAGGACCACACACTTAGGAACCAAGTACTTCAAGTAGGTCGAAGATAAAAAGAAAGGTCCCCTAAACACCAAGATAGTCAAAATGGCACTTCTTTTTCATATTAGCAAACTAGAAACAAAATGTCTATTCAAAAATTATGGAATAGCCAATAAATGTCCTTCAAATGAGGAATAGCAAAACAAATTGTGGAATGTAGATATAATAAAATATTACTTTGCCATAAGAATGAATATGAAAATTCAGGTAAGTTTCTGGTACCTTGTGTTAATGGAATGACTAATATGTAAAGGCTTTGGAAAGATTCTTTGGGTCATTCAGAGTTCTGAGGACTGAGTCAAAATTGAGCAGGCAGTAAGCTATAAGGAGCGAGCTTTTGAGATAGACCCATTAGGAAAATGTTTCAGTTATCTAGAAAGTGAGAAAAATCTAGCCATTATGTGAGAATCAAAGTAAGGGAGAACATCAGCCTTTTTTACCATATAGGAATGAATGCAAGGAAATTTCTACATAAGTTTTAATGTTTAATATAAATATTAAGAGGAAGGGCTGCTGTATGAGAAATGGAGGTATCTGCAGTAAGAACTTTGGAATTGACTGTTGAATTATTTAAAAACTAGAATCCAGCTCCTAGAGCTTTATGATACTGGACCTTTCATTTACATTAGTGACTCATACTTGTTAATCCTGAATTGTCTTTGTACTGTTATATTGATTGGTAATGAATTAAGACTGCCTGTGTGTGTACTAGATTACAAATAAATCAGGGGAAGTGTTAGTAGAGAAGAAGGTAAACTTGGGCAAGGTCATGAATCCAGGGAATTCTTGTTTTTTTAAAGAGAAATATTTTCCATTTTAAAAGATTTCTAGATAGTGGCAGCAGAAAGTCTTCTAATACCAGGAGCAACAGGTGCCTAGCTTGGGAAACAACCTTCCTATTTGGGGGGCTTCCCTTGTGGAAAAACATTTTTTTCATGTTCTAATGCTGAAATAGTCCTTTGTAAGCATTAACCTGACATAAATGGTTAAATGGAACCAGAGTGCTAGGGGCCTTTAAAAAAAAGGGAACACAATTGGTGATGGGATTGAACAAATGGCAGAGACTAGATTATAGTAGCCCATTTCCTGGCACACTATAAGTACTTAATAAATGCTTATTGACAATTAACTAATTCATTCTAAAGAACTGGAGAACCTTGGAGGAAGGTAGAAATTTAGGGTCAGGCAATCTAATTAAATAGTTACTATTACTTATAGTCATGAAAACAACAATAAAAATGAGTATCAGACAAACTGGTGTGAGTAGTATTGATTTAATCATTTATTAAATACCCCAGAATTGACTGTGGAAATTTCTGAGCATGGGTCAGGAGGCAGGCTTTCTCAAAGGCTCATGATCGCCACAAGGACACAAGACCCTCTTAGGGTTCCTGACTCCTTCACCTAATGATTAGCCCTGTTGGGTGCCTTGAGTCAAACACTGGTTGAGAATCATGCTGTACTTATCTTGCTTTGCCTTTGCTCAAAGGAGAAGAAGCTATGGAGACTAAACATATGGAACTGTGTCTTTCTTGAAACTTCAGAGTTTGCAGTAGGCAGGTAAATTGATTGGACTTTATGGATCTAGAAGAAAATAAAAATTTACCATGTGATAGCTATATTATTGTGTGTTGTTTATTCCTTTTATTTATTCTGTGTGGGGGAAAAAAGTAAAATACTCTACAGTATCTAAGTATCTGGTCATTTGCTTGAGGAAAGGATCTGATTCCATCACACCAAAGTTATGTGATTTTAGCTCAGTGAACTAAAGTAGATTCTTAGAGGAAATAGTCTTAAAGCTACTTCAAATTGATCAAATTAATCCACACTATTTTCCTTAAACCAATGATTTCCAAACTTTACATAGTGATGTCCTGCCATTTTTTTAGCCAAAAAATAGCTGCACCCCTTTAAATAAAATAATGTTTGCAGTTTGATACATTTTTATTGCTATACCTAAATCTTAATATATATGCATGTGCATATATATATGTATATATATAATTTTAAAATTATGAGGCCGCATTTACTACCATAAAATCCCAGGATATAGAGTTATAAAGGAACTTGATCTAATTTAACTCTAATTTTATAGTTGAGGAAACTGAGACCCAGAGAGATTTTTTATTGTCACATAGGTGCTAAGTGGCAAAACCAGTTATTTGAACTCAGGTTTCTTGACTGCAAATTCAACATTCTTCTTGCTGCACCAAATTGCCACCCAAAAGTAAAGGGAGAAACAGAGGGTATCATCAGGCAGGCCCTGAACCTTTGCTTTGTGCCTTTTCCAATCTCTTACAAAGCCCTGGGTTTTTTAAGGCTTTGCCAAAGGAATGCAGGGACTGGCTGGAAAAGACTTTCAGTACAGGCTTGCTGACATGCTGTCCCTGTTGTTTGAAGTCTAGACTAGTAAAGTGTGTAGAAGCTTGTCACTAGGAGGTTGACCATTATTTTATAAGTTCTATGGCCATAAGAATTTATGAAACAAATATAAAAAAGGATTTTCAGCCCTATATAACTGGGTGGTAGGAAAGGAGGATAGAAGGTGATAAAAATGATAGTTTTTAGACATTAATTTAATTCTTTTTACTCTAAATGTGAGATTCTTATCCAAAGGCTTATAATTTTCTAGGAGGTAGAATAGTATAGTGGAAAGAGCGCTGTCTCTGGAGTGTGAGGACCTAGATTCAACTCTGGCCTCTGTCACCTATGTGACCCTGGACAAGTCACTTAATCTCTCTGGGCTTCAGTGTTCTTATGTGTTAAAAAAAAGGGGTTAGACTACATGGTCTCCAAAGCCCTTCTCCCCTGTAAATCTATGATTCTATGTTAAAAATATAGTTTTCATCTAAGAAGCAATGAGATTAAGGGCTTATAGATGACTCAGAAGTCTAATAAAAATATATATATATATAACAGACACTTTCATCAAGAGGAAAGAAAGAAGGTTCTAGATGTGGCAAGAATATCACAGAAATGGCGATTGTTATTTGGAACTCATTTTAGATTCAGTTATCAAGAAAGATGCTGGACAATAGCTACAGAAAGGGACATATATTTTCAGACATGGCCAGTGTGTTTCATTTTACATAAATGTACTGATTTGTCACAAGAAGATTCTTGTTAGGGGAACAATCATTAGGAAATAATAATGGCCTTATAAAAGCCTCATTACAGTAGTTTTATAAAAAGATTTAGCTATCTGAATAGTATCAGATCAACTGGATATAGCAAAGGCATTCCAGGAATTGCTACTCAACCCTTCCCCCCATGCCCACTTGTGTTGCATTGCTTTACAATTCCCAGGAAAGAAAATATATGGAATTAGTATAGCTATATAGTCTCTATTACTTTTTCCTTGTCACCTTTTCAAGTTGCTAAAACCCAAGCCATAAGTTAAAAAAATGATTGTAGGAAAGATTGTAGGTTGACAAAGCAAATTCTTCTCTGTATTTTTACTACTAGACTTTGAGCTCTTTGAAGGCAAGAGTTTAAGTTTACTTGTATTTCCCAGAGTGTTCTCAACATGACTTTAAAAATATTAATTAATTAATTAATTAGAATAGGATTTAAATTTAAAACAATTTTAAAAATTGTTACCCAATCTGGTTAGAGACTGGAGCTCGAAGCTCCTCAGGGTTCAAAAAAGGAATAAATGAATGTTGTTTTTGATGAAGACCATGACATCGTGATGAGTGATGTCTTGCCTTGCTTGTAAGTTGGATTTTAAGTGAGGTAGTTTAGCAAAGTGGTCAGCCTCTCTTCCAGATAATACCTTAATTCCACAATAATTCCAGATAATAATTCCAGAGTATGCCTTCAAGAAATTGAGTAGTTTCTACTTTTTCCATTGCTCAGGATTAATATGTTTCTCTATTTCTCTCTTAAAATAAAATCCTTCTTTCTATCTTAGAATCAATACTATGTATTCTCTCTTTTGCAAATTCTTCTCTTACACAAGGAAGAAGAGTGTTAAGGGCTAGGCAGTTTGGGTTAAGTGACTTGGACTTAAGTTTAAGATTCAAGGCTAGTTTTAAACCCAGGAATTCCTGCCTCCAGGCTTGGCACTCTATCCACTGTGCTACCTATCTGCCCCTGATATGGGTTTCTCTTGTGAAACAAGGCCTTTTTATACCTCTGCTGCTATAATATAGGAATATAAAATATATGACATTTTGCAGGCTGCAGGTTGTCTAGTTATAATCATAGTTATTAATTTTTATGGGACATCATATTTGTGATAGATCTGAATTCTTATGATGAGCTTTATTTAGAGTTCTTTAAGTTGAATATTTAATTTGTTGAGGGGAGAGACATGGTTTAAATTTGTGATTTCACTGGTGAAAAGAACATCTGCTGAGGAAACAACTGCTATCAATGCATATCAGGAACCTACAGTGGGTTTTTTTGTTTGCTTTGCATTTTATAGTCTTAGGAAATTGTCTGGTCCATGATTCCATGACTGATATGTCAGAGGTGGAACTGGTATCCAACTCTCAATCTGATATATTGGGCTGATAAGTCTTTAAAATGTAATTAAACAATTAAGAA
Organism: Monodelphis domestica; assembly: GCF_027887165.1. Lineage (NCBI taxonomy): Eukaryota > Metazoa > Chordata > Mammalia > Didelphimorphia > Didelphidae > Monodelphis > Monodelphis domestica. The sequence continues at coordinate 146,500,838 of NC_077227.1, read as the reverse complement.
TTGATTGAATTGGTTTGATTCACTGAAGGTTGAATCTAATATTGGGAATCTATAGTTCTAATTTAAATCTTTGATTTTGAATCTAGTTGTGCCAATTCCTTATTCAAAATATCTTTACTGCTTCTAGGAATACTTGCCCCTTGACCAGGCATTCTAAGGTCCTCGGCAATCTAATTCTCACTTTCCTTTTTAGGCTAATTAAGTTTGATATCATGTTTTGAATTTTAGTTCTAACCCCAAGGAATAGAAAAAGGAAGACATTTCCCTCTCTATTACTTAGTTGAAGGGGAAGGAGAAAATGTCTGTTCCTTGAAATTGATGAAACTCACAAATTTGTTTCCTCATACATGACCTCCCCATTAGAGTCCTTGTTTTCATGCTTTTTTGTTCAGGCACCTTCAGTTTTGTGAAGACTTATTTGAACTTGTCTCTGTAGTTAGTGTGACCTGTTTCTCAAATTATTTGTGTGTATTTTGCAACCCATTCCATATGTAGAATGGAAATTGATTTTGTTGTTTTTCTTTTTCATTTCTTTGTTTTGGTTTTTGTATCCCTAGCAGTGTATAGAATAGACTTGCTTAATATCTGAATTGAAATGTTGAGGGAAAAATAAAGATTGATACTTTACATAAAAAAGAAGCCATATATTTCTTGTTTCTTCCTCAACTATACAATAACTCAGTGTAACCACCCATAATTTTGGGCACTCGTTTTTATGAACTTTAATAGTCTGTTTTTTAAGTAATCTGTTTAACAAAGGTGGAAGATCAGAAATAAGCATAAACTATATTTGTACTGTCCCAGGGTGTGTTAAACCTGACACCTTGGATCTCTGCAGGTTAATTATTTTTAATATATTTTTACTGATGTCTTTTGTTTTTACCTTGCCTAGGTTTCCTCCTGGATTCCACTTTCCTTCTTCTCTTCCAAAAATCCTACCCCCTTATGACAAAACATTTTTTAGGAAAAAGTTTTAAAATTTAATTTAATTTAAAATGTTTTTAATGTATTTAAAATATTAAAAAACCAATCACTATATTTTTAAAAAGCAAATTGATATTACATGTGATGTTCTGCACCTATGGATACTCTTCTACTTCTTTGCCCCCTCATCTTAGTTGTAAGATTTAAATTAACATCCAATACATCAAGTTTATTTTTATAAAGTTTATTATCTGACAAAATAGAATCACATGACTAAGTTTTTCTACCTGCTCAAAAATACCCACTCCACCTAAGTCTTGACAAGAAGGAAAGAGGGCGAGAAGTGGGGCTACACCCAATTTATATCCAGTCTGTGTCAGTATGTAATGACAGGAAGTGAGTAGGGCACTGGGAATTGTAGTTTTGCTGGGGATTGTAGTTTTTAGGGTAACAGATTCTAATTACACAAACACCCCTGGGATCCTTTGGGAGACTAGTTTTCCCAGTATATCATGTAAACGTAACCAACTTATAAATTACAATAATTTGAGGATAAAAGCATAAGAAAACAAAAACCAATTATTGCTAGGTACACTGAAAAAAAGCCAAATTAGGGGGCAAATCCCCTTTGGCACAAGACTATATATACAAAATAAATGTGTTACAATCCCCCACAGTTCAATCAATTATACTCCATGGTTCATTCTGGATCTTCTGATGCTTTGGAAGTTTCTTCAGGCATCTTCATGGTGCCTTCTTCGAACAATTCATCTCATAGATTCAAAGAGTTATCAAGTTCCTTTTCCTAAAATGTTTCTTTCTTAAAAGATTTTTTATTTTATGACAATTATACAATCCCTATGACAATAATGCAATCCCCCTGAGAAGGGTATTGACCAATATTCAGATCCACTTAGGAAGCCACTGAAGCTCATGGCTTTTAATCTTGGCTGAAATGCTCCCTCTTGGGGTTCATTTAGGGGTACCTTACCCTTAGGAAAACTTATAAGACTATAATCCTTTATGAGGTAACCAACCACTTAGGTTTGCTCCCTCCTTTGGCATAGGTCTGTAACAGCTCTAAAAGGCACGTCTTTCATATGTCTCATTCATTTTAATATGGAGGCAAGGAATCATGCTATAGCACTTTACTTCAGCTACTAAATGGACCCTTACCTCGTGTTACAAAGAACTCAAAGGTACTTTTACAATGGTATCTTCTCTAGTCCACTCATAGGGGAAAGGTACAAATAAAGGGAATGTAGCAGCACATATAGCTAATAGCCAAAACACAGTAACTTAAAATGATTCAGGGCAACATAATTTAACAAATGAAATAAAATCTTAAAACAAGCAATCAGCAAATATAATATATGTGACAGGATACAGGGACTGAATTTGAGTTCTTTTTTTTCAATTCCAATATAGAGATTTTTTCATAAAACAATGGAGTCTGAAAAGGCTTAAAATCCACCTCAAGATTCTTTAAGCTTCCTTCACCTCCCCAGTATCATCATCCATCTAGGTTCCTTTTGGTCACACCTCTGGGATCTCCCATAGTGAGGGAGAATTCCATGCTGAGCATAGTGTGGAGGAATCCCATATTGGATGTATTGTAGAGACTGGGCAGGGCAGAATGGCAAGAGGGTGTAGAGAGATGAATATTTCCTCTGAATCTCAGGATTGTTGAAGCTAATCAGTGCACCCAGGAATGGTAGGAAGAAGAGACATCTTAAAACTGGGAGTTGTTTGAGATAGGTAATGCATGGCTCTTTCATAGAGTGGGCCATACTTGCAATTCTACTTCCTGTTTGGAAGAGTAACCTTCCTTCCCCTCCCTCTTAGGGGTAAAAACACTAGGGAGAAGCTTGCTTCCCCTGCCAGGTGGAAAGGGAGTCAAGAGGGTAGAATCTCTCCTCAGGTAAAAGCCCTTAGGCTTTTAGGCTAATTATTGCCTAAGGGAAACACACCTGGGCTTCCAAGTCAAGAAGAGAACAAGTGCTCAGGCATTGGCAATGTAAGGGAGAGAGGGATTTATACTTTCCCAACTTGTTTGGAGAGAGGCTCCAAGGATTCCCAACTTGTTGGCAGCAATCAGTAGCAGAAGCAAGAGCAATCACAGCAGCAGTGTGAGATTTAAAATGGTTGAGGTCTTAAACTGTAGTGATTAAAATAGTGGAAGATATAAATTGTGATAGATATAAGAGAGGGTGAGTAAATTTGACTGCAGAAATATGTTTCACTGCAGTGTCTTGGGTTTTAAAATCAAATATAAGGTGGTCACCAGGGAAATATTCCCAATTATTCAAATACCCAAGTCAATTGGGTTTTACAGAAATTTTAATTAACAATACAATGAGTAATTAAAGAAAGAGAGAGTAAGAAAGGAATAAGTATGAAGGGCCTCAAGCCAATATGGCCTAGACCTGAGTCTTAAAAGAGAAATCAGTCAGTTTTTTAACACTTACCACAAGGTCTGACTAAACAAGGATTTTAGTGACACCAGGCCAGAGTCCTTCCTCAAAGAGTCTTCCAGCCAGAGATTGTTTTCAAAGGGCCTCTCTCAAGAGCTTCCAGAGCTCCTACCCCAGAGGGACAGAGCCCCTCAGAGGAGCTCCTCAAAGAACTCCCCTTCAGGATGAGAGTCAGAAATCAAGATCCCTGAATGGGTCTTTTCAAAATGAGCTCCCTCAGAATACGATCCAGCTCTTCTCTGAGCTCTTATTTTTAAGGGCAAAATCTCCTATGTCACCTCCCCTAAGTCCTTACATCTACCAATCACTGTAGATGTTTTTAAAGGACTGCCCATTTTGAATTCACAGCTGAGTAGTTTTAATCTCTTTAGTAAGTCAGAAAAAAATGCTGCTGTGTCGACAAATTTCATTAAGAAAAAACCTCTGAATAAGTTATCACCCTTTTAGGTTTAAGTAGTTTACAAGTTGCCCCACCTTTATAGGTACTTAGTATCCCATTGTCTCAATTCTAAAACAGTCATGACTCAAAGAACTTCCTGTTCCTTCCATAAGCATGGAAGCAGTCTTAAGTAGGGTGGAGCAGGGACACTCCCATAGCTAGGAGCCCCCACACTCAAGTAGAGTTCTCACCATCTTCTAGGGAATTTTTTAAGTAGAAGATTCCCCAATGGGGGAAACCCCTAACATTCATAAGTCTGAGAAATTTTGAGGTTTACAGCAGCAGCAAGAGCAATCACAGCAGCAGCAGCAAGAGCAATCACAGCAGCAACAGCAGCAGGATCATCAACAGCAGGCAGCAGCAACATCAGGAAAACTCCTAAGAGAGTTGAGGGGGGAAAAGAGAGGAGGAGAAATGTGGTTTCTTTTCAAACTAATCTACTCAGAGAGAATTAAGGGTTCTAGACTCCACTTCTGGTCACCATAAATTTAAGATTTAAATTAATGTGCAATACATCAAATATTATTTTTATAAAGTTTATTATCTGACAAACTAGAACCATGTGGCTAAGGTTTTTTATTGCCTCATAAATCCCTGCTCCACCAAAGCCATGACAGGATGGAAAGAGGGTGTGAGGCGGGGCTACACACAATTTATATCCTGTCTACATCAGCACATAACAACAGGAAGTGAGTAGGGTCCTAAGAATCATAGTTTTTAGAGTAACAGATTCTAATTACACACAGTGATGGAGAGGTAAATGTCTTCACTTTTGTCTTCTTTGGGGCCAAGCTTACTCTCTATAATTTTGCAGCATTCATTTTCTACTGTTTTGTGATGGTTATTGTAAGATAGGAGGAGAGATAGTCCACTTTGAGCAGAGAACAGTCTCTGACCGAGAGAGACTAGCTGAAGAGAGAGTGGGGGAGGAGCAAGAAGAATAAATGAAAATTTGAGAAGAGATTCAGAAGCTTGGAAGTCCAACTGATCACTCACTTTCAGCTGGGAACCTGAGGAAGGAGGCAGAACTCCTAGGCTGGGAAGAAGCCTGTCTCTCTGGAGATCAACTGTCTCTTTCTGAACCCCTCAATACCTCTCACTCAACTCTCAATAATAGCGATCAAACTCATCAGTGGATTTTGTGTACTGGGACTTTGAAGAGAGACATCCACAGAGATCCCTTTCCAGTATCTCCCTCTCTATCTCTCTCTCTCTTCCTTACCTGTCCCTGGACTCCTGTATTCAAGTAGTTATCTTAGTAGTAGGAACCAACAGGCAGGTGGCAAGAAGAGGGATCAAGGCTGAGAAGCTTGAACCTTTGGAATTCGGAGGGCCAATTTGCCAGAGGGGACAAGTTGTAGGGCTTCCTGTTCACCCACTTCTCTGCTTGACACCCTTACCACTCCTTCCCCATTTGAACCCGAATAAATCATCTGTTACTTTAAATCTAGGTCTGGGTCCGTTTCTAATAATAGTAAAGGGGATTGGAGATTTGAGAAGGGTCACACCTCTCCCCAAAAAGGGGGATTAACTCCTGGATCCCAGTGATCTAAGACTGTCAGACCCAAGGAATAGACATCTCTCCTTGGCAGTGGAGTAGCCCCAAGATTGGTGTCTGTGAGAAAACAGAGGCATAAGAATTCATCTAGCCTCTCAAGAACAGATTGGACCTCAAGGAGGGGCATTGTGTCATCTTAAAAAGCTTCTTCCTCTAGTCTCTTGTCTTCCATCTCCCAGAAACATTCTCTGAGGGGACATACTCCCTCTTTCAAGGAGACAGGACTTGGCTATCTCCCCCTAGAAGGAAGGGAGGGGAAGAACAATTTCTTCACCCTTTCAACCCATTTCCCTCTTTCTCTCCATCATCCTTATTGCTCTCTTTAATCTCTATATTATATTATATTTTCCATTTGCATCATTTTAGTAATGATGTGTATTGTTTTCCTGGCTCTACATACTTCACTTTTCCTCAGTTCATCTAAGTATTTCCATGCTTCTCTCTAGTACAATAATCCTTTACATTCATGTGCTCTAATTTGTTTAGCCATTTCCCAGTAGGTGGATATCTACTTTGTCTCCAGTTCTTTTCTTCCACAAAAATACCTCTCAATATTTTGGTGTATCTGAGACAGGCCATATTGTTAGGGACTTCCCTGGGGCATATGCCTAGCAGTAGCATCTCTGGTTAAAGGATATGAACATCTTAGATGCTTTTTATGCAGGATTATTTATGAAGATAAGTGGGTTGTAGTGGCAGAAACTGAGATATAACTGGAAAGGTTAGTTGAAAAAAATAATTAATTCTGCCCTAGTGGGAAACATTATTTCTAACCTTCTCACCTTTACTACTGAAAACAAACTAAATAATTCAGAAGCTCTAGGATTTTGTAAGTGGCAGGCAGAAGAAAATCTAATGATTGTAATTGAGTATTTATTAAGATCAATTAGTAAGAGATTTTCAAGTGTTTCAGACTAAGTTCCAGAAAATTTTAGAAAATCAGTAGATTTTTTTCTGAAAACATTAGCAAATAAATTAAAAAAATTAAATTGGAATAAATTACCTTATTTTAGATATGATTTTCCTGAATCTTTTACTTTTCCATTCATATACAATTTTAAGTAAATGACTAGGAAGATGGCCTTTATGTTCTCTTTTTCATTGGTAGTTTTCTTTCTTTGAGGGCTACAGAAATTTTAGTTTTTCATGAAAAAGAATTGACTGACTTACTGTTTTATTGTTGATTTTCATATGTATAACAAAAATGAAGGATTTTGGTGGGGAAAGAAAGAGGTAGGCCCATCTTTCTCTAATTACATATGGCATGCACTAATTATAATGTTTAAGCTTTTAAAATTCAAGGAAAGTTCCCAGGTTGTTGGATTGGACCCACTTGTGACAAATTTATGGGAGGATATAGATGAGACTCATAATGGAATGGACATGCTTAGATGGGTTGCTTTACATTTTTTGGGAGAATTCCCCACATTCATTATAACCATGGGAGCTAACTTTTAAAAATACTATCTTAGGTACAAGACAAACAATGATATAAGTTAGTGATACAAGTTATTAATGAAAAAATGTGGGGCTGGGTTCAGAAAAAACCTAACCCTGCTACATGGCTATTTAACAAAATAGTTAATTAGAATAAGAAACATAATCCTTTAAAGGCCTTATTTCTCAAATATATAGAGGATAAATTCAAATTTATAAAAAAATACCAATTGATAAATAGTCAAAGGATATGAACAGACCACTTTCAGAAGAAGAAATCAAAGCTATCTCTAGTCATATAAAATGTTCTAAATCACTATTGATTAGAGAATTGCAAATTAAAACAACTCTCACATCTATTAGATTGGCTAATATAATGAAAAATAAAAATGACAAATGGAGGGGATGTGGAAAAATAGGGACACTAATGCATTATAGGTGGAGTTGTGAACTGATGTAACTATTCTGGAGAAAAATTTGGAACTATGCCTGAAGGGCTATAAAACTGCATACCCTTTGGTTGAGCAATACCACTACTAGGTCTGTATCCCAAAAAAGAGCAAAGAAAAAGGTAAAGAACAAATATGTACAAAAATATTTATAGTAGCTTTTGTTGTGAAAAAAATTAAACATCAAGGGGAATGCCCATCAGTTGTAGAATGGCTGGACAAGATATGGTTGTGATGGAATATGATTTCTTTGTAAGAAATGAGGATTGGGATGCTTTAAGAAAAACCTGGGAAGATTTATATGACCTCATGCAAAGTGAAGTGAGAAGAACCAGAAGAACATTGTACACAGAAACAACAATATTACACCGTGATCTGCGGAATTTTAACACTAGCCTGTACCCCTTTTTGGCACCCCCAAGACAACCTTTGATATACTTCTTTCCCTACCCCCTTGCTAAATAAGAATGGAGACAAAGCTTTTTGCTTTTTTGTAATATAGTGGGGTAGAAAAAAAGTGAATATGCACACTATGCAGACAATCTAAAGGTCTTCTGACTTCTGGAGTCTGGAAGACCCTTGTCTCTTTCCCAGAGTGACTGTCCGGCTGGAAGATGGATGGCCCTTTTGCCCAAAGTGTGGTCAGAGTCCTCTAATCAGAGAGGCTTGAGAAAGAGCATAAATTGGAATTACAGGAGGAAATGAGGACTTTCCCCCTTGGAATCAGATTAAATAGGAGTGCTGTCAAGAAATTTTATTCTGGCACTATTTTCAGCATAGAAACCACTTATTATAATGTAGAAAAACATTGTCATGCAAACTTGGCAAATGTAATAAATTTCTGCTCAGACTTAGAGCACAAATGCTTGATTTATAAACTAAAGATAGAATATCAGTGTGCACTCATTTATTTAAAAGTGGAATTAATATATAATGACCCATTCTCATTTTTAAAAAAGACAAAGAGATACCTCCAAACAGTTCTCGTTCCCCCTTTCCTTTCTGCTCAAAGCATAGAATTTATCTCTTACCAAACTTAAACCAGAGTTTAGCATGTTTTCCTTAGCTTTAGAGAAAACTACTTTAACCACAACTTCTTCCAGATCTCTTAAAATATCTTCAGAGGTCTAAGTAATCCAATTTTGTGCATGCCAATGACTTGAAAGGATGGCTAAACCAATTTACTTTTCCATCTGAGCAAACCTTAAACTATGAACAGCCTAGATTCCTTAAATGATTTTTTCAAGTGATTAATAATTTGTGTTCCCTTTTTGGAAAATTTTCTATTTGGGTGCTATGCTCAAATAGTCACAGGTGAATAAATGTTACTCATTAATTTTTGTTCTTTCTATAATATAGATGTCAGATTTTTATCAGACATAATTATGCCTGGGTACATTGCTTTTTGTTGGATGAAATCTTTTTAAAAAATAAAAATATACTACTAAATTTCTCATCTAATGCCTTATCATGGAGTGAAGGTGACACTGGGTCACACTGTGGCAGGTTTCATCTAAGTAGGAAAGCCTGAAGCTTGGACTTGGCAACAGATTGTAAGCCTGCAGTTGGAGGATCTGTCCAGCCCAGAATAGGAACAAATAGGTTTTTATGAGAAATAGTCTACTGTACAAAACTGACTGAAAGCATCAGAGAACATAAAATTCTAATGTGGTTGTTGTCTGCTGATAAAAATGCATATTTGATCTGATAGGGTGAAATGCTTCCTTTAAGACTGTCCATCAGTAAGGTATTTCCAATGCATGAGACAGGAGAGGGTTTTGTTCAGTATTCCTCTCATTAATAATATCAAGTAGTGTGCTAAGCAGGGAAATGTTTGCTTGTATAAGTTGTTATGTTGAAAGACCAAGGTAGTAGGCATCTAGGTGACTCAGTGGATTGAGAGCCAGTTCTAGAAACAGAAAGTCCTGGGTTCAAATCTGTCCCCAGGCACTTAGCTGTGTGACCCTAGGCAAGTCATTCAATCCCCACTGCCTAGCCCTGTTTTGGAATGAAGCTATGGTATTGATTCTAAAATGGAAAGTAAGAGGAAAAAAACCAAACAAACAAAAAAGAAAAGACAAGGATAGAATTCAGATTGAATGGTGATTGACACATACATGCTTGCCTTGTCTAGAAAATGCAAATGGATAATGGGCTCAGAATTTCATATGCATCAATAAAATCAGAGGTCCACCAAATATTAAAGAATGTTATATTGCCTCAAATAATTTTGGTTCAACTATTCATATATTTATGTTTTGTTTACAAAATATTATATTGACTATTTTCCTAATATTGACCTACCCACATATTCTTTGTATAAAATCGATATGGTTCTTATAAAATTTTAAAATGTTATTATATTCTCTTTGCTAATATTTTATTCAGTATTTTTCACCAATAAGAATTAATTATCTTAGCCTGGAAATTTTTTTCAGTCTTATTCTTTGTAGGAACTGGAATCAAAAATATGTTTTACTCATTAAAAATTGGGTAGTAATACTATTTTTATTTATATTTAGAAAATTCAATTCAACTTTGAATTTATCAAATTTCTTAAGTGAAAGGAACCTTGTTTGGTAATGTAAATAACAAAATAAAAAAATGACCTGGTATTTCCCCCCAAGGAGCTTATTTTCCCATGGGGGTGGTTGTGGTACACAATGTAATGCATATATATAGATAAATATAATACTAGGACAAAATGTTATGGAAGTAAAGGGGGGGGGAGGGACCTGGAGAAAGGGTTCCAGCTTATATTGAGAAAGCAAAGACTTCTTGATGGAGAGTTAAGGGATGGCTGGGAAAGATTTCACAGAAGCAGAACAAAACTCCAGTTTGACCAGGAGAGATGAGGAAGTTCAATGTATGATGCAATTTGACTAGAACATTTATAGTATATAAAGAGCAGGAAGTCTGGAAAATAAAATTTTAACCAGATTGTAAAGGACTTTGAATGCCAAGTTAAGAAGTTTGAATGGTACTTTTGGTATCAGTTTTTTGATAAAGTTGTGTGCCACATTATGAGACCTGAATTAAGGAAATTATTTTGGCATACATATGAATAATACAGTGGAGAAGGGGGAAAAAATAAAGGCAGAGAAACCAATTAGGAAGCCATTACAATAGACTGCATAATGAAGTAATGAAGTAGTGGTATAGATTAGTAATGATGGCTCCCATTTTCTAGATGGGGAGACTAAGATTCAAAGGAATTAAATGACTTGTTTATTTTCATACAATATAAGTAGAAAGATTCAGATAGCATTTGAAACCAGGTTTTCCCAATTATAAACCCAGTACTCTTTAAGGAAAATCAAGACAGGAAAAAAAAAAGAACCCAGACTATTAAAAGTACCAATTGAGATTATTAATGACCTTTAAAGAGTTTTAGAAGAGTAATGAGGCTCTAAGCCAGATTGCAAGGGAGCGAGGAGTGATTGGATGGTAAAATACAGTATAGACATTTAATAGGAAGATCTTTTTAGGTTCTTTTCTGTTTTATTACTCATACTATCTTAGGTATTTAAGATACTTAAAATAGATATTCAAGATACTTAAATATCTTGAAATTCTATACATTTATTTCAAGTGCTTAAATTTACTATTCTAAAATGTTGAATAGTTATTTGATAATTTTCCCAATTTAATTTGTATCTTTTATGTCTAATTTTTTGGAATTTGCATTTTATTTCTTCTTTCAAAAAAATCCCCTCCACCAAGACCTGTTGTTTTTACTGGTACAACTGTCTGTTTTCTCTACCAAAGCAGATGGCAATTTTTCTTCAACTTAGAATCTTTTAGTGCTGTTGGGAGGCAATGGGAAGTTAAGTGTCTTGTCATTGGTCACATAGCTAGGAAGTATCTGAGGCTAGATTTGAATCCAGGACCTCCCTTCTCTAGGCGTGGCTCTCAATACTCTGAGTCATCTAGCTGCCCTTTAATTGCTTCTTAATTTTATCTATCTGTTCCTCTCTCATATTTTTTTTAGGGATATATGCAAGATGGGTATATAGGTCATTCCCCTACTTTTATGGAGATGAGAAAATTAAACATAAGGTGGCTATTTGCTACTCAGTCACCTTTTTTTGGATAATGAAACTATGATCTTTCCTCTTTTTTAAAGAATCATCTCTTCTCTTAATTTTAAAAATTCACATTAGAATCCCTTTAAAATTGTATATATTCCTACTTGTCTTTATTATGTATTTGGTGAGGTCTGACTTTACCTCCTAACTTCATTTGCCTAAATGCCATTGTCACTTCATCACATAATATATTACGTTTTAAGATGTTGCAATCAAAATTAGTGAACATACTATTATTGCTGATGAGAAAAATTTCTCCTATCTGTGGCAAGTCAAGATCATGCCACTTCTTTTTCATTCTTATTATTGTTTCTCTCTTCCTTCCAGCTTCCATTTACAAAGGTCATGGAATAATGTAGCTTCATTGGGTCTCAAACCACGTTCTTTATAAGTTAATTTTCTCTTCAATAGTTTTTTCTGTCTCACGAAGCAGTGTCTTGTCATCTTCCTCCCCATTTTATACAATTAATTCTGTCAGGATGTTTAGTACTACCCCTTTGTCAAAGAGAGCAGTTTCATCTTGGGATTGCCACTGTCTACTCCCACTAGTTTCTTTACCTGCATTTCTTTTAAAAATTAAATACTTAGTACTTAATTTATTTTTTCCCTTTTAATTTTTTTGGCCATTTTTTTCTTTTTTAAGCCCAGTTATGCAATTCTATAATTTAATACTTCAAGAATATTTAATTTCACTAATGTGGGTCTTTTTTCTGTTGACATAGATAATGATTCCTGCCCACATTTGTAAATGATGCCTTCTACATTGCAACTTCCCCTATTATGATTTTGGCATATTATGGGTCAGCAGAAAAAATTAAATGGTAATTTTGGGAGAGTTTTGCAGAAGCCACAAATGACCAAGAAAAAGTTTAGAAACTCAGAAATACATACTTAGCCCAAAATTCACAGTAAGGTACTTTACTAATAAAAGAAAAAGAAATTTTCTTTTCTGGTATGAAGGGAAGAAAAAAAGTTTGTTCAGATTTTCTAGATTGCTGGTCCACCACCGCAACTCCCTTGATTTGTAAGGGATAACTGCATATAGTTTAATGAGTGGCTGTATCAACTCTGCCCTTCACCAATAAAAAAAAATGTCCATTGCCCAATGCCAATCTTCTGGTGATTAGCTTCTTCAAGCACATTTAACTAGGTTGTCCCTGAGGCAACTGCTGGTGCCATGTTTAATGATCCTTTGGTAGGAGTTGACATTGCTGTTTCCCCCACTGGCAATTAATTCATTAGTCAAAAATCACCTCCTATATGTGATTAGGTAACAGAGGAAGATTCTCAAAAAAAATTAATTCAGTATTTTAACTAATAAAGTATTATGATTTCTCTTATTATATACTAAGAAGGTTATTATATTAAAATAAAAATTCAACATAGTTGAAAAGTATCTATCATTCAGAGCATTGAAATGTTTAGGCTATCAAGGTAAGACTCTAAGACTTTTATCAGGTCTGAGTTTTCCCTTCATATTATTTGAGACCATCTCTGATCTTAAAATATCTGTCTTTTGCCAGTCCATAAGAAGGCCAAGATTTGGGATGAGGTTGAGGGTTGGGGAACTGATGATAGCAAAGTAGAAAGTATATCGAACAAAGTCTTGTAGTATAGGATTGAAAGCCTATAGGACTCTGACACAAGCTGTATTACTAATGGGCAAGTTAACCCTTCTGAGACTCAGTTTCCTTATCTGTAAACTGGAGATAATAACACCCATAGACCTTAATTCATAAATTATTGTGAGAACAAAATGATATGATGTAAATAGCTTGCTAAACCGTAAAGCATTGCATAAATGTAAGCTACTAGTCTCATGGTATATCTGGGTGAATTGAATTTTACTTGCAGATATACAGTGATGGGAGAACTCCATCTTTTTAAGGAGTTTAATTTTCTTGGAGGGATTTCTAGCAAGTTTGCTTCTTTTTTTGTGTCGCAATGATTAGTTTTTTTTAGAAGGCAGATTGAAACATACTATTTATCACTTTATTTTCTCCATGAATTTTTTTGTAGTACAAAGTAGTATGTGCCATGTTTTACAACATGATGAATAAGGAAATATATTGTATGATTATATATGTATCTAGACAAATATGTATATATCCTATATCATATTACCTGCCTTATTGGGTAGGGTGGAGGACTGGAAGGAAGGAAGAGAACACGTGTCACAAACTGTCAGAAAACAATTTCAGTGATTGCTTTTGAAAGGGGGTACTGGTCATTGTGAAAGAACTCACTGTAACATCTTTTAGTGGACCCCTAAATGAGTTCTCTCAAAAAGAATTAGGACAGAAACCTGACCTTTTTAGGAATGAGGAAGCCTCATTTTGTCTTTAAATTTAAATTATTGATCAGATCTCTAAATGCTGAATGATGGGTTCACATTTGAAAGAGATGATAGAATGGGTTGCTTTCAAAAGACATTTTATTAAACTTTCACAAAATATATCTATCTGGAGAGGGAAAATAAGGGAGATGAATAAATAATATTTAAATGAATTATTAAATCTTGACTATAGGACAGAGTACAGTGTTAGAATAGAATGGTTGTGGAATTATTGACCCTGCCAGTGGAGTTTGCAATCCTAGTTTTGTCAAGGAGAGAAGACAGTACTTTACAATATCCCGCCTCCTCCCAAATCCATTGTAAATTTTTCATGTACATTAAAAAAAACATTTGTCATCATTAAAAATTCTCTGTTTATAAAATATAGGGAACATATCATGATAGTCTCTAAGGTCCCTTCTAATATCCATATCCTTTTGACTTCTGCTACTTTTTAATTAACATGTCTTTCTGTGTTTCTGTTTTATAATACTCTTGTATTTCAGATAATAAAAATACTTTTAAATGTCACCTCAATGTAATCCATTCCCCTCCCCCATTTGTACTTATTAGAGGAAATGGTTGAACAAAGATACCAGTATTTAAAGCTTTTTGCTATCTACCTCAAACCTACCTTTTCAGGTTGATTTCAAAATATTCCCTCTTTATGCATTTTAAGTTCTAGGAAAATTGGGCTGTCTGTTCTCCAAACTGTGTGTTCCTTTTGCCTCCATGACAGAGAAGTCCTCCCTCCTGTTAAGATTAAACATTTAGTTCTCTGCTAAAAGTATTTATTTTTATGAGGTTTTATTAAAGATTAAGAAATAAAGAAAATACAAAATAAGAAAACACGTGTCTAGGCCCAGAGAGCCCATTCACAACCACTCATATCTTGCTTGCTAGGTAGAGAACTGTGTGTGCTAAGAAGCGGAGGTAGGGAGAGAGAGCATGAGGTAGGCAGAGTCAGTTTAAATAATAATTTGTGACCTTGTACTCAGGTGAGATTCAGGGAGATTAGAGGGTGCTCTTGGAACTAGCAAGGACTTCTGGGGATTGAAGTCTGAGGTTCAAATCTCCATTTTTACACTCCTCAGCTGTTGTGCCCATTAGAATCATTAACCTTTTTCATGGTGCTATCCACTATGAATAAACCTTTCTTGATTCTCCAATTTTCCTCCCTTCCAAACTTGTAATTGATTTTTTTTCCTTCCTTCCTCAAATTTTCTTGTATTTAGTATATGTGTATATTTCAAAAATAATATAAATTCCACCAGGACAGGGACTGTCTCGCTTTGTCTTTGTATGTCCAAAGCACCTGAAAGTGCCTTGTACATAGAGTTGAAATTATCCAACCATCCATCTCTCTCTCTCTCTCTCTCTCTCTCTCTCTCTCTCTCTCTCTCTCTCTCTCTCTCTCTCTCTCTCTCTCTCTTTCTCTCTTTCTCTCCATATCTATCTACCTAATTAGATATCATTTGATATGAATTGAATGGTAAAATTATACATGAGGCTCTTAATAGACACATTAAGGCCCAGGACCCATGTTTCCTGCTTCTTGTCAAAGCAGGATATAAACAAGCACTATCCAAGAATGTGTGTGAATGAGTGTTTGCATTGCTTTTATTTAACTCTTTTACTGTTACAAGCGACCTCTCAGTAAATGGGAATAATCTGCAAATTTTTGTATTATTAAAAAGAAAATCAATAAAGCTTAAAGTAAAAAACAAATTCAATACTTCCTACAGAAGAAATGGTAAATTACTTTATTATAGAAATTAGAATCTGCCCCTATCATCCTTAGAAATGGGCTTCCAACTCAATATTTTTTTTTACACATTGGGGAGAAGTATTAGTGATGCTAAATGAAAATGGGTAACAGCTTATGCCTTTCCCTTTAAGAGATTTTCAAAGAAAATGATTTTTAAAGGAGGAGAAAGCAAATGCTTATCTCCTGAAAAGGGATCAGAATAATTTGCATTAAACAGAACAAATTAGCAAGGTATTAACTTAAAGTAAGTTAATCCTTCCAGCTAGAGATAAAGGCATAGACTTTGAGTTACAGACAAACTGCCATTTTTTTAATGAAAAAATAAATTTTGCATTGACATACATTTTGAGGAAAGATTATATAATTGACTGGAAACTAAAGGGCAGAAAGCCTAAATAAATACATACAAAAATGTGTATATATCTCTATATGTATACACTTAAGAAGGCAGTATAACTGTAGTTAGACAGATCTGTGTCTATTTGTGTATATGTATCTCTGTGTACATATGATGCATAAATATTAGATATTTATTGTAAGCAGGAATCTGTGCTAGGTGCTGTGAAGGGGAGAATGCGCTACACATTTTATATAAGATTTTGTTCTCATGGAGTTGACAGTCTAGTTTAGGGGAAAATGACATAAAAAGTTATTCTCATATATATCTGAAATTTCACTAGTGCAAATCACATCCCTTTAATACCTTCCCAAACTGTGCAGTTGTTGTCTATGTCCTTCCATATATCATCTTTGAAGGGACCACCAAGGATCCTCTAGCTCCTCTTACTATGTGAGGTTATCAGTATATCATAAATCTTTCCAGCTCTCTCTTTTCCTTCCTCAGTGACTAGCCTATTTATAGAAAAATTCAAAATGGTACATAAGTATACTAAGAAAAGAACAAAGTATTATGCAAGGAGTGTGTGTGTGTGTGTGTGTGTGTGTGTGTGTGTGTGTGTGTGTGTGAAATTATTGAAGCTTCCTAGAGAATGTTTACTTGAGGTGGACTTTTAAAGAATATCTAGGAATCCACCAACCAGGGGAATGTGGAAGGCATTCCAGAAACAATGTGACCAGTGCAGGGGATATAAGTAGCTTATTTTAACCACAGGGCATGTAGAGGGGCTAGTGTGAAATCAGGCTAGAAAAGAAGGATAGTACTAGATACAGAGGGTCCAATCAGTTAATAAAGATATGTTAAACACTTATTTTATGTGAGGCATTGTGCTAAGAACTAGGGATCCAAAGAAAGGCAAAAGACCGCCCCTTTGCCTCAAGGAGTAAACAGTCTATTAAGGGGGACAACATGCAAACAACTTTAGTGAAATAAAGAAATGTTTTCTCAAAAATTATCTACACTCAAAGAATCCACTTTCTCATCAATGAGCTTCAAAACTGATAAAATGAAAAGGCCTTTTTTTTTAAACTTCATCTCCCTTGGCCCTTCCTTTATGAGAATAAAAAAATGATGAGGAGAAATCCCTGGCTCCTTCAGTTTTAAGGAAAAACTGGCAGGTCATATTCCTTTTACAGCTGACATCCAAACAGCCCAATTTCTTTATCTTGTTTTAGTAGTAGAATCTGTGATTTCAATGGTGAGATCTTCTCTATCAATGATGAAATCAGAATTTAATTCTTCTACATCTTTGTGACTTACTGTGGCCAAAAAAAAAAAAAAATCACCCCATCCCTGCCAATCTGGTGATGAGTCTTTTTCTATATCAAGAAAGAAACAAATTGGTAATTCATTAATTGAACTCTTGTTTATACTTCTTATGCCAGTTTTAATGAGCTGTTTGTTTGTATCAAGTTCTGTTTTAAAACTTAGTCATTTTACCTGTCTTTAAATGATCATAAATATCACATATCTTAGCATTTTACATGCCAGATTCTGGGTATGGCCTATAAACTATATGTACACAAAGACAGGTGTTCCAGGAGCCTATAATGAATGCAATCTTGAGAAATTGCATACAAATCAAATTTTTGCAAATCATATTCAATTTGGAATGTATTGAGGGATGGTTGATATTTATAGGAAACCTGTGGCTTATTTCTGACTAGGAAAGAATTCTTTTCTAAAATATGCCATTACTGGTATGATCCTGGAAGAGATGGTGAGGCTCCAAGGTGAGCCAGTGCGGGGTCTCAAGCAGCAGAAGGCGGGCACTGAGCTGGTGACGGCCTTGACCCAGCCTGGATGACCGGATTGGGTCTCGGGGTCGAGGAGGAGGTAGCCACTTCCTAAAGCTGAAGGTCCAGTTGGGTTCTGATGAAGGAAAACAGAGTTTTGTGCTTAAGACTCCAAAGGGCACAAGGGACTACAACCCTAGGCAGATGGCCATTTGGGAAAAGGTTTTTGATATGATCATCAGCTGCTTCAAGCGCCATGGTGCAGAAGTAATTGATACTCCTGTGTTTGAATTGAAGGAAACACTGACTGGAAAGTATGGGGAAGACTCTAAACTTATCTATGAACTAAAGTATCAGGGTGGTGAGCTGTTGGCCCTTCGTTATGACCTCACCGTTCCTTTTGCTTGATACGTGGCAATGAATAAATTAACCAACACAAAACGCTACCACATTGCCACGGTGTACCGACGAGATAACCCTGCAATGACTCGTGGTCGTTCCCGGGAGTTCTACCAGTGTGATTTTGACATTGCTGGGCAGTTTGATCCCATGATCCCTGATGCAGAATGTCTGAAAATCATCTGTGAGATCCTGAGTGCACTTCAGCTGGAGGATTTCTTATCAAGGTGAATGACAGGCAAATTCTGGATGGGATGTTCAATGTCTGTGGGGTTCCTGACAGCAAGTTCTGTACCATTTGCTCTTCAGTGGACAAGCTAGACAAGATGTCATGGGAGAATGTGAAGAATGAGATAGTGGAAGAGAAAGGTCTGGCCTCTGAGGTGAAGCAGCATGGTGGATTGTCCCTAGTAGAGCAGCTACTACAGGATCCCAAACTCTCACAGAACAAGCAGGCCCTGGAGGGACTGGGAGACCTAAAACTTCTGTTTGAGTATCTGACCCTGTTTGGCATTGCAGAGAAGATTTCTTGAGCCTGGCTCGAGCCCTGGACTATTATACAGGGGTGATCTATGAAGCAGTGCTTCTTTAGAGCCCAGCCCAACAGGGGGAGGAAGCACTTGGTGTGAGCAGTGTGGCTGCTGGAGGGCACTATGATGGACTTGTTGGTATGTTTGGCCCCAAGGGTCGCAAGGTGCCATGTGTGGGGCTCAGCATTGGAATTGAAAGGATCTTCTCTATTGTGGAACAGAGGATGGAGGCTTCTGAGGAAAAAAGTTCGTACCAGAGACCCAGGTGCTTGTGGCTACAGCCCAAAAGAAGCTCTTGGAGGAAAGATTAAAGCTTGTTGCAGAACTGTGGGACAGGGGAATTAAGGCTGGACTACTATACAAAAAGAACCCCAAATTGCTGACCCAGTTGTAGCACTGTGAGGAGACTGGCATCCCATTGGTGGTCATCATTGGGGAACAAGGAGCTGAAGGATGGTGTCATCAAACTGGGCTGTGTGGCTAGCAGAGAAGAGGTGGATGTTCAGAAAGAAAACCTTGTAGAAGAAATCAGGAAACAAACAAGCCAGTGCCCAGCCACCATCTGCTGAACTGAAAGAAGTCAGTGGGTAGTAGAAATTGCACTACTTGGAAGCTGGTCTGTCTTCTTCAGTTGCTTTGTACAATCTACTCCTAAAGGGAAAATTAGAGGGAGTGCAGAGCAAATTAATATTTTTTTAATAAAATCACTGGCAAGGGTAGCCAGCATATAACTCCATTTTCTCAAAGAGGTTGCTTTCTGGAGCTGCCCAGGACATTGATATGAACTGAATCTTCCCAGACTGGGTTGACCATGGGTGCCCTCTTCCCTCTCCCACTCCCCACCCCCACCAGTGCATTATGTGTGCAACGTCCCCATGTTTATGGCAGAAAAGCCTTGATGCCAACATTTCCCATCAATTTTGGGAAGCCGATTGCTTATGGGTCCAAAAAAAATGCCTAAAACTTCAAAAAAATATATGTCATTACTCCATAAATGTATTTGTTTTGTGATCTTGCATATTATATTTTCATTCACTTATTCAAAAAGTACTGGTTTATTGGTAATGTGTAAGGAGTAATGGTTGTGGTAGTAGTAGTAGTCGTCGTCATCGTCTTAGTAGCCACAGTAAATGAAAAATAGTAGCAATAGTAGTAGTAATGATGATAATAATAATAACAGCATATATTTAGCAATTTAAGGTTTGAAAAGTACTTTAAAATATTTTCTCATTTGATAAATAGTAGGCAAAAGAGAGTTACCCTGTGCATACATAGTTTTGGCCAGCCATGACTTTTGGATATATCTGCATTGTAAGAGAAGCAGGTTGTCAGTGGCTTCTGGGACATTGTCTTTTGCATCTTGTAGATTATGTCATTTGAATTTGCTTCAAATGAAATTTTATACATATAAACTATATTATATATGTATGTATATATAAACCCCAAAGTTTGTCTAGAAATGTGGGTAATAGTTGATTAACTCAAGCAGATAATGTGAAGAAGCATGGGCATTAGCTTTTATGTCAGGGGCTACTAGCTTTTGACTATGACTAGATAACCACAGGTGTTACCTTAAGGTCTTGAAAGATTCTTCTTCATTATTGTTGTTCCAGAATTAGATGAGATAACTAAAGGGATAGTAAAGGAGAAAGTGGGGTAATCAGTAATACTTAAAAGGCAGATAACCCTTTGTATGTACTCTCAATTGATTGTGCTTAGGGAGACAAACAATTATACAGAGAATCTAAGAGCATGCATAATCCCACATTCCTTGATGTTGGAATGTATTTTTATGCTTCATTGCTTTTATGTTGTGATAAGTTCAAAATTGCAATGAACTTGAATAAGCAATGAAACAATACTTTAAAGCAAAAGTGTCAAACACAAGACCTTTGGGTCTATGTAACTTCCCAGGGTAGTCAAACCTATCAGATTTTAATTTGTTAATGAATGAACAAATAAATATATAAATTTGCATGTTAATATCTAAATAAAATAACATTACATTTAATATCACATTATTGTATACATTATAACAATATATAAATAATATATTAAATACAGGTAATATAATATTAAATAAAATATAAAATATATTTTAATCTCTTGTGATTTTCAAACTTTGTGTGTGAGTAGCAATGATCCTTATTAGTCCCTCATTTCTATTTCAGTTTCATATCCCTGCTTTTAACAACCTAAAATTCTGGCATCCCTGCCCTACTATGAGTGCTCCATAAATACTGCTTGATGGTAGTACTCAGTCCATTCTCACTATATACAAACAATGTTTTCAAAGGGATGCAAAGCAACCTAAATTAGTATTCAGTAGTTCATTTATTATCTAGGGGAAGAGATGGGATGACTGGTTTTAAAGCCCTTTCCTTGTAATAACAACTAATGAGGTAGAGTCAATGAAAATCCTCTTAAATTTTAGATATTCATGAGAAAATGACAGTGTCAATAAGAATATTAAAATAAGATTTACAGTGGCTCACCAAGATAATCTAGAGTTGACTGTATTGATTTTCAGTAAGACCTCATTCATTTGGACTATATTAATTAAGATCTCCTGCTAACTTCAGAGATTCTATTATGTTTTTTTCTAACATCTAAAAAAGAAAGAATCGACTAAGGAATTTAATGGTATAAACAAGTAGAGGAAATTTCATCTGCTTAAAAAGATGCTTTGGTTTTCAAAGACTTTAGCTCATTATTTGTTTATAAGTGTTAGTACTGTTAGTACTACTTATAATGAAGGTTTAACTATTTACTGGTTTTGAGTTAAGTAAACATACATTTTTAAGCACTGTGCTAAGCACAAGGCAATACAAAGAAAAACAAAAAATCCCTGCTTTTTTCATTTTTCATTTAATTAATTAATTTAGAATATTTTTCTATGCTTACACGATTCATGTTTGAAATTTCCCTCACCTCTTCCTACCCCACTCACGAAGCTGATGAGCAAATCCACTAGGTTTTACAAGAATCATTGTTCAAAACCTATTTCCATTTTATTAATTTAATTAATTGGAATTAATGGAATTAATATGGAAAGAGTAGTAATTTAAAGTCAAAATTCCCAATTATATCCCCAATGAACCATGTGATCAATCATATGTTTTCTTCTGCATTTCTGCTCTCACAGTTCTTTCTCTGGATGTGGATAGTGTTCTTTCTTGTAAATTCCTCAGAATTGTCCTGGATCATTGCATTGCTGCTAGTAGAAAAATCCATTATATTCAATTGTGCCACAGTGTATCAGTATCTGTGTACAATGTTTCTCCTGGTTCTGCTCTTATATCAATTCATGGAGGTCTTTTCAGTTCACATGGAATTGCTCCAGTTCATCATTCCTTTCAGCACAATAGTATTCCATCACCATCAGATAGCACAATTTGTTCAGCCATTCCCCAGGTGATGGACACCCCCTCATTTTCCAGTTTTTGCCACCACAAACAAATTCCTGCTTTTAAGGAGCACATGGTCTAACAGAGGAGACAACATATAGACAACTATATAAGTACAAGATACACAAGATACATGCAAGAAAAACTGGAGAAAATCTTAGTGGGAATGCATAATGGTCATTGAAAAGAGCTGGGAAAGTCCTTTTACAGAAGATAGAATTTGAGAGTAGAAAGAAACCCATGAAATGGAGAAGATAAGGAAGAGCATTCCAGGTACCAGGAACAGCCATTGAAAATGTATGGCTTTAGGAGAGGAACAATAAGGAAGCCAAAATTGCTAGACTGTAGAGTATGTATTGAGGGAGTGATGTAAAGAAGCCTGGAAAGTCAACAAGGGTCCACTTTGTGAAAGATTTTGAAAACCAAATGGGATTTTATATTTGATCATGAAGGTAGGGAGCCACTAGAATTTATTTTGTGAGAAGGAACCTGCATTTCCTATTCAACATTTAGATTTCTCAGGCATTTATACTAAACTTTCATCCAGATTCCTTAACTACTCCAAAATAACTTTAATATTTACTTGTGTAGACACCCTCTTTCTGTGTAGATTATGATCCAGAGATTGCAACCTATCTATCCTTTAGGTGGTTCCATGAGTTGCTATGGCCAAAAACTAAACCCCCAAACCCATAACTGAGTACTTATCTTCCAAGTTCTAGACCTCTCTGAACTTTGCTTAGCTAGACCTTGAATGAATGACCCAGTTCATTTTCCAGTCTATACTTAAATCCTCTTCAGCTCAGTTGGACCCTTTAGAGTCTAGATAGCCTTTAAGAACCCTTCCATATCTCCTTGGAAGAGGCAGTGGAGTGGGATACTCCTACAGATTACTTTTAATTTTTATGGACTTTTGCTGCTTGTGAAATTTATATACACACACACACATACCACATATATACATTTAAAATATATATATTTTTAAAATATCTTTCCAAGAGGTTTTCAAGCAGGATGAAAATGAGTTTCAAGGGGCAGCTGGTTAACAAGGAAAAATGGGCTGTTTCTCCCTCCTTTTACATATATTATAGTCAGTATGAATTCACTGTCTTATTTAAAGTTACAGAATCATTATAGGCTCTAGATGACTTGTCCTCTATGCAGGAAAAGTAGTTTCAGGATGGTCAAGTCAATAAATATTTAGAAAGTGCTTATTATGTGGCAGGCACCAAGTTAAAGGATAGAGATAGACAAAGGTAGGCCCTTTCCTCAATGAGTTTATGTTTTCCTTTCTCTTCTCTCCTTTCATCTCTCCTCTTTCTCATCTCTCCCCTTTCTCTTCCCTCCCATCTTCTTACTCTCCCGCCTCTTCTCCCCCTTCCTCTCTTCCTCTTCATCCTCCCCCTCTTTCACTGGTAGGGTCTCCCTATATGGAAGTACAATGGCTACTTAAGTGTCCGATCCAAACGTGATTGGTTATGGGAGTTTTTACCTTCTCTGTTTCTTATCTGGGCCAATGTGCTTGTCCTTACTGAACCTAGTTCTCTCTTCCCCACTCGTAGCTTACCATATTGGTACTGGACTTAATGGGGACTCTCAGTTGTCTTAGCTTACTGTTGTCCAAAATTTACTAGTTCAAACTTTTTATCATAGGCTATCTGAGCTCACATTCTACTGAACAGTCAAATTCATTCCATAACTAATTTTTTCACCACTGGACAAAATTAGGAAAAGCAATTGCTAATAATTTTCCAGGTTATTTGGGAATTCTTATTCCTTTTTTTGACCCATATTACTGAAATAATCTTAGGTAACTATGAATAATCCTAAATCACTGCAAGTGTCTGAAAAGGATATTGTTTATTATCATGGAAGTGGAAAAAGAGCTGATAGGTTTGGAAGTCCAAAGGGAAAATGTGTCCATTGTTTAGTCATTCAACAATTCTTTTTTTTTAAAACATTATTTTATTTGGTCATTTCCAAACATTATTCATTGGAGAAAAAGATCATTTTATTCCCCCCCCCCCCATAGCTGACGCACGATTCCACTGGGTATCACATGTGTTCTTGATTCAAACCCATTTCCATGTTGTTGGTATTTGCATTAGAATGTTCATTTAGAGTCTCTCCTCAGACATGTCCCCTCAACCCCTGTAGTCAAGCAGTTGCTTTTCCTCAGTGTTTTTACTCCCATAGTTTGTCCTCTGCTTGTGGATAGTGTTTTTTCTCCTAGATCCCTGCAGATTGTTCAGGGACATTGCATTGCCACTAATGGAGAAGTCCATTACGTTCGATTGTACCACAGTGTAAAAGTCTCTGTGTACAATGTTTTCCTGGTTCTGCTTCTTTTGCTCTGCATCACTTCCTGGAGGTTGTTACAGTCTCCATGGAATTCCTCCACGTTATTATTCCTTTTAGCACAATAGTATTACATCACCAACATATACCACAATTTGTTCAGCCATTCTCCAAATGAAGGGCATCCCCTCATTTTCCAATTTTTGGCCACCACAAAGAGTGCAGCTATGAATATTCTTGTACAAGTCTTTCTCCTTATTATCTCTTTGGGGTACAAATCCAGCAGTGCTATGGCTGGATCAAAGGACAAATAGACTTTTATCGCCCTTTGGGCATAGTTCCAAATTGCCCTCCAGAATAGTTGGATCAATTCACAACCCCATCAGCAATGAATTAGTGTCCCTACTTTGCCACATCCCATCCAGCATTCATTACTTTCCTTTGCTGTCATGTTAGTCAATCTGTTAGGTGTGAGGTGATACCTCAGAGTTGTTTTGATTTGCATCTCTCTGATTATAAGAGATTTAGAACACTTTTTTCATGTGCTTATTAATGGTTTTGATTTCTTTATCTGAAAACTGCCTATTCATGTCCCTTGCCCATTTATCAATTGGAGAATGGCTTGATTTTTTTTGTACAATTGATTTAGCTCTTTGTAAATTTGAGTAATTAAACCTTTGTCAGAGGTTTTTATGAAGATTGTTTCCCAATTTGTTGCTTCCTTTCTGATTTTAGTTACATTGGTTTTGTACAAAAGCTTTTTCATTTGATGTAGTCAAAATTATTTATTTTACATTTTCTGACTCTTTCTAAGTCTTGTTTGGTTTTAAAGTCTTTCCCTTCCCAAAGTTCTGACATGTATACTATTCTGTGTTTACCCAATTTACTTATGGTTTCCTTCTTTATGTTCAAGTCATTCATCCATTTTGAATTTATCTTGGTGTAGGGTATGGGGTGTTGATCCAAACCTAATCTCTCCCACATCAACAATTCTTTAAAGTGCAACAAGACAATAAGTCCAAATTCTAAAGCCCCCTTAAAGCTTCTAATATCTGAGAAGCAAGGAGACTCATAAAAATTGAATTGTAAAGCACATAAAACCCTCATGGATTTAGTGAGTTTATTTTAAAGCTGCACAATGATGCATAGACTTTGGTGTGACTGGAGTGAGAATAAAGTAATGAGGCAATATGTGAAAGAGAAAGAGCAGCCAAAGACTTGAAGCTCCAATACTTCACTTCAGCTCTGTTTGATGATTCATCATGGCCTTGATGTGTTGATGGAGAGTCAGTTGTTGCTGGGTACAGTTTGGTGTCCAAGGTTCTATATTGGGCAAACCCATGGCAAAATAAAAGTCTTAATCCCTTGAGAAATTGAAAGGGAGAATGCCATTAGCTGTAAATTTTATTGTTAATTAATATTAATATTGTTAATTAATAATATAATAATAATTGATATTGTTAATTAATAAATACTTAATAGTATCCCTCCTGAGTCTTTGTTTCTTTCTTAAGCCAGCTAGATGACAGCTAAGATAGAGGGCTAGACCTGGAGTCAGGAAGACTTGAGTTTAAAAGCCATCCCCAGACACTAGCTCTATTACCTTGGGCAAGTCATTTAACTCATGTCTGCCTCCGTTTCCACCTACTGTATAATGGAGATAATAATGACACCTACTTCCAAGTGTTGATATGAGGGTCAAATAAGATATTTGTAAAGCACTTAGCACAATGCCTGTTACATTGTAGATATTTAATAACAACTTATTTCCTTTCTTCATCTAAGGGCATTATTCTCACAGAATTGGGGATAGTGATTTACCAAAATTCAGTGCTGCAGCTCATTGTCTATTTTCCTACAGAAACAGTGAATAATCCACTAGTCACTCTAGAAAATACACCTTATTTCTCTGTCTTGGCATTAATATTTTATAATTAGAGTGTGGCTCAGCAGGTAGAAAAGCCTCTTGGTATCAGGAAGACCTGGGTTCAAGTCCTATCTAAGACAATGTACTACTTGTGTTACCCTGGACAGGTAATCTAACTTCTCAGTGCTTTAGGCAACTCTCACAAACTCCTAAACTGAAGCAAATGTGCCAGCTTACACTGGCAGAGAGATTTTCCTTATATTAAAGTTCTCTGTTCCAAATAAATCCAATAATGTCCAAACCTATTCTTTTACCCTTTAGTTGGGTAATATAATGGAATGTAGTGAAAAGAGCTCCAGCCTTGGAGTCAGTAGAGACCCGCTTAAATCTTCCTCACTAATACAAAGTAGGTGCCTCTTGACAAGTAGCTTAATTTCCATGAGCCTCACTTGTTCTCATCTATAAAATGAGGTTGCTATGACTTGTACTGCCTATCTCACAGGGTTGTTGTAAATTTGTAAACCTCAAAGTACTATGTAAATGTGTGCCATTATTAGACTGGAGGGATATCAGAAATGGTGGTTACTAGAGATTTCTCGTTGCTTGAGTTCCAGATCTAGAGGGTTGGTGTGGGTAGAGAGTCAGCTTTTGAGGAATCTGGAAGACCACATTTCAAACTCTGCCTCTGCCCCTTTGTGCTACTCTGGGAAATTTGCTTAGTCTTTCAGTGTCCCAAGTAATTTCTAAGATTAGAAGTTTCACTAGCTATTGGTTTGCTTTGGTAGGTGTAAAAATACACTAGGCATTTCCAATGAAATAATAGGCCCAAATAAAACAAAAGAGAGAAACTGATAAAATTTTTTGAAGCATTCAAAACCCAGATCAGTGCAACCTTTTCTTCTGACAGTATACAATTATATTAAATGGGGAGAATTGATGGTTTCGACCTGATGTATCTTTTCTGCCTTTTTTCATAATCTCTTTTTTACATACTCTGTGCTGTAGTCAAACTGGATGACTAGTTGTTTGCCAAACTCTCTTAATTTCTTGCATTTTCTCAATGCCATTCTCTGTGCCAGAATATATTCCTTCCTTATCTCTGTCTTTCATATTCCTTATCTTCCTTCAAGTCTCAATTCAGGTGGCAACATCTCTGTGAAGCCTTCTATGACCTCCCCTCACTGTAGCCCACCAAGTATTCTGTCATCAAAGAGCACTTTGTATGGATCTCTCCTGTGCCCCCATCACAACCTACTTTGTTTATATTTATATGCTTCTGTTTACATGGATCACAATTCCCATTTTCCTTATCTATCTGTTCCGCACTCCTCCTGCCCTGCGCAGACTATATCAATTTTCATTTTTATATCCCTAGCACGGTGTCTTGAACAATAGCGTGGGCTTAATATATGCTTGAAATTGTACCCTTCCAAATTTAAAGTGTGGATTTAACCAAACAGTCCAACCCTTTTTTGGACATAAAGACGTCATTCCTGACCAAGTTAAGCCCAAAACATTCATTCTTCACATATGGAGAAATAGGACATCAGACAAAGTTAAACTAAGCACTGAATGTCTGCAGGGCCATTTGCAATTCATGATGATTTCTCTGGTGCCCTGATCTAGATTTTAAGGACTTAAAACTGGAAACTTAGGGCAGTTGAGATTTATTTGTTATACTCATTAATTATTTAGTTATTATGAACTCACCCCTTGAAAGTTCAGTTTGCCTATAATCTTGAAGTTGAAAATTCTGGTAAATTCTCATCCTGGAAACAGTTGGAGAAATGATCCCAAAAATATATGCCAAAGCAGCTGAATTAAATTGGTTTATTTAATTTACTTAATTCCGTTAATTCTATAGGATGTGAAGGCAGGGACTGTTTCATATTTCTATTTTTCTTCCCAGGACCTAGCCCAATGACTGGTCTAGATTAAATTTTTATATATGTATATATATATATATATATATATATTTAAAACATTAACTTCTGTCAGAGAATCATTTCTCTGAGTTGGTTCAAGGTAGAAGAGTGGTAAGAGCTAGGCTTAGTGACTTGTTAAGTGACTTGCCCAGGGTCATATAGCTAGGAAATGTCTAAGACTTGATTTGAACCCAGGATCTCCCATCTCTAGACTTGGCTCTCAATCCATTGAACCACTTAGCTTCCTCTTTCTTCCCATTGGGTTTTTAATACATGTTTGGTGACTGAGAAGAAATGCTTGTGTGCATGTGTATGTATGTATATATGTATATATACACACATACATAGGTGGGAATTAGACATGTGACTTCGTGGTAAAGAGAAGTCAATGATGAGTTAACCCTCTGCCAATGCAGTCTTGGAACCTTTACAGTCTACAAAACAGAGCTCCCTAAAGCACTTAGAGTTCAAATGATTTGCCCAGGTTCATATAGTCAGTAAATGTTAGAGGTGAGACCTGAACCCCAGTCTGTCCAGCTCAGTGGCCATCTCTATGCATGTGTACACACATATATTTCAGAATATTTAGACCTAGTCTGAATAATGATAAACATTGGAAATCACAATCCAGCTCTTCATAGGTGTCATTTACATGACCTGTTAGGTCCATGCCTTGGATTTTGGTCATTTGGCAGCTGTTTTCCATCTTTGATCTCTTACCTCATTAGACCTTAGAGCAAGGAAATGACATTTTCCCCCTGAAAAAGGAAAACAGTTTAGAATGAGA
The DNA here is from genome assembly GCF_027887165.1 of Monodelphis domestica. Lineage (NCBI taxonomy): Eukaryota > Metazoa > Chordata > Mammalia > Didelphimorphia > Didelphidae > Monodelphis > Monodelphis domestica. Next base: position 146,472,020 of record NC_077227.1, on the reverse strand, counting down.
AAATTGGTAGTCTTTGGCGCTGACGATAGGAGCTTATTACCCACATCTTATTTGGCTACTTTAGTTGGAAAGTGGTGAGTTCGATGTCAGTGACTTTATTTTCTATTGATTTATGTGCTATTATCAAATTAATTGAGTCTGGACACAAAGCCTCATTTTCTTGGATGGATTGCAGGTAATCATGCTTCTCATGTAAATGTGAATTACTTTCCAGATGGTTCATTGTAGAGGATTTAGCTTTAATGCAATTAATTTTTTAAAGTCTCCAATATGTTTGTTCATATGTTCTACAAAGCAGAGGCTGCCCAGCCACAAATTGTAGGGACACCCTAACTCAGTGGGGTCCCTGACATTATGCAGATGAAAATTGGACTGAAACAATTGCCACTGAATATAATAATGAAAAGACATTTCAAAACAAGACTCTGGTTTTTTCAGGGCCAAATTCCAGGAGGGAAAAAAAGAAAGCCTTAAAATACATCTTGGGAAAGCAGTGTGACTTGAGAAGTTGTTGTCTCTTGGGTATATAAATCTACCCACAGCAGTAAGGCAAACAGCAAGCTAGATTAGTCATGTCTCTGGGACAATTTCAGAAGGTAGGGAGCTATTTGCTTCACACCCTCCTACAAAGCAGCTGTACCCACAGAACAATTGCATTTTCAAACCCAATCTATAGATACGGTAACCACAGAGCTATCCATTAGAGTGCCCGATGTAAATCTGTACAGCTTGACATCTTGTCCTTGAGATTTAGGGGTAACTCAGGCAATGGAGATATTCTTGGCAAAACTGTACATAAATTGAATTGTGGTTGACTGAGCCATATTTTTTAATGTAATTGAGCTAGTTATTTAAGCAAAACTTCCATTGGATCCTTTTGTAAAGTGAATCATTACCTGCTAATGTAGCTGTTTTGGAAGTTCAGATTTGGATCATATATCAGATTCTTTTAAAAAAGAACTCTGCTTTATGCTGGTTGTTCCATTATATGGATCCCAAACAGGCCTGAAAACAAACAGACACATGAACAACTCTGAGATTTCCCTCTTTTGACAAATGTAGCAGTTAAAGAAGTAATGTTTATTTCTCCTTCTTCATCTCCACAGGCAACAGTCCAAGGGAGAGATCCTTTCACCACCTCCCTTTTTCATGCCTTGGCTGCATCTTTTTTTTTTTTTTGAAAACTGCCTGAATTGGGTTTTTTTTTAGGTCAGCCAAAGCATTTCCTCTGTCTCATAAGGCCTATTCTACCTTGAGGTATTCTAGAGGGTAGCCATCAGAAACTGGTATATGCATTGTATTTTGTATAAGCATTTTTTGTGTATGCTATTCTGTGAACCTAACCTTCCCTTCCCTTCCCTTCCCTTCCCTTCCCTTCCCTTCCCTTCCCTTCCCTTCCCTTCCCTTCCCTTCCCTTCCCTTCCCTTCCCTTCCCTTCCCTTCCCTTCCCTTCCCTTCCCTTCCCTTCCCTTCCCTTCCCTTCCCTTCCCTTCCCTTCCCTTCCCTTCCCTTCCCTTCCCTTCCCTTCCCTTCCCTTCCCTTCCCTTCCCTTCCCTTCCCTTCCCTTCCCTATTCATTTATTAGTACCAAGCTCCTACATGCCTACTGACTACATTTAAATCAGTGAGAAAATTCATGGGGGAGATTAAAGAAAAATGACATGTAGAATATAGGGCATGATTTATCAGAAAAGCAAAAGGGAGCTCAATACAAAGAGGAAAGTCAGGAAACATCTAGGTTTTTATGTCTGAAAGTTATACACATGGGAAAGAGAAAAATATAGGTAATGTAATATAAAAGGAAATATTTGGGAAATTCTTCATTAGAATATCAGTAAAACTCAACTAATTTTTTTTTAGTTTGTAAATATACTTTAAGAAAAACAACTACCTTGTCTTCTATCTTAGTATCAATTCTAAAGTCGAAGAGCAACAAGAATTAGGCGTTTAGGGTTAAGTGACTTGCCCAGGATCATCCAGAGCTAGTAAATTCCTGAAGCCAGATTTAAACAGAGGTTCTTCTGACTCCAGACCTGGGACTCTTATTCACTGTGCTATCTAGCTGCCTCAATTATTTTTGTGAATATACTTCTAAGGAAAGTGCTATTGTTACCTTAGGGACTAAAAATTAATACCAGACAAAAAAAAATTTAAGCCAGAGACAGATTTTTAGAGTCAAAACACATAGTGGAAAGAACATGAGACTAGGAGTTCAAAATCTGGATGGTAGTTCTAGCCCTTCCAATAACTAATGATAAGACCTGGCATGTCATTTCACTTCTCTGGGCCTCTGTTTTCTCATCTGTAAAATGAAAAAAATTAGACCACATAATTTTTAAAAGAAGATACTTCCTCTTTAATTCTCTGTTAGTTTAGAGTTCTCCAATGAGTGTTAATGGAAAAATATGATGTGAAATAAATTCCATGCATAGGTATGGTCCATGGGGTCACTTAGTCTCCACAGTCAGACATGACTGAATAAACAACAATGACAATTAGAATCATATTAATAAAAATAAGAATTTGGTCAAATAAAGAAAAGGAATGGTTGATCTACTTTTCTGAGTGTAAGGGAGAAAAGGGAATGTGCTGTCTTCACTCCCAGCTTCAGGAAGACAGTAGTAGGTGCTGACCATTTCTGAGAGCTGGGAAGGTGGGGAGCCATATTTTAAAGTGTTTTTCAAATTCTATCCTGGCTTTTCTTCCTAGTGTAAATAAATGACCCTCATAAGCCTCCACAATATGCTAGGAACAGTAGTTAAAGAGGGGCCAACCTGGTGGTCTGTCATTTTCGCTGCCAAAGAAAAAACTATCTGTTCCTCTTATTCTCTTATAATTACTCTTGTTTATTCTCCATCTCACCCAGGCTGAAAGCAAAGAGGGCTCCATTCATTCCATTCAAGGTCTCCATTCCACTAATGATCAGTAAGGGAGCTTTGACTTGCTCTTTTTCTGACCTGTACCAGTTTGCCCTTCTTTATACCACCTAGTAAATGTCCCTTCCTTCCTTTTCCATTAATGATACAGACTTAGTGCTGACACCCATTCAAGTTAGCCCATTATTTCTCAAAGAGATCCACCAAGACTCAACATCAGCCTCTATCACCAAACCTAGATCCTATGTCTTTGTTAAACAAACAAACAAAAATGTTTGTCTTCTTGCAAGGCTCCTCAAGTGTCTAACATAGGTAAGTTTTTGAGACCTGATGGTAGAAGTTCTATGTGGGGAGAACTCTCTCACAATATGGAGTATCTTCTCTAGGAGCATATAAGGTTTTGGATGAGCTACTGAGATAATAGACATTTGAGGTCAACTGAAGCCCTCATTCCACCTTCCACAAGAACTGGGATTAGTTCCCAGTCTAGATCCTTGGCCGAGGGCATCTGGGGGACAGCTATTTTCAAATTGTCACTATTAAATTATTCTCATTTGATTTCGATCCAAAACCAGTTTTTACTCAGCTTTCTGAGTGGCACTGCTCTCCTGGAGGAAGTCAGCAATGAAGGGGGATGGGGATTTGAGGTAAGAAGTGTGATTTCATTGAGAGAAATTTATTTCTAAAAACCAGTTTCCAGGTATAATAGCTATATTGGCCTTCTTTTTAATCCCACTTTTCTTTTCTTTTTTAAGTCACTGAGTCATGGTTCTTTTCCTAGCTAATGCTACAAAAAAAAAATAGTATTGAATAGAATGATGATGTTTCAAGCAGGGCTTTTCTGCAGGGGGCTGTGTGGCTAAAGGCCATTTCAAGGAGGGAAGGATCACTGTAAAGCCTCCTTTCTTCTCTGGGTGAATATTTTACTTTGGATCAACTGTTAAAGTAAACATTAAATATTATCCTGAAGGGGAAGGAGTCATTATAGAAGTGGAGGTCTAGGGATAAAGATGTGGAGATTCTCTAGGGGACATGTAAGTTTCCTCTCTTCTTTCACAAAATCTCCAAGAGAATAGTCACTTTTTCCAGGGTTCCTATCATTTCTATTCCAATAACAAGTTGCTCCATGTAGTGAAAATAAAATTCCTCTTTTTATTTCTTCCATCTCTTAATGGCTTAAATTATCACTAAGACAAATCAAAAAGTCATTAGCATCTCTAATGTTTACAAAGCCAGCAGATAACTGATTAATTCTAGATAAACTTATTCCCTATCATGCTTCTATTCCAGGTTTGTGTGAACTCCTCGTCCATTTCTTTTTTCTATCTAGCTCATCTATATTATACTTCAATGACAAAATCACTTACGTTTGCCCTGCTTGAACTTCAACCAAATATTTCCCATCTTGCTTCCCTTCTTGGTTCTTTATAGGTTCATGATAGATAATGCTGCCCTTAGACTCCTTTACCTTTTTACCCCTTTCCTGTTTCTTTTGAAGCAGAAATACCCATTAAGGGAGCCAGTCTGGTAAAGTAGATAGAGGGGTGGCTGTAGAGTCAGGAAGAGCTAGGTTCAGGTCTTGCCTCTAATCTATGCTAAATAATGTGAGCATGAACAAGATTTCTTCCCTATTCTCTACTCACACAGCTACTACTTTTAGTTTAGATCCTCTTCATCTTTTGCTCACATTATTGCAATAACTTCCTAATTAGTGTCTGTGCCTCAAGCCTCTCCTCATTTCAGTCCATCCTACACATATGCTGCCAGTGATTTTTCCTTAGGCAAGCTCTGACAATGTTGCTCCCCTACTCAGAATCTCTCATGACTACCAGTCTCTCAAAATAAAATGAAAACTTTATCTTTAAAAAATAAACAAAAAAACCTTGGGATGGGGGTGAGGCAGCTAGGTCACTTAGTAAATTAAGAGCCAGACCTAGAGACAGGAGGTTCTGGGTTCAAATGTGGAAACTGTCATTTCCTAGCCTAACCTAACCATGTGGTTCTGGGTAAGTCACTTAACCCCCATTGTCTTGCCCTTACTGATTTTATGCCTTGGAAGCACTAAGCAGTATTGCTTCTAAGACAGAAGGTAAGGGTTATTTAAAAAAAAAAACTAAACTAAACAAAACCTTGCAGGGTCAGAGCATCTAGGCTGGCTCAGTGGATAGATTCTCCAGGCCTGGAGTTGGGAGGACTAGGGTTCAAATTTAGCCCCAGACACTTCTTGCTGTGTGACCCTGGGAAAGTCACTTAACACCAGTTGCCTAGCCCTTGTCACTCTTCTGCTTAGAAGCAAGATACAGTATTGATTCTAAAAATAGAAGGTAAAGGTTTAAGAAAAAAAAAACCTTGCCCTGTCTTATATTTTCAGCCTTATTGTATATTACTTCATCTCCTATACTCTATAGCCAAACTTTCTCATGTGACACTTTATCTCCTGTGCCCTAGTACTGGCCTGTGCTTAGAATGTATTCTTTCTTGCCTTTTGCTTCATAGAATCCATCTTTTCCTTAAAACACAGGTCAAGCAACATCTTCTATGTAAAGTCTCTTCCTTCCAATGGCAAGTACCCTCCCTCCCAGACTACCTTGTAGTTTACTACTTTGTATACATTCTCATTATTTATTCCATATGTACTTGTAGTTTTTTTGTTGTCTCCTATACAATAAAGAAGGCTCCCCACAAATGAAATGGTTTCAATTATCGTGTTTCTTTCACTAGTGCCTAGTTCATTGTAGATTCTTAATGAAGACAAGTTGACTGAGTTAAACAACTGCTAAGACTATAAACTTCAGAGAAATTACCAGTCTTCATGGGCAAAGGAAATTCCTCATTCTTTACATTGATGAAATCATAGGTCCTATTCAAACAATCTTGGGTCCATTGTACCAAGAGATATTCATGCAGTTGAATATGTCTTCTTCTAGTTAGGACCTGTGGTACTTTTTTATTGTTGCCTTCAGCTTGGGCATATTTGCATAGACCTTTGGGGCCATGAGTTTTTTTCTTGAGCCATAATGGTTCTTTTCTTGAATTTTGACTCCTATAATCTCTTGGTTTCTTATTTCTTATTTTTATTTCTTCTTTGTAGCTCCTTTCTACAGTATTCTTAGCTTTGAAGCTACTTTCAATTGGGAGATACACATACACATTCTTCTACCTCTCTCACTTCCTTTTTTTTAGTTTAAAGTCTTTTTTTTTTATGAAATTTCCAAGACATCTTACAAATGCATTTTTACTTCTGTTAGATATACTCCTTTGGCCAGTAATCAGTCAACCCTATATTGTGAATCATATCCAAATTCCAGTCACAGGCACCACCTGCTTAGCTAGTTGTTCCCTTCCTAAATTTATTTTTCCCTCCTGCATTCTTTGCCTTTCATGGGCAAAACAACCTATGTAGCTGTGGTCTTTAGTTCCTTGCCTAAAACTTTATGATTATTGGTTATACTTTTTAGGTTCTTTCTGGCAATGTCATTAATCAGTAGAAGTGATTAGTTATCATCCATCCTTTTGGGATGCTGTTGTCTTGGATACATATCCTGAGAAAGAAAATTTACCTATCTCTCTATTATTATCAGCTCAATAAATAAGCTATTTCTGTACCTCTAAGTTGGGAATCAACAACTACTACTTATCTTTTCTTCTTCCTTTGACCCTTACCTGATGATCTTCCATTTGATAAGTTTCAGCAGCTCTACTATATTGCTATTTGGGAAATAGGTAGTGCTTTTTTCCTCAGGCCATTGAGCATTCTTCTCTTCAGGAAATATATTTAAAATCTCTCATTGTATAAATGTCTTTTTCTTTTCCTTTCTTCTTTGACATGTAAAACTTTTCCTTTCAGACTTCAGATCCCTTCTCCTTTCCATTGAAGCCTCATTTCTGTTTTTTTTTTTAAGAATACTTTATTCTCCCTAATAACTAGGATTATGGGTAGAACTTATTTAGTTCCCTTTGCTTCTCTGTGAAGAAGATCAGCTTACTCTTAGAAAAGAGATAAAAGTCACTTGGCTGCAGCAGAACTACAAACATCACATGTGCAGTGCAAGTCACTACACAATTTCTCCTCCTCTCCATATTGGTTGAAATTTTTAGCCTTACTTTTTCATTATACTATGGAAATAAGTGTGGATAGAGTAAATCAGTAGTATAACTACACTAAGGGACTTGGAAACATTGCCACAAAAGGAGTAACTTTCAAATGTTACAAAACGTGGCTAAATAAAAACTGAGAAAGGTAAGGACCCTTCTGAGAATCCAATTAAAAATATAAAAATTACCATAGTAGATCAACGACATAATCTAACCAAACTTTTTGATGATATCATTGAGAGGACATGCTTGTACTTATGATAGTATGTTCAGAAAGATAAGACTGTAACCATCTATACATTTAGGGTTTTTTTCAGCATCACTAATGTGATGGAAAAAATACTTAATACCTTATTCATAAAATTTCTACTCCAATTTCTTGTCAGGGTGGGGAGGAGAACCTTGGGTTCACAGTTTATGCTATTGGAGTGTGAGCTTTGGTAGGTTCTACAGAGCTGAGAAGTATACTGTTTCTAATCTTTATTTTTAGCATAGCTGAGTCTGGTGATGAACTTTTCTAAAAAGTTGACAACTCCATGAGAATTTTGAGCCACAATAGCTGGTCCCAATATGTAAATGTTTTTTCTACAAGATTACTCTTGAAAGCATTTCTTGCTTTGGCATTTACTTTTATGTATGTATGTATGTATGTATGTATGTATGTATGTATGTATGTAAGTATTCTCCTTAATTTTGCAGTTCAAGTTTCTAAGTATGTCTCCTAATGGTTTTTTGGACTTACACCACATCTCCTCTCAGTCTTTACCCATTCAGATTGAAAAGTACTACTTGTTTTAATCTTCCTTACCTGAACTATCCTTCTCTCTGACTTGACCTTACCTGATGTGACAAAGACTTTTGCCTACTACTTATCATAACACATGAAAGTCTCTTCTTTTGTGACAGTGTTTCCAAGTACCCTAGTGTGATTATATATTCTTAGGGTACAATGAAAAGCAAAAAGTTTAAAAATAGAAAGCCTAAAAATCTTAGTCATTGAGGAGAATAAAGTAAATGATACAGCATCTGATACTTACATTTCTGTGACAGTGGAGTGATTTATAATTTTAGACTGTATTCCACAGGCATAATAACCAGAGTATTTAAGGTATGAAAGAACACTTTTTTCTTTGTTTGTTTTTTAACATGGGTTGTAGTATTCTAGTTTGTTTCCAATTCCCTCATAGATTGGATTGGTGATCTTGGAATTAACACTAGAAATCAAGATCTGGATTTCATAGATAGCAATCAATTATTCAAGAGACATTTCTTAAGTATTTACCATCAGTCAAGTACCTCATTAATGGCTAGGGATAGAAAGAAAGAGAAAACATGATTCCTTTCCTCAATGAGCTGAAATTCAAGTAAAGAAAGAACCTGGAAACAATTATATCCATACTATATATACTGTTAAGGGAAGGTAATCTCAGAGAAAAGTTATGGGGTAGGAAGTAAGTAGGAAGCACACCATTCCTAGAGTTTTTTTTCTCAAACAAATATTTATTATGGGCACTGAAAAAAATACATTTCACTGCACATGCAAAGTGAATTTTATTGCCCAGCTAAAATAATAAATGTGAGCTCTTTTAAAACAAAGTTGTCTAAATGATCACAAATACTAACAATATGGAAATAGGTCCCTAATAATGACACATGCAAAATACAATGGAATTGTCACTGGCTACAGGAGAGGGGGAGGAGGAGGAGAGGGAAAGAACATGAATCATGTAAGCATAAGGTCTAGACTTCTTGCAGAATATAAATCATGAAGAATGTTTTTCTTCTGTTTAGAAGATGGCATAAGTCTTTCAGCTCTAGTTTCTATAGAAATTTGTTCAGTTCTATAGTCTCCCTTTTGTTTATCCTTTTGTTATATTTGTCCCAAAGGTATAGAAGGACACTAAAATCTTTTGTTATTATTGTTCATGTCTTCTTGTAATTCAGTTAATTTTTCCTTTATGAATTTAGAAGCGATGGCATTTGGAGCAATTACATTTAATATTGGTATTGGTTGTCTAGTGTTCCTTTCAGTTTAATGTAGTTTTCTCATTTATTTCACGATACATTGTCAATATCCCCTTTTGCTTTGTCTGATATCTTTACTGAAATGAATGCTTTTTAAGATTCACCTAATGCATAGTAAAGTTTCTTTCAGCTCTTTATTTTTTATTCTGTGTAGGTCTTTGTTTTTCTGTGTGCTTCTTATAAGCAACAGATAATGAAATTTTATTTTCTTATCCAACCTGTTACTCTTTTTCATTTTTATTGGATTAGGTTTAGTCAATTAACATTTAAAGTTATGTGCATTACATTTATATTTTCCTCTATTTGACTTTAATAATTTCCCCCCCTTGAATTAGGATTTTCCTCTCTTTATCTGTGAAGAGTAGTTTGTCTTTAGTTGTTTTTACTTAATCTGCTTTAAGGCAATTCTATTCCCACCAGCTTTCTTCCCCTTTCTTCCCCTTCCTACTCCTCCACTTTTGTCTTTTCTTCTCCTGATTTTTGAAGTTTTGCTTACTTTATTAGTTCCTTTTATTTGTTTTTCACTCAGTTATCTAATTCTTCCCCTTTTTTGTTTCTTTCTGTTAAGTAGCAAATCAACCTCTCAATCTTTCTTCTGCATCTTTATTTTTTTAATTTAACTTTTTATGGTTGAATGAATAAAATAATAGTTAATAGTTAATAAATGAATAGATTATTTGGAAACAATGTAAGACAGGTAGAGATTATCCCTTTATTTCCTTACATATTAGGAGCTTTCATCTCCTCTAGAATCAGAGCTCTTTTCTCAGCTTCTTCAATTTGTCTGAATATGTGAATTGATTAGTTTTCTGGGTTCCATGAATAAGTATCACAGCCCTCTGGGTTACCTCCCACTCAATAAATTGCAGTGTCTCCCTAAGTGCTACAGGGTCAAATATAAAATCCTCTGTGACATACAGAGCCCTTTCCCCTTAAACTCTTCTAATCTTCTTACTAATATCCCCAACTCTCTCACTTCCAAGAAGATAGCCCAGTTTAATAGGCTTTTTTTAATGGCTGTCCTTCAAGCCTGGAATGCTCTCCCTTCCATCAAGACCCAGAAAAAAATCTCATCTTCTAAGAAGCCTTTCCCAATCCTTTTTAATGCTAATGCATTTACTCTTTTGAGTATTCCAGTTTACCTTATATTTATATTATTTAAACAAAATAATTTGTACATTGTCTCTTTCATTAGATTATGAACTGCTTGAGGACAATGACTCTGGTCTTTCTTTGTATCCCCACATTTAGCACAATGACTAGCACATAGGTGCTTAACTGACTAGATGGATTAAGTGTGTCTTTCATTAAGATCAACACAATTTCTCTTTGCCTCATCTATATCAGTATGGCGCATTACTAGTGCCCTTTCTTCCATTGATTAAAAAGGGTTATTATATCCATGTACACATTTTTTACATTTAGGAATAACATAAAATTTAAAATAATAATAATAATAGCTACCATTTATGTAGCACTTTAAGGCTTACAAAGTGCTTTACAAAAATTATCTATTTATTGTCATGACAAACATGGAAGGTAGAGACTATTATTATTCCCCTTATAGATGGGGAATCTGAAGCAGACAGAGATTCCTAAATAATACAAGGCCAAAGAGATTCATAGAACCAGGAACATTTCTCCCTCATTTTGACCTGAATTGACCTAAGACTCTAAATTGGATATTCTTCTTCCCTAGTACATTGCCTCACTTTTCAAGACCTATTGTATGTGAGACATTCTGGTGAAGATCAGGCATCATAAGGAAATTTGTCAGTGTCTCACAACCAAATTTTAGAGCTAGAAGCTACCTTGTGTATTGAAATAAGAGAGAGGAGAAGAGAGTGGCTACCTCCCTTCTCAAAGTGGGGTTCAGGGGAGACAGCAGATGTAATGGAGAAAAGGTTTGAGATGGTGAAGAGACAGGATCTAGGAGAGCATAGCTGATGTTTAGGATTGGCTCAGAGAGAGGAGAGGGGGTTTAAAGATTTCCCCCCTTCTGCCTTCCCTCCTTAGCTATGGCTGCTCTCCCAGATTTGCTTTTGTCCCTTTTGTTCCCCCTCCACTACTGGAGACCAAAAGTTCTCCCCTTGATCTTTTCACTCACACTTGATTCACAGCCTGGGGAAAATATAACTATTTTAATGTCAACTTAATCAGGGTAATACAAAGGAATAACTGGCAGGGGAAGAATGGGAAAGGGGAAAAAGGGGGTCCCTGTCTCTATCTAAACTCTTTTCCCTCCTTCTTTGAGTTTGGGGGGAACTCAGGCTTTGGAAGCCTGAGTCCCCCAAGAGAAAGTCAGGTTGACTGACCCTGGGTTTGGCCCCTTGGCCTTAGTTCAGACCCAGGGCAACAGGAACTGAAATAAAATCGGACAGAGACTCAAAATGCCCTATCTCTGGTTTCTCTTCTCTGGGTCCCTTCAATTGGGAAGTGTTTGGAGGAAAGATTTCCAACCACAAGCAGGAAAAAGTGGGTAACCCTCAGGAGAAAGTCTTATTCCACTTTCTCTCTATTCAGCTTCTCCAGACTGAGAGACCAATACCTCTACCAGCCAGAATCTTTTTTCCCTTAAGATTCCAATCTCCTGGGGCCCCTCCCCCATTGAGTTAATCAGTTCCACACATTCTTCAGCCTGGTACTTTTTCTCTAGCGCCAGCCTTTGTTACACTTGTGAAAGAGTGAATGTAGCCTCTGAAGATGCCAAATTTACTCTAAGAATCACTTATGTACTCAAAGGTCATAGTAAAATAAGTACATAGGTCTATATAATGAAATGAAACAAACAAAATATTTCCTTTGTTATTCTTTTGGGAATATGATGAAAATATAACTCTGGCCATCCATAGAGTAGTTCTATAAACATATCATTTAATATAAGTATGCCAATCCATAGTATTTACTGAGTGGTTACTCTGTACAAAGAACCTTGAGGTATTTAAAAACCCAGGACACAAAATTTATGATTTTATGGGGAAAAGGACAAGACATGCATGTAAAAAGATGCTATCTTGTTATTATTCATTAACATAAAGCATTATAAGATAAGTAGTAAATGAGTAACATGAGGAACAAATACTATGGGAGATCAGAGAGGGGTAGAGAGATATAAATAGATTAATTGCATGTGTTTATATCAGTTAAGATACACTTTAAAAGTACATATTATGTGTAAAGTACTGTGCTAGGTACAAAGATAAGAATATAGATCCTTCTCTCAAGTACTTTCAGTCTTTCAGGGAAGAGGACACATACAAATTCAACATAAATACAGGATAGTCAAGAATTGAGGTTATTAGTGATTGTAGAGTTCATGAAAGGTATATAGAAATTGGTGTCTAAGCTACATCTTGAAGGAAATGAGAGAGTCTATGCTATAGAAGTGAGATAGAGCACATTATAAGCATGGGGAATAGCAAGAGCAAAGACGTGAGGACAGGAGACCAGAGGACTTTAGTAAGAATTAAGAAAAGGTTAGTTTAGTTGTATTAGAGAATATAGGAAGGGGAAATAGTTATTTTTCTCTCTGTTTGTCTTAGGAAACTAAAATTCCTAACTTTTTCAAGCAGTCAAGTCAATAAGCATTTATTAAGCATTCCTATGTGACATACACTATGGTTTGTGGAATCAAATGCCTAAGTTTGTAGATCTCTTTCTTTTTTGTGTAATAATTACATATGATAGAATTTTTAATAGGAATATTTAGACCAAATCAAGTAGTTACTCCAAAATAGTATAAAAATCTTTCCTGAAATCAAGAATGCAGCCTTATTTTAATTTGTTATCCTATTTGAACTTTTTTTTCTGATCATGTCTTCTTTTTTAAAATTCTTTACAGTGACTACTTCGAAATGATTGCAGTGTAAGAAGTCAGCTATGGCCAATAGGAAACGTCAGAGCACCACAAGCAACATGTTGGATCATAGAGTAAGATCTTGCCCAACTTCCTCTCACAATAAGGAGCCCAAGAGTGAGGAAACAGACCTTTCCCTTGAGGAATATGCTGCAAAGGATGTAGAGCTGGCCACCATCAGGCAGGGAAGCCCCACCCCAGTGGAGCATGAATGTAATGATAACAGTGGGGATGGAGACTCCAGCTCTGACTATGTGAATAATACCTCAGAAGAGGAAGACTATGATGAAGGCCTTCCAGAAGAAGAGGAGGGAATCACATATTACATTAGATACTGTCCTGAAGATGACAGTTACCTGGAAGGAATGGACTGCAATGGGGAAGAGTATATTCCCCATGATGAGCATAATGTTGAAACTGATGAATGTCAGGAGGCTGTTGAAGAATGGACTGAATCTAAAATTCAGCACCATGATGGAAATGATACAGAAGACAGGCAGGAATACCCAGAAAGCCATGTTCAGATTCTGGAAGATGAGGTATCTTCTTTGGAGATCCAAGACCAAGAGGGAAGTGTACAATATTGTCCAAGTGAAGAAAGTTATCAGGACTATTATCCAGCAGAAGCCAATGGAAATTCAGGTGGGACATCTCCTTATCACTTAAGGAAAGAGGATGCTGACCTGGAAGAGCAGGAAGAGGATATTGACCAGATTGTAGCAGAGATCAAGATGAGTATGAGTATGAGCAGTATCAACAGTACAGGGGAAATGAGTCCAGAACATGTTGGAATGGAGAATGTGCCAAATGACTATAAAGAACCATGTTCACAAGAAGAGGTGGATCACTGTGCCAGCAGACATGAAGGAAGACCTAAATCGCTGAATCTTCCCCCTACTTCAAAACATGCTGGAGATGCACAGAGAGGCTTTAAAACCAAGACCAGAACTCCAGAAGAGAGACAGAAATGGCCACAAGAACAGGTATGTTTGGGGTTTTCTGTAGGGAAGGGGATGGGGAGGAAGAGTTCTGCAAAAGGTTATATTTGTCATTTTTTATATTATCTCTTGAAGCTTTTTTTTCTTCAGAAGAAAAAACATCAGATTATCTCCTTTTGGATACATGGGATTGAGGCTAATGGTATCTTTTGATTGATGTATAATTATAATTTTATATTTCGCAAATTCTTAAATTAGATTGGTATGGGAAAAAATTAGGTGTAAATCTTCCCTTACATTAAGTAATAAGTCATCAGTGTTCCTCTTTGGGGTTCTGGTTTTCAAGCTGGAATTTATTGTAGGAGCAATTCAGAAGTTATGTTTTTAGCTAACTGGACAAATCACCTTAAGAGTAATGCCCTTCCAATTTGTCCCATCCTGTCTCTGCTGGAGTATAGGTCCATCAAAAGGCCAGCTTAGGTCTTAGTAATTCAGTGAAAAAGGGCTTCATTCACAGCTGGTCAGTGCTCTTTTTCTAATGGCTAGGTGATCCCTGACTTCATAACAAGAGCCAATGGAATTAAGATTTGATCTTTTTGAATGATATAAGCAATATAGGTAAAAAAAGCAAATGTCTCTAATATGATGATCAGAGAAATTAAGCTTTTTACTTGTGATAAAGGAAAGATAGACAAATTAAAAACCATAAAATATTTCTGATGAGGTGACATATACTCTGAGCATGTCTAGAAAGGCTAGAAATCACAGACCAATTATAAGCCAAAGCTTCCATGTTAAAATGACTCTCATTTACCTTTACTAATAGACTTGATAGATGCATTGATAATTCTACAGCAAATGCTTGGGAAGGTTGTAATGTCTAATCTTTTTAAAGCATTATACTTACATTTCTAAAATTATGAATGTGTCTGCAATGGAACTACTGAATCAATCATTTTGGCTGAATTGGCTGGTCAATTTTGTCAAGCAGTCAGTTTGAGTGATTTTACCATTGAATTAGCTGTTTGCATCTATGAGTCATCCAAACTGACTATTTTACTTTGCCATGATTGAGATAGAACTTATGGCTAGCCTTCTGAATATTCAAATTATTATTCAGAAGCCTATTCGGCAGCTGGTGAAAGTCAACTCAAAACTTAAAATTTATCATGGATAATTTTTCATTTGATTATGTTTTGAAATGATTCAGCTACAAAATGATGATCTCAGATCTCAATTTTGAAAGGGATTAGCTGTACCCATTTGTGAGAATTATTTACTTTGGGTCACTGTCCATGTTTCTTTCTTTTTCATCTTTTTAAAAATTC
Source organism: Monodelphis domestica (assembly GCF_027887165.1). NCBI lineage: Eukaryota > Metazoa > Chordata > Mammalia > Didelphimorphia > Didelphidae > Monodelphis > Monodelphis domestica. The sequence continues at coordinate 146,456,903 of NC_077227.1, read as the reverse complement.
TTACCTTCTGTTTTAGAATCAATTTTAAGTTTTGGTTATAAAGCAGAAGAGCAGGCAGGGCTAGGGAATTGGGAATAAGTGGCTTGCCCAGGGTCACAGAGTTAGGAAGTATCTGAGATCAGATTTAAATCTGACTACTTTCAAGATAATTCATTCAACATTTCTAAACCAAAACTCATTATCATACAGGGAATAATTATATTCCATTCTCAAAATGCCTAATTTTAATAGCACTATCATCTCTCCAACTTTAATCATTTAAGTGACATAGGCATTCTTTCTCTCTTATGGTCTCTCAGGTTTTTTACCTCTCTATTACCACTAAAGAAAACCATTGCCATTTTTAAAAAGCCTTTATTACCCTATTCCTTAGTAATAGCAACTTCCTCTTAGCTGATCTTTTTTTCCCTTCTCTCACCCCTTTCAACTTATGATGGACGTTAATTTTCTTAAAATCTATCATGAATAACTTATTACTTTCCTTCTCAAGAAGCTAAAATGGATCTCTATTGCATGCAGTATCAGTTATAAATTCCTCTGCCTAGTTTTCATGTTTTTTTCTTAATATGGTCCCACTTTTCCTAATCAAACCTAATTCAACAATTTCTCAACGTGAATCCTTCACTCTACTCAGGCTAGTTTCCTAATTATACTCCAAAGATCATGCTCACTCCCATCTCTATTCCTTTGCTTATGCTATTCCTGCCCCTCTGGAACATGAAATGTCATTTGTCATCTTTTCTGCTTAATTGTGTTGGTATAGTGGTTAGAGCACCAGTTTGAAAGTAAAAAGAGTCTTCTTCCTGGCTGTCGATATTTACTAGCTGTATGACCTCATTTGCCACAATTTCCCTGTCTGTAAAATGAGACTGAAGAAGGAAATGACAAACCACTCCAGTATCTTTGCCAAAAACAAAACAAAACCAACCAAATGGGGTCATGAAGAGTAGGACAGGACAGAACAACAGCAATTGCTTATTTTATCTTTCATTGAAGGCCAAGTTCTAAGTCTGATCTCAGTGAAATATTTGCTGATAACACAGGTGCTAATACTCAATTCCCTTCTTTGATCTCCTTTTGTATTTACTGTTTTTACTTCACAAGTAACATTTTGTTCTATACACTTATTCCTGCCTCCTGGCTGCTATTATGTAATTTAGACAATGCTACAACAATATATTAAAACTTTTTATTTTTTACTATTCTCTAAATAAATCCTTTGTTTTCTTTAGTCTTCTTCCCTAGCCTCCACACATTAGTTTACAGTAGTTACCTAGTGTTTTGCAAACATCATTCACTCTTCCTGGAGTAGCTTCTTCCTTTCTCCTCTTCAGTTTCTACTCATCCTTCAAGACTGCCTCAATGCTCATGGTTTTCATGGAGCTTCCTTTAACTTTTCAGCTCCTAGGGATCTTGCCTTAGAACTTTAATTGTTATTATAGTCAGAACTTCAAAACCAGTTATGTTCAGATAATTTTTTGTGTGTGTGCTGAACTCAGCTTGGTTATGGCATCCTTGAGGGCACAGATTAGATCCTTCTATCTTTAACTCTAGACTTCTTGTGACATTCTTTGAAAAAGTAGTAGAAGCTCAATAAATGACCCATTTAGGTAATATTTTCAGATTTACAATAAAATAATGAGATATTTTGGAAAATTTTCACTTCCTTTTTTAATGCCAGGGAAAAATTAAGATCAGAGCAATAAAGTGACTTATATTAAACCATAGAATAAAGAAGTATAATCTTCAGGATTCAAGATGAAGCCTTTTTGACTTGAAGTTCAATGTTCTTTCTGTCATATGATGGTACCTTTTAAACTATTTGGTGCTTGATAGGTTTTCAGTATCTTTATTTCTAAGAACTTAAAAGAGTTTTTCACTATATTATCAACCAAGCATGCATTTATAAGTTAACTGCAATATAGAAAGGGACAACTGTAGTTCTAAATAATATTCTTTATACTAATGATATCAGAAGTGATGTAAGAGATTTCATATCTTTGAAGTAAAGAAAACTATTACTTATCATATATTTAATTATTTAATTAAAAATCAGCCATAAATGATATGCTGAAAACTTTAATATTAAAGCTCATTAAAAGCACCCAATGGAGGCAGCTAGGTAACTCAGTGGATTGAGAGTCAGGCCTAGAGATGGGAGGTCCTAGGCTCAAATCTGACCTCAGATACTTCCAAACTGTGTGACCCTGGACAAGTCACTTTGCCCCATTGCCTAGCCCTTACCATTCTTCTGCCTTGGAACCAATACATGGTATTGATTCCAAGATGGAAGGTAAGGGTTTGAAAAAAACAAAGACCCAAATTTAAAAGGAAGAAATGCACATTAATGAAGCTGACTGGCTCTAATATAATTTTCACTTAATTTTAAGCTTATTAAAAGTGTCCTACTCACAAATTACAATTAATTTCCTTTCAAAAATCTCTTCCACATAAACGATGAGTAAGAAAAGATGTTATACTTATTGAATACATTTAAATAAGTTTTCTTTGGTCAATTTTGAGGACAAATGAGAGAAAGTTGCTTTCATGTTTTTTTCAAAACTTTCTTTTTTTCTTTTTTTTGAGATCACAAATTGAAAAATATATAATAAAAACCTCATGTATGGAATAAAAATGACACTGAGTAAAAGTTTGATATTCATTAAAATTTTAAATTTCACTTGCAGTCACCACTTTTTGTTACCTTTAAAGTTTCTTGAGCAAAAGTTGACTTCACCTACACAGTATGCCTGCCATCCATGGCAATTTTGAATACATCGGGAGCTTTAGAATGTAGGAAAATTAATATTATAATTGTTAGCTCTGGAAAGCAAGACAAAAGGGCATGAAGGCTTTTGAACTGGGCTTTAAGTTAAAGTGCTGTCTCTATTTAGTCTTTGGACAGTTGCCTTGAAATCTTCCCCTTAATAATGGAGATGGCATTGTAATGATTGATGCTTGGTGGCATATATCCCGTAACATATTGTGCTCTGTTTTAACAAATCACTTTTCTGGCAAAGCTCTTGTCAGGAGGAAATTATCCTTTTAAAGTAGAGTGGGGGAAGTGTGGAAGACCTAATATTTTGTTGCTGTTGCTTCACTCCAACCCAAGACTGAGCAAAAACACAGTACCCTGCAGGTTAGCAAAGAATTGGAGGAACTGGGAAATCAAGAGTCCCTCAGTTAGAATGCCATAAAATACAGTAGGAACTGTAGAAAGTTCATATTCATTTTCAATTCAGCTTATGTTCAGGGTCCTGGGAGTTGGACACAAAAGCTAAGGTGTATTGTACAGCAGAGAAAAGAAGTAGAATTGTTAAGCATGGTAAATTAGAAGCACACTTGCTTGGATTTCAGACTCAGAGCTGAATTCTGACTCTGGTGCCACACCCAAGTCACTAAAGCTTTTTGGTTTCAGCTCCTTCATCTGTAAAATATATAGAATGCAACAGAGCTTTTCCCCATCTGCTCCTCCTTCCACCTTCCCACCAGGATCTGTTTTGTAAACCTTCAAATTCTAGAGGCATGAATTGTCATTATTAATTATCATTTTTTCTACCAATATTCTGAATGATGTAGTAGATAGAGGACTGGGTTTAGAATCAGAAGATCAGTTGTAGAATTCTCTCTCTACAATTTACCAGCTGTTTTTCTCTGAGCAGTTCACTTAAATTCTTTGGGCCTCAGTTTCCTCATCTGTAATATGAAGGGGTCAGAGAATTTTAAAACAGACTTTTATTAGATTGAATAAACACATTGGTATAGGGGGAAAGAGAGCCCTAAATTATGAGTCAGGGGACCTAGGCTTAATTTCTGACTTTGTCCTTTATTCACTGTGTAAATCACAAAGCCTCTTTGGTTTTCATTTTTCCCAATGGTAAAATGAAGAAGTTTGGATTGGATGACAAAGAAGGTCCCTTTCGTTCAGGGTTTTATGATTTATTTAAGTACCCATTGTAAGCAATAGGTAAAGGTGATTTAAAAAAGGAGAGAAACATGAAAATCTTTGGCCTCAAAAAGTTTCCATTCTGTGTGGGCTTGAGTGAGGTGAATTGAAGGAATACAAATGGATACATAGAAAAGCGAATTATACTTACAAATATTTGCTGATCATGTATCATTTTACAGATGAGGGACAAAAAGGCTTATGGTGTAGGCTTTAAGTAGTAGAACTCCACAAAAGAGAGGTAGCATAATTTAGTGAATACATATTGGACTGGGTGTTAGGAAGACCTGGATTCAAATTCCTCCTCAGATTCTTACTATCTTTGTGACTCTGGGGAAATATTTTAGTTTCTTTAGACTTCAGTTTCCTCATACATAAAATGGGGATGTTGGAAGTGATGAACTCTCAGATCCCTTCCAGCTCTAAATCTATGACACTCTGACTTGGGATCTAGTGTCCTATCTGCTATACTATACTTTTTCTATGAGTTTTCAGGCCTGGGGCGAAATCACCAGATTGCTCTAAGACTATAGTTATTAATGCATTGCTATAAGTACTGATATGAAACTAAATTTTAGTGAGATCAATTGACAACATCTTTCAAGATCCTCTGAGCAAGATAGAAAAATATCAGTTGGATACCAGTACAACTATACAACTAAGGGTTTTAGTTGGTTGAGTAAATTTTACCTTGGAAAAAGTCTTAACAAATGTATAGATATAAACCTAAAGAGAGGTCATGTCTAAAATATTCTAGTTGGATTCGATGTTATCTGAGGTCTCTCCCAGAATTAAAACCTTAGGAAGAGGTTATTATTTCAAAACATAGAAGGGACAGTTAATTCTCTACCAAACGTGGTACCTTGATGAAATAAAATTTAATCTGCAAACTAGAACATGTTTTTTTAATTTTAGAAAGGTTGATTATTACAAAATAAATTATCTTCAAGAAGCTTAATTCTATATAAGGGCTTCAAGATAGAACTGGCAAGTCAAATTAGGACTAGATTAGGATTGAGGCAGCTAAATGGCCCTCTATGGTACTCTATCGAGTACCAGTCCTGGAGTGAGGAAGACCCCAAGTTCAAATTCCATCTCAGACACTTACTAGCTGTTTGACATTGTGTGAATTACTTAACTATTTTTTTGTCTCAGTTTCCTTTTCTATTTAAATGAAGGAAATATCAAACCACTTTGGTATCTTTGCCTAGAAAACCCTGAATGGAATCATGAAGCATTGGATACAACTGAAATGACTGAACAACAAAAAGATTTTTAAGCTTTAAATTGAGACTTGAATAGAAATCTTTTTAAGGAATGGGTAGGCTTTTTGCTTCTGGAGACCAACCTCCAAAAAGACAGAGTTGGTGTGATTCAGAATAGCCAAACCCAGGTAACAGAATTCTAATTCTTCAGGAATCTACAGTATGGACCATTGGCCATGGGCTGCAATTAGAAAGAAGGGTTTATCTTGTAAGGAAATATAGCAAAGATTTTCGAATAAAAAATTTAAAAATATGAGACTGCCAGACAGTGTTCTTAGCAGCTGCAGTCCCTGCCTGAAATGTGGCACATACATCATCCAAAAAAAAAATGAGACTGCAAGCTCTGGATCATGCTGATGAGTCTTGCACCTACCTTTCCTAAGGGAAATCAACTCTATGCTTAGTGAAACTAGTGCCCATATTTAGGCTCTAGATGTATGGAACATTGCCAAAATAAGCTTTTGTATGATGTCTGCAGGAAAGAATTGACACTGTGTCACTTAGATACCTTGGAAGGCTATGGTTTAAAAAACAAATCAAAACAAACAAGCAAAAAAAAAAACACACATCCATCAATTAATCTTTCCCTGTCTCTATTCACTTATATATTAAGAAATATTTTTGTGTATTATAAAAAGGCAATTGGACATTTCAGAGCAATTTAATATAATTTATATAGACTGTCATTCTTTGGATTTGGGGGGATTGAGAGTTGGTTAGTCTTATTATTCAAGTCCTTTGGTTTCAATTCTTGGGTTAATGACTACCCCCCCCCCAAAGCACTACCCCTGATTACACTGAGCACCATTGATATGCAAGGCTTGAGTCAATACATTTTCCCTGGGAAGCCTGCTTAATTATCCAATGGCTTGCATGTGGGTGGCTGATAGAACTGCATTACCTTCTCCTGTTTTCACTGTAGTATTAAGGAAAAGTCCAAGAGACTGGCAGATTAGAGATAGTTGTTAATGAAAGAATTTGTGATTAAATGTAAAGAAGAATTTCTTTATCATAATTTTGATTAATACAAGAATTGATTAGCAGATGATATTCTGGAATCCTTGTTCTGGAAATTTTTTCAAGTAGTGTAGATAATTCCCAATCTTACATGATTTAGATCACAAGATTATTCTCCAGAAGGGAGTAAGTCTGATCAAATAACCCTCTATAATTCTTTCTTGCTTTCCTATTCATCTCTATGATATTGGCTTGAATTCAGAATATTTCAATATTTACCCTAAAGATAAAATTTGAGAATTTCCCTGTGGCCATATCTGTGATATTACCATAAGGTTATTAAAGTTGCCTGTTTATGCTTAGTTGTTTCAAGGGGAAAATATAACTCAAGATTATCAATTTAATGCAATGAAAATGCAAATGATGGGTCCATTAAAATATCAGGAGCTCTTAAATAAGTGTGTTCTGCTTTAACAGACACCTGATCCACAAAAATCATGATTCATATGAGCCACATAGATGGTAATTATTTCAGTCAAAATAAAGATCTTCTGGAGTAAAGTAAAAGTTTGTTGGATATCTCAGAGCATTTTAAGATATTATATATGTGATCATCCTTTATGTTTAGAGAAATTTATAGTTGACCAGTCTTTATTGCTCAAATGACTTGGTTTTAAAGCTTCAGTGAATAACTTTTCTCAAAAGCACAGCTCCAGGTTATCCTGAGTATCCTTCCACTGGTACAAATTACAAAACTACATAATGATATCTTGCCACATATGATCATCATCTCGGTCCTCCCATAAACTCTCCATGGAGGGTCTACTCAATATACTAGAGACTTTTCTCAAGGTCTTCTAATCTTTTGTGATTACCAGTGCAAGATGTGAGTTGTCCATCTCTTTTTCCTTCCTTTTGTTATATGATCATCTTCTTTTCTAAGCATACATCTCTTGGATAATTTCTTTTCTGCCATTTTTCATGCACAAGTTATCATTGGCAAAATGTGATTCTGTAACTTACTTATGGATTACCATGCATCTTTCCATTTCCCTTTAGGCAAAAGGAAAAATAAAAATTGCTTTACTCTCTCATTGCATTTAAAATGTAAATTGACTTGCATAGAATTTTTTCAAGAACATTTAATCCATAAAGTTTGTTAAATCATTTTTTATAAAGCTAGAAAAGACCCTTGAGAACATTTAGTCCAACCCCTTCATTTTACAAATGAAGTTCACCAAGGCCCAGAGAAATGATTTTTCCATTATTATGCTGATGAGAATTAGGAGAGCCAAGATTGAAGCATGGATCCTCTAACTCCTAATCCAATGGTTTTTTTTCTATATTGATGATAGATGATTTTCTATGATGATTTTATTAAATTTGTACAACATAAGTATAGATTGATTGGCATTCTTCTGTCAGGGTTAGATAAGGTAGCAGGTTGCATAACGAGTTTATTTGGCAGTCTTAGATGAATCATTTCACAGTATGGGAATGGTCTATACAAATACGGGTTTTGATTATTCATGATTTTCATCATTTTGCTGTGGGCATAGGAAGACAATTTCTTTGCGTACATTGGATTATTTGGTTCTTTTCATAAAAAGCTCTCTGACAATAGAAAACAGAACTTAAAAACCAACTTAAAAACCAAAAAGCTAAAAGCATGAAGTGATAAATAGCTGAGGATGCAACATTGCTTATTGCCATTCATTTTGAAGATGCTTTCAGGTCTGATTTTACAAATGAAATGATGCTTGTTTAGTGAAGGACAACATAGGAATGCATAATCCAAGAAGTGCGAGAAAAGAACAGCAAAATAGAGATTCTCAGTAAATCAATTCTTGTTGGGGGGGGGGGGAGGGAAAGAGCTCATGTTCACAGCCAAATTATCACTTAGGGTGAAGTGCATGCCTTTTATTTTGTAATGAGGAGGATATTCGCACTTTAAGTGTGATCAGAAGTTTTGCTCTGAGGTTAAAACAGTTGACTTCTTTTTGTCTGGCATGCCAGAGATTGAACAATGCCTGGAAGTGAGTGAGCCTGAGGGATAAATAAGAGGAAAACAAATGGGCACACATCCATTAAGAAATGGGTTTGTGAGAATGGGCCCATCTCTTATAAGAACTACTTTAGTAATTGAGAACTATGCTTTTCAAGGATGCCAGTTTTAGGACCTTTGTTTCCATTTAACTATTGACTCTGCTTTACTATTCAGGGATTCAGAAGAGTCTGAAGGTGCTATGGTAAAGTAGAAAGAGCAGTAGACTGGAAAATCTGGTTCTAGCTCTGCTGTTGACCTTGGCCAAGCTGTGTGTCATAAGATGAGTCAGTGTATTGTTTTGGGTATGAGTTTCCCCAACTGTGAAATGAAAGGAGTTGAATTAAGCTAATTACTAAGATCCTTCTCAGTTCAAAAATTCTACAATTTTTCAGGCAATGATAATTACCTTTGGGGTCAGAAGCAAACATTAACTGAATTGGAAATACAGCATGGAAGTACTTCTCCTTTGAGTCAGGGAGACTGATACTCCATTGGGAAATCTGCCCAATGATGTGGAATGTATAGTCTTATATACACCACATGGAAATAGTTTTATTGATCCTCAAAAAATTAAGTTTGGTGGTGAATAGATAACTTTTTTTTGGTGGTGAATAGATAATTATTTCTGAGGAACAAGTTTTTCTAACTGATAGTTTCTTGTCCCAGAAATTTAGGCATGAAAGATGGAATACAGTCAGAAATGGTTCTGAAGTTCTAACAACCTTACTGTGTCTACCCCGAACAACCAAACTTCATTATGTGGTCCTGAGTTGTCAAGTCAGCAGGAATTGCCTTATTTGATTTTTTATGATGGTATTTATGGTATATTACCAGGGATGACCTTAACTGTCACTCAAAAGTTTACTTAGCTGAAATTCCTAGTTGCTGACATTGCTTTTAAAATCTAGTGAAACCCAGAATTTCTTTCAAGCTGTTTTTACAATCTAGGAAAATCATGTACAGCTGCAGCTGTGCCCACCAACTGACAGTCATTCTGGAATAGGATGTTTTTTCTTTTTCTTTTTTTTAAGCTCTGGGTGGACTGAGTAAAAGGAGTTAGTAGAAACCTTTTCGAAAATGGACTAATCAGATTTTGCCCATCTCCAGATACTATACCTTAAAAAAAAATCCTGATTTCTAGTTTGTTCTCATCATATAACTTGTTTTGTTTGTCCCAAGTGAAGGTATTATATTAAAACAATTATAATATTGTTTTTATTTATGTATTCATTATAATCACATTGTAATTGTTTTTATTAATATATTATTAGTAGTAATATAGTAATAATAAATAATCTTGTTTAAATAATCCCTATTTTCTTTCTCAGACTATTTCCAATTTAATTAGAGTTGGAAACTCTAAAAAATGAAATCTTTTGTGTGGACACTCTTCCACTTTCTCTCTCAGGGTATTCACCCTCCCTCCCTTCCCCACTTCTTCCACCTCATCCCTACTCCCAAGCTCTCTCTCTCACTCTCTCTCTCTCTCTGTCTTCCTGTCTTCCTCTCTCTTCATTATCTTTTCTCTGTCTGAGATTTGTAGGGAAGCAGTCTTAGTGAGTGGCTAAGCAAAATCCTACTCTTCTTTTGACATTTTTCTTTGCCCTTGGCAAACTTTTACTGTGGTAGTTGGAGGATGAGTTGACAGAATTATCTCTCATCTATAAAAAATTCACCAGATCATCTTTTTTGCTTTTATTCACGATTGCGAAGGTTTTATGGCAGGCTTTATCTGCCCATTTAGTATCTTAGTTCCTTTATTGATAATTAAGCACCAGGCATCAAAAAGGAGGACCTATGACAATGAGGAGTCAGCTTCCAGGATGCCATTACCTTTCAAAAGCCAGTTCATCCTTTTAATTTGAACAGGTGCTTATCTCCATGAGTTGACCACACTTAAAATGACATATTGGAGGACCTTTGCAATGCTATCTTGTGGAGTTTAGAGATACTAAAATTGAGGTCCCTGATCTGCCTAGAACATCTTTTTGTAGAACCTCTCCCTCCCTCATTCCTTGCTTTATCATTTGGGAAAAAAATGTTATCTGAATTGTGAGAGTTATAGAAGTGTGTGAATTTCAGAAGCTGAGCAAATACAGTGATCTGGATCCCAGTTGAGCTAAAATTTCCATTCCAGGCCATCTGCTGCCATTTGCTATGCCAGGGAACCAGGGTATGGAGTTGCTGAGCGGCCTCCGCAGCAGCTGCTTAACACGTCACTGAGTATGGGCAGAGAAACAGTGTGGCAACCTGGGCTTCTAAGATGAGCTGTTCTACTCTTCATGGGTCTCAGCAGCCATTATGTTGGAGCCCTTTTTTGCCTCCATCCTTGATCAAAAGTGATTATCTTGTCCTGGTTTCAGAATTCATTGAATCTAATGCCAACATAGGCCTGGCAACCTATCCTGCCAAATGAGATCTGCAGTGGCATGAAAACCATTTAAATTTGTTTAACTAATTATATTTTAATTTTTAAAATTAATTTGACAAATGTTTGGATGTCTGTCTTATAAGATACTTTGCTTTGTGGTCCAAATAGGATGTATGGAAAGACCAATAATCCAATGAAGATGTTTCTATGGGCAGGTAGAAAATTCTTCTGAGAATATTCATGAATTTACTATTTTAGAATACTTAGATGAACTATTATTTTGTTACCCATAACATATTGTGCCCAATATTTTTTCACTCGTTTTTCTAAGTAAACAAAGGGAAACAGAATCAAAATCTGTGCAAAGGAAGACAGGAACAAACATTTATTAAACACCTCCTATGTGCCAAGCATTCTATTAAATGCTTTACAAAGGGACAAAATAATGTATAAGAGGAAGGAGAGTATTTTAAGTCTTAATTTTGGTAGAATGTTAGAATATAAGCCCTTTGAGTATAGAAACTATCTCACCTTTGCCTCTGCATCCTCAATGTCTAACACTTATTGGCACACAGAAGGTATTAAACAAATGCTTATTGATTAATTACTTTTTACTTACAATAAATAACTCAAGGTTGGTTTACACAAAGATTTAGTTTGTCAAACTCAGGAATTATCTGCTTTGTTTTTCATAGTAAATTTAATCATTTGAAGTACTAACTTCAATACTTTAGGGTTATGATTTCATAAGGGTGAACCATTTTAATTGTCAAAATAGCCTTGCTGACATTTCTTCTCATTGTTCTTGAAAAGTAAAGCTGAATTTGAGGGAAGAAAGGAAGGTTGGCATTATCTGCCTTCCTGGCATCTGGATTTTTTGGAAAGTGGGGACATCTGACTCACCACACTGGATCTCAACAATGCTTCATCATTAGAAGTGATGCTTGGATTCTGCTTATTAGAATTTAAAATAACCAATGGAAAAAATATTTACAGAGATTAAATACACATACATGCATAAACACACACACACACACACACACACACACACACACACACACAAACACTGTACAACTAGACCTTGAAAATAAAAGGAGGTGCTGTTTTCCATAATTAAATGCTGTTTGTAGAGCTTTTTTTTTTTAAATGTTTGTATTCCTTTCTTTTACTTACTATTCCTCGGGCAAAGACATTTATTTTCCAGAATAATTATCATCTTTTAGGGAAAATAGACCGTAAAGTTTGACTTTACTGTACCAGCACCACCTTGGGAATTCCAATATAGACTGATTACTACTTGTTCACATCATTGAAAATTATAGCAGTCTTAGAGATTGAAAAAAATTAATACCTTCTTAACCTAGAAATGCTCCTTTTAAATTTTGAAAAAATAAAACAAAATCCAAAATATTGTCTAGAATGAGTCATCACTTTAATCCAGTGACATTTTATGATAATCCCTTTCCAAGGTCTATTCTTTATAGAAGAGTTTATTCAACTTGTCATTACTTTGTTATACTGAAAATTCCTACCTTTCCAAAGATGACCCACAAGTGCTGGCTTCTGGTATGCCACAGTCTTTTATTTAAAGATCTCAAAGTATCCACAAAGCAGTCATTACTATGAGGCCACAGGAGAACTGGAAAGCTGAAACTACTGAAGTCAGAAGTCTAAGCTTCTTTTCTGTTGTCTCTCTTATAAGCATTGCCAAGAAAGGCTCACTAAAAAGTTTGTTGTATCCCTGCCATGGCTGAATGAATCCCACCTTTGTCTAGGTCAAACCTCTTTCTTCTGTACTTGTGAATGTTTGTTTCTGGGAAAAGACAAGAGAAATGGGCAGTTTTCATCTCTTCCCTTGTTCTACAAGGTATTAAAAATGACACTAGAACCATAACCCTTTTATGTCAGTTTTTGATAAAAGAATCGGGTTTCTGATGCTATCGGTTCAATGTAAGCAAAGGTAGATTGAAGACAAGATTGCTTCATATTTTTTCCACTTTATTTTCCTGAATTTTTTTTTGCAACATGGCTAATATGGAAGTATATTTTGCATGATGTTGTATGTATAATTAGTATCCTATTGCTTGCCTTCTAAATGAGTGTGCAAGGGAAAGAATTTAGAATGCAAAATAAAAATAATAGTAAAAAATAAAAAGGAAATACAATTCTCGAAAAAGGGGGGGGTAAATTGCTTGCCTTCTAAATGAGTGTGCAAGGGAAAGAATTTAGAATACAAAATAAAAATAATAGTAAAAATAAAAAGGAAATAAAATTCTCAAAAAAGGGGGTGGGGGATAGCTTCAGCAATCCTAGAGCAAACAAATCATCTTTCTTTGCTGCTTTCATGCCCCACAGAATTCCCTTCTGGCACCTGTTGAAATGTTTTGCTTCTCAGTTCTATGCTGGGCAAATTAGTTGACAGTTTTAGTCTCTACCCTTTATTCTCCATTTTTTCTCCTATTCTCTATAAACAGATTTTTTGGTGAAAGGAAGGACTTGCATTTGGTGCCTGTTCTAATCTGCTTCTTCCTTTGTGTATTATCTACATTCCTCTCCTCTTGTCATTTCCTGTAGAAAGGGTATGCAAAGGGTGAGGTGGTTGTGCAAAAAGGTTGTACCCTGAAGAGGGGTGAATGAAGTAAAAATTGTTCAGGCATTCCTGAAATATTGTTCCAGGAAAAGCAGTCACTCATCAGAAACTCACAGCTCCAAGGCAGAAGTAGTTCCTCCAAGGGATGGTCTCTGGGATTAGTGTGAGCAGTGGCAGTGGTTAGCCGGGAGGCTGTGGAGAAGGTAGCCAGAAGCGGGGAACATTTCTGTGTCAACAAGCATTTATTAAAAGCTTCTGGGGATGTTGGAAATACCCCTGTTATTTGCATTAAAAAATTCATTCAGTGCTTTGAGAACAATTTTAAGATTGAATTTAGCAGCTGTTATTCAAGTAAATTATTTTTTTTATTTTTAAACATTATTTTATTTGGTCATTTCCAAACATTATTTACTGGAAACAAAGATCATTTTCTTTTCCTCCCCGCCCCCCCTCCCACCACCTTTCCCTCTCCCATAGCCAACGCACGATTCCACTGGTTGTCACATGTGTTCTTGACTCGAACCCATTTCCCTGTTGTTGATATTTGCATTAGAGTGTTCATTTAGAGTCTCTCCTCAGTTATATCCCCTCAACCTCTGTAATCAAGCAGTTGCTTTTCATCGGTGTTTTTACTCCCACAGTTTTATCCTCTGCTTGTGGATAGTATTTTTTAGATCCCTGCAGATTGTTCAGGGACATTGCATTGACACTAATGGAGAAGTCCATTACATTTGATTGTACCACAGTGTATCAGTCTCTGTACAATGTTTTCCTGGTTCTGCTCCTCTCGCTCTGCATCACTTCCTAGAGGTTGTTCCAGTCTCCATGGAATTCCTCTACTTTATTATTCCTTTGAGCACAATAGTATTCCATCACCAACATATACTACAATTTGTTCAGTCATTCCCCAATTGATGGGCATCCCCTCGTTTTCCAATTTTTGGCCACCACAAAGAGTGCTGCTATGAATATTCTTGTACAAGTCTTTTTCCTTATTATCTCTTTGGGGTACAAACCCAGCAGTGCTATAGCTGGATCAAAGGGCAGACAGTCTTTTATCACCTTTTGGGCATAGTTCCAAATTGCCCTCCAGAATGGCTGGATCAATTCACAACTCCACCAGCAATGAATTAGTGTCCCCACTTTGCCACATCCCCTCCAGCATTCATTACTTTCCATAGACAATCTGCTAGGTGTGAGGTGATACCTCAGGGTTGTTTTGATTTGCATCTCTCTGATTAAGAGATGTAGAGCACTTTTTCATGTGCTTACTAATAGTTTTGATTTCTTTGGCTGAGAACTACAAGTAAATTCTTTTAAAAACAAGAATTTTCCTTTTTAAAAATTGTTTAATTATGAACTACCAGGTCATTGCCAGATGATGACCATTTCTCCTAAGAGGACCACAGTTAGAAGGGGTAGGACATTGCAGGTTTGAATCTCACCTAAAACTCCTGGCCATCTCCTGACCATGATGCCCATGGTCCAGCCATCATCCTAATCATCCTTTACCACCTTAGCCTCCTTCCTCAAACTTGGACTTCACCCTTGGATTGCAAAGCACTTTTAGATGAGTTTTGGCCTTGCCTTTCCAGGAAACAGATTTACTTCTCCCTCTTCTCTTGACCATGCTGTCTACATTCCAGACATAATTTTCTCTCACCCTCCTTTTCAAGCTCCTCTTTATGTGTTATCTTCCCTATTTAGGATGCTATTGCCTTAAAGGCAGGTACTATCTGCCTTGCTTATAGCTGTATCCTCAACACTTAATACAGTGGCTGATACATAGTAAGCACTTAATAAATACCCTATATATCTATCAATATATCTTCCACTTAATCATAAATTATGCTCAGAATATGGTCTGCATACCCCATGGTTTATGGAAAGGCTTTGTTGTTGTTCAGTTATTTCAGCTGTGTCTTATTCTTTGTGACCCCATCTGAAGTTTTCTTTGCACAGACACTGGAGTGGTTTGCTATTTCCTTCTCCAACTCATTTTATATATATGGTTTTCATAAAATATTTGTTAATTAAATAATTAATCTTGATGAATCACATTATCAAATTGATAAAAGTGAATGAAAGGTAGATAATTTTTTCTTCCTTGAGAAGGTCATGTTACTCCACACAAATATATATGGCATAGTCACACAAAATGAGGTAAGGTAGGAAAAGCAATCATATATATGTCTTTTATCTCCAAGAGTTTAGATTTCAAAACAAGCTAATCACTTAAAAAACAAAGGAATATGATTCATAGGAAATTACCTAAAATAAATCTTCAAGTCATATTAGGCAATGTATCAAAAATAAGAAAATTATTTTTAGACATAAACACACATCCTAAAACACAGAAAAAAGAGTTTCATGACTAAATGATGATACTTTTATAGATAAATGGAAGTACTCTGCTCCAAAAATAACTTGACCATCTCTAGGTCTATTTGATGGCTTCATAGTCAACTTCTATCAAGACAAAATGGACCCCTCTCCAAATAAGATCAAATTAAAACTAAATTGAGTGATATTCTTCTTCTTTCTGATAGAGAGCTAAAGAAAAACCTAATGGGAATCTCCTTTAATTTTAGCTCCAGATGAGTTCATTCATTCATTCAATCCATAAATATTTAAGTATCTACTATGTGCAAAGCATTATGCTCCTCCTGCTATATAGAAGTCTGTCTTATGACAGGTACTAATTCATTATTAGAGTGAAAGAAAGATACTGTAAGGAGGACATGAGCTTTGAGTAGTTGTAATGGATTGGGTTTCCCTTTTCTTCTTACCTATATACTTGTTAAGTGGCTACCTGAGGTTGAGTATAGTCTCTGACTGTGAAGCAGAGACTTCTCTGTAATAGACTAACAGGACTATATAGTTCTTAACCTTGGCCTTACATTATCATCTTGGAAAAACTAATTAAACTACCTGACAGTGGGAAGAAGTATCCTTTATGCCTCATTGTCAGTGAAACAAAATGAACTCTATCCTTAATCCTTGTTCCCTGACATAAGAATGGAGAGACATTGGCATTTTCAGAGGAGAAATGGGAATTCAGTGGGGATCTGATTCATGCTTCAGTGTTATATTGAGAATTGGAAAAGTCATTATACCTCTGAAAGGACCTATTGTATAAAAATGTCCTTTTAACCATCTGTGTGTGTGTGTCTGTCTCTCTCTTTTTATATAATTATATATATATGTATATATATACATATATATAATTTTAATAGTCTTACACACACACACACACACACACACATATATACATATATGACTTTGACTTTGACTTTGAGGAGTAGAAAAACTGGAAAGTGTGAGATTTTCCAGCTCATCTAAATATGGTCAGGTTTGCTTATTATTGTTATATCAAAGTATGGTATTTTTAGTACAGATATAATTTTTGTTTGAGGGTGGATTATATTATGCCCTCTTCCTCAGTGAGGTTGATAGTTCAAGAACAGCAGAATGCTTCTTTGATTCATTAACTCAGTGGATTTGCATATCTTAAGGAGCCTTTAGAAAAAAAATTATTCAGGGAAGATAAGATATTCTGGACTAAAAAAACCACACGCAAAAAAAATCCTTAGAAATAGAAGAGCCATACTCTCAGATGTATAGGAGTGGGAAGATAGAGCTTTTCCTTGGAGTTTTTGATCTTCTAGTGCCTTTTTAATATTATTTTTGCATGTGTGGGAGAAGAAGAGGAAGGAGAAATAAAGAAATGATTGTGCTTTTTTTAGATAATAATGGATCCTCCTTTCCATTAACACTACTAAGGTATTGCAGTATCTGGCCTAGTAGTAACAATTATCATTTACCTTGAGACAGATTATTTGACAATATTCTCTGCTTTAGCAATTTCCAGCACAAACTCAATGCACACGACTTTACTAAGAAACACACCAACATGGTGAAATAGGACCATGTGCCATTTAACAAGGAAAGCTAACCATGAACTTAGACTCCCCAGAACTGTATCACTTTGCCATAGAGTGGTATTTCTTTTTTTTTTCTCATAGGATCATAAATTTAGAGATAAAGGTTCAAAGGGACCTTAGAAGTTATTTACTCCAACCCCTTCAATTTTCAGATAAGGAAACCCTTAAGAGAATGCTCAGGAACTGACTCAGGTAGTAAGTGGCAGAGGTGAGATTCAAACACAAATCTTCCATCTCCAAATCCAAGACAACAAAACTTTCTCTTTCCCTTCTCTTTATTCCAAACTGTAGCTCAGTTAGCACAGTATAAAGAGCCAGGTGAACCAGTAGTTCTTTCCTCACTAGATAATAACATTTCTTGATTACCTTAGGAGAGACTGCTTTTCTCATTAGGGCAATAGCTTCTGTCTTCTTGCCTCTAAAAATAAGGCTCTGTCTTACAAACAACTACATAATTGTTTATCTCATTAGTGGTCATTATTCACATATATATTTCTATTTTTTTATTAATACATGCAATTATTTACAGTACAATTGTTGAATACATTCGTCTCAGTCACTGGTTAAGACAGAAGTTGATTCCCCTGACCCATTTTAATTAAATCCAGTATCTGGAAAAAATGAGTAGATGATTTTTAGGGAGTTGAATAGATTCTGGTTGCTCATTTGTTGTTAAGCTTTAATTTTCAAAATTCAGCCTTATAATGTAATTGTACAGTGTTATCTTAGCTTAGGCAGTATAATTCTAGTTCTTTTATTATTGATTTCTGATAATATTGACACAGACTGAGAAATCCTTATAATATTAGGAGATAAGAGTTCTAGTAATAGCAACTTGATGCTGGAAATAGCTCATGTATACTTTAGTGGAAATTAAATGTACAAAAGTCCCCAGAAAATTGAATTCTAATATTGTTTTAGCTTTGGCCATTCCATTTCCTTTTGACATGTGCACCCACATCTCATTAATATTTCAAATGGCAAGTTAGTTTTCTCTACGTACATGTTCTGTTTTATGAGGTTAAATGAGAAAACAGTTATAGGAATAAAGGATTGAACTAGACTGGTTTTCTGTTAGAATCATCAGCCTTTGCAAGTGCAACTAGAAAAGTCAAATGTTTGTATTTTCCTGTTGATTCTCTAGAGGATGTAAGTTCCTTGAGGATGGGGACTTTCATTTTTACTTTTGTATCTTCAATGGTTAGCATCATTCATGACATACAGGAAGCAGTTAATAATGCTGGTTTATTAATTGATTTTGAAATGGCTTAATTATCTCTCATCTTCATGGATGAAGGCTTCCAAAATGGGAATATAAGTACAATTACAGAATCACAGAGTTAGAAACATCTCCAGAAGTCTTTCAATATAATCCATATCCCAACTAGTCATTTTTTCAGTTGTCTGACTCTTCATGGCCTTATTTGCAGTTTTCTTGGCAAAGATCCTAGAGTGTTTGTCATTTCCTTCTCCAGTTCATCTGACAGATGAAAAAACTGAGGCAAAGTAAAGTGACTTGCTCAGAGTCCCACAGCTATTAAATGGCTGAAGCCAGTTTTGAACTGAAAAAGTTGAATCTTTGTGACTTCAGGCCCAGTATTGCATCCACTGTGCCATCTAGTTGCCTATCTGCCCCTGTATTAAAAAAGAATTCCCCTCCACCCCCATAACATACAGACTTTCTTCCAAGGCAACCTGTTCTACTTTTTGAACAGTTCTAATTGGTAGGATTTTTCCATACTTAAAAGTCTAAGCCTGTCTTTCTTCAACTTCCAGCCATTTGTTCCTATTATGCCCTGGGTCCCAGCAGAACAAATTCAATACCTAATGGTACTTCACATATTTTAAAACAACATTCATATCCCTGTGAAGTCTTTTCCTCTCTTGGCTCCACATCCTTAGTTTTTCCTACTGATCATCATATAGGTATGATTTCAAGATGCTTTAATTACCATCTCAATTCCCCTCCTCTGTATATTCCCTACCTAATGAATATTATTCCAAAACCATAGAGCTTAGAATTGAGGACAACATCTCACATGTGGTCTGGTCGAGATGAAATGCAGAAGGACTTAACATCTCCCTAGGCCCTAATCTTGTTTCTTTTAAGGCAGCCTTAGCTCACATTAGTTTTCTTGGCTGCCCTAGCTTATGGAGTACTCTAGAAACCCAAAGATAATGTAAATGACAGAGGAGAAAAAAATATCCCCAAACTACAATTTCATGTTTTGAACTTCCTAAGTGAGAATTTCAGGAAAGAGAAAATTTATGAAAATTTTGTTTAACCTTCTCCATGCAGTGTTTAGCACCTTTAAAAACAAAAAACAGATTTCTTAGATCAGGATCCATGAAGTTGGTTTTAAAAAATATTTTCATAACTATATTCTAATACAATTGGTTTCCTTTGTAATCCTTTATGTTTTATTCTGAGAAGGGATCCATAGGCTTCACCAGACTTCCAAAGAGGTCCATGCCACAAAAAAAAAAAAAGATTAAGAATCTTTAATATGAGGGGGTTTTAAGTGGTATTTATGCCTATAGATACGAAACAGGGAGGATCCTTGTACAAAATAATCCCTTTTGTTGATTCTAGCTTGTTTTCCTTTGTCATTTTCCATTTTCTTCATGCAAATCAGGTTTACATGAGTAATTAGTTCTCAGCAAGCAATGATGGTAATATGAACAGGAACTGAGTTAAAGTATATATGAATGTAGTGTTTTCTAGAATCTGAAGACTTTCATGTGTTCCTCCCCCCTCAAAAAATGACTAAATCCCTGTTGAAAGGACAGAAGTTATTTTCTGACCCACAAGTCTTATAGGGTCTACTTAATTCTTTTCTCTTTAACCAGACTAAGAACCCTTTCAGAGGAGTGATTGCTTATATCCCCTCTGGTGACTAATAGTGCTGAACAGTTGGTTGGGCTTGGTTGACCTTGATCCAAAATAAATTCAGTGGTAATTCCATTTTGCTCTGTGCAAAAGCAAATTCTTAAACTTTTTGGTGAAAGTATAGCCAGTGGTGAAGACCAGAGGTTAGTGAGAAGAATAATACAGGTCTAGGATCTCTCTTTTGATCTTCCAAGTAATGTAGTATAGTCAGGGTTGCCAAAGGAGAATTCTTGGTTCTCTTTTTTAATGAAGTTAGCACTTTGTAGAATGTTATAATTTCATTCATTTCTTATAAAAATAAATACTAAAAGCTTATTAGTACATGCAATGTTTTCCCAGCCTGTTCTTGCCGAGAGACATACGGATGGTAAAATAAGTGAGAACAACCTCTTTATTTCTTTTCTCAGAATAACATTTTGAGGGGTCTGTGATCTGCTCAATGTAGGTATTCTCTGTAATGATACAAACAGCAATTCATGTTTTTCCAATATCTTGACTGTGAGCTCCTCTAAATCTGTGATAAGGAGTCCAACTAACACGCCGAGTACCTTAAGATTTTACATGGATTCTCGTAGAGCACACAGTTGTCCTTTATTCTATGTGAATAGTTATTGCTCCCCCATCCCCACTCACCCCATTCCCCAGTCATATATTTCTTTCATTATAGGCTTTTCAATATTTCTTTTGTATTTAATTATAATTCTTTATATTTAGTGTGTTACATTATGTTCATACTTAACTGTTTTGGCTATGATAATAGTTAATAATGAAAATGATTCATTAATTATAGTACTTTAAGATTTACAAAATATTTCCCTCCCAACAATCTAGTTAGAGTATAGCAAAAGTATTCTCCCCTTTTTTCACCTGAGAAAACTTGAGCTTCATGAAAGATAAATGACTTGCCCAGCCTCACAGAGCTAAGTATCAGAGCAAAGACATTACCTAAGGCCATTTTGATGTCCATACTAATACTCTATATACTCTATTATCATTGTTCTTTAATTGTCTAGGTAATGACCACTTATTTTGGGCTTTTCCTTATTGTCTTCAAAATTATGAAATTTTAGAAAACTATGATTGTGAAAATAATGTTTATTTAATAATTCCACAAGGTTAAAAGCCATGGCTTACTTTGAGTAACTGTGGCTATATTACATTACCAACAGTGGTGTTGTTGAATGTTGTTGGATAAATTGATATACAGAGTCTGCTTACCAATTTTCAGGAATAGGGAACTTAAATTGCTTTCTAAGGCAATTCATTCCACTTTTGAATAGCCCCTGTAAGCTTTCTTTTATATTGAGCTGACACATGCTTATCTACAACTTTTGCCCTTTGATCCTAGTATTCCTTTCTATGACCAAGTAGCAAGCCTAATTCTTATACCATGTGAATATGAGTAATTCTTTTACCTCTTCTTAGCAGTATGTTTTGATCCCATCCATTATCAACAGTATTCCTAATCTTTTCATATCTCTTTTCCTATAGCAGTGCTTGTTTAAAAAAAAAATGCCCTATTGTTACCTTTAAAATTCCTTGCTAGCTTCACTTCTAAGTTTCTTTTCAAGGTGCTTTTAGGGGACTGAAAATCAAACCTAAAAAAAAGACAGAGCCAAGGAACGCTCCTGCTGGACTCAACTTAAAAGGTATGCTCCCAAAAGCCAGAATTCAAGAACACTTTGACTTAAGGGGAAGGAAGAAGGAAGGTCCCGGGACCCCTACCCCCACCTAGAGCACTAAGCCTCCAGTGGCAGCTGGAACCTCTGGGTGGGCAAAGGCTCTGGTCTGGAGGGAGTACCTTATGGGCAAAGCTGTGCCAGGTTCAGAGTGTCCAATGCAGGCAGTGGGGAAGCAGATAGAGGAGAAACATAGAGCGCAGAGTGGGAGGCATAGTTGCAGCAGCTGAGACACTCCATATTGCACCCCCCCTTCCCAAGATTTTGGCCCCAGGGCCCATCCAGCAACCCAGCCAGACTTAATCCCATCAAATCTTCCAGAGGACAGGGAAGCTCAAGCTCCAAAACCCCTCCCCCACAGACTGCTGGACTTAATCCCATCAAAGCTTCCAGAGGGCAGAGAAGCTCAAGCTCCAACACCCCTCCCCCACAGACTGCACTGAGAGATTTACTGACAAAACTCCAAAGGTGAGGGCAGAAAGGAAAGCCCAAAACCACAAAAAAAATGAGAGGAGCAAGAGCTCAGGCAACAGCAGGGAGTAAAGAAGGGGTAAATATGAGTAAACAATATAAAAAGAAAAAAGAAATTACAATCGACACCTTCTATACAGGCAATGAACAAAGAGCAAATGGAACAGAGAAGGATGAGGGAACTCCAAGCAAAAAAACACAGAAAACCCAGCAAATTGGATACAGGCTCTAGAAAAACTCAAAATACAATACAAAACAAAATTAAGAGAGTCTGAAGACAACTTTAAAAGCAAGATAATTCATTGGGAAACAAAACAATGTTTTGAAAGCCAAAATTAATCAGCTTGAAAATGAGGCAAAGGAGATGAAAGAAGAGGCAAAGAAGATGTAAGATGACGTCCAAAGAAAATCAGAACAGAAGGAGAAGGATGACCAAAAAGCCAAGGCTGAAATCCAATCTTTAAGTACCAGAATACAACCATTAGAAGCAAGTGACTTCACAAGGCAGCAAGACACTATAAAACAAAATCAAAAGAATGAAAAAATTGAGGAAAATATGAAGCATCTCATTCACAAAACAGAAGATTTAGAAAATCATTCCAGGAGAGCCAACTTAATAATCATTGGTCTACCAGAAGACCATGACAAAAGAAAAAGTCTGAAATAAATTGAAGGTATTAAAATAGGCAATGAGGAGACCAAGCTATCATTTGTTGTAGATGATATGATGGTCTACTTAAAGAGTCCTAGAGATTCAACCAAAAAGCTAGTTGAAATAATCAACTTTAGCAAAGTTGCAGGATACAAAATAAAGCCGCATAAGTCATCAGCATTTCTTTATATCTCCAACACATCTCAGCAGCAAGAATTAGAAAGAGAAATTCCATTTAAATTCACCCTATAATATAAAATATATAAAATATTTAGGAATCTATCTACCGAGACAAACACAGGAACTATATGAACACAACTACAAAACACTCTCCACACAATTAAACTAGATCTAAACAATTGGGAAAGCATTGATTGCTCATGGGTAGGATGAGCTAACATAATAAAAATGACAATCCTACCCAAATTAATTTACCTATTTAGTGCCATACCCATTGAACTACCAAAAAACTTTTTTACTGAATTAGAAAAAAACATAACAAAGTTCATTTGGAGGAACAAAAGATCAAAGATATCTAGGGAAATCATGAAAAAAAATATTAATGAAGGAGGACTTGCAGTCCCAGATCTCAAACTACACTATAAAGCAGTGGTCATCAAAACAATTTGGTACTGACTAAGAGACAGAAAGGAGGATCAGTGGAATAGACTTGGGGTAAATGACCTCAGCAAGACAGCCTATGATAAGCCCAAAGATCCCAACTTTTGGAGCCAAAATCAATTATTTGATAAAAATTTCTGGGAAAATTGAAAGACAGTATGGGAGAGATTAGGTTTGGATCAACATCTCACACCCTACACCAAGATAACTCAGAATGGGTGAATGACCTGAATATAAAGAAGGAAACTATAAGCAAATTAGGTGAACACAGAATAGTATGCATGTCAGATCTTTGGGAAAGGAAAGACTTTAAAACCAAGCAAGAGCTAGAAAAAAAATCACAAAATGTAAAATCAATAATTTTGATTACATCAAATTAAAAAGGTTTTGTACAAACAAAACTAATACATCCAAAATTAGAAGGGAAGCAACAAATTGGGAAATAATCTTCATAACAAAAACCTCTGACAGAGGTCTAATTACCTAAATATATAAAGAACTGAACCAATTGTACAAAGAATCAAGCCATTTTTCTAATTGATAAATGGGCAAGGGACATGAATAGGCAATTTTCAGTTAAAGAAATCAAAACTATTAATAAGCACATGAAAAAATGTTCTAAATGTATTGGACTTTTCCACTAGTGGCAATGCAATGATCCTGAACAACTTGGAGGGATCTATGAGAAAGAACACTCTCCCCATTCAGAGGAAAAACTGTGGGAGTATAAACACAGAAGAAAAAACTGCTTGAATACATGGATCAAGTGGATATGACTGGGGAGATAGACTCTAAGTGAACATCCTAATGCAAACACCAACAACATAGAAATATGTTCTGATCAAGGACACAAGTAATACCCAATGAAACTGCACGTCGACTGCAGAAAGGGTGGGTAGAGGGGAGGGAGGTAAATAATGTGATTTTTGTAACCAAGGAATAATATTCTAAATTGAATAAATAAATTGAAAAAAAAGAAAAAAAAAGAAAAAGCCTGGACATCATACTACAGGAAATCATCCAAGAAAACTGCCCTGATATTCTAGAACAAGAAGGAAAATTGGAGATTGAAAGAATCCCCAGATCACCTCCTGTACTTAATCCCCAACTGACAACACCCTCGAATGTTACAACCAAATTCAAGAACTATCAGACCAAAGAAAAAAAATATTACAACCTGCTAAGAAGAAGTCATTCAGATACCATGGAACCACAGTGAGGATAACACAGGATCTGGCTGCATCTACACTGAAGGACCCATAGATATGGAATATGATATTCCAGAAAGCAAGGGAACTAGGTCTACAACCAAGAATCAACTACCCAGCAAAATTGACTAATTCTTACAGGGGAAAGTATGGTCGTTTAGCAAAATAGAAGAATTCCAAGCATTTGTAAAGACCAAACTTGAACAGAAAATTTGATGCCCAAACACAGGACTCAAGAGAATCATTAAAAGGTAATTAAAAAAGAGGGAAAGAAGAAAAACAAAATAAAACAAAATAAAACTTTTTTTAAGAGACCCAATAAGTTAAAATGATATGTATCCCTATAAGAAAAGAGGTCAGTGGTAACTCTTAAAAATTGTTATTATCACCTGGGCAGCTAGAAGAATTACACTTAGAGGGAACAGTGACAAACTGTATAGAATGAAATACCAAGACATAAATATGTATATAGATATATGTATGCATAAAAACATACATATGTGTGTACATATATATATAACTAGAGCTAAAAAAAGAGGTTAATACTAAAAGAAATGGGAAAAGAAACAAAAGGGGGTAAATTTATATATCACAAATAAGCTCATGGCAAGAAGGGGGAGAACATCTATACACCAGAAGGGTAAAGACGTTGGAGCTAGGAAATACTCAACTCTTACATGCATTGAAATTGACTCAAAGATGGAAGAACAATCTAATCCATTGGGGCAGAGAATTGATTTGCACTGTATAGGGAAGTAGAAGGGTAACAAATGGACTGGTGGGGAGGGAAGCAGTATAAGGGATAGAGAGGGTGAGGGGGTAGTTTAAAAAGACCATTAAAGAAAATAAGGGGGGGGGGAAGAAGAAGGGAGGGGAGTAGAAAGGGAAATAACATAAGGGTGGGAATTAGGGGGATTGATTAAAAACGAAACATTGGTGATTTGCCTAGGGTCGCACAGCTAATAAATATCTGAGGCCAGTTTTAACTCAGGAAGATGTGTCTCTATCCTCTCCTCCACCTAGTTTCCCAGACATATTAGCTCTCCCTCTTGAATTTTTGTAATGTGCAAATTTCACAATTAGGCTCTTATTTGAGACACTAATAAAAGTAAGGACAACATTAAGGACAGAATTCTATGTCACTTACACACCTTTTTCAGATTTTTATACAGTCATAGACTTTAACATTTATAACTACTCTTTGGATCTTATCATTCAACCACTTATGAATCTACATAATTGATTTTATACAGCTATCTTGTTTGCTTCTGGCTTTCATCCTCCAATCAAGTCTTCTTATCTCCAGGCTAACTACTCTAAATTCATTCAGTTAATTTTTGTATGTTTCAATATTATTGTGGTCCAACTTGCCCAAGTCCTTTCTAAAATATGATGATTTGAGCTCAATATTCCAGATGGAATCTGACCTGGACAGAGTACAGTGATACTTCACCACCATCATTCTATCTAGCCTACAAACGCCTTCCATTTTGCTTATCTTAGACCTCCCATTTATCTCATTGCCCTTCCAAGCCATGATCTTAAAATTTCCTTCATCTTCTTCACACCCAGAATTCTGGTAAAAGTTGTTTGTAGTAGTTTTTTATCCTATATTTACTGATTAGCTCTTTTAAGAGTTGGCTATCAGTCCCACTACTCAAACTGACCTTTGAAAGGACACCAAAGATCTAATCACCAAATCTCATCTCACTTTCTCAGTCCTCATCCTATTGACACTATAGACCACACCTTCCTAGAAACTCTCTTTTATCTTGGTTTCCATGACAATTAACTATACCAATTTCTTTTTTCTCACTGAATTTTACCTTTTCTCCTTTCATTGGCTCCTCATTCTCCCTTGATGATATATGGTTAAATATAACCATGAGAGAGCAGCATAATTGCCATTTAATTCTGCCTTCCTATGGAAGTACATTCATTATCTGTGGGCCACTGCTTAAATAACTCAGTAAATTGAAATGGCTCTGCTATCTAAATGTTCACTTCTTGATGTTTTAGCCTTGGTTGCCTTCTCTTCTTTTTCTGCCCTCTCTCCTTTTTCAGTCTCATTCATATCTGCAACTTTTAGTATTATCTCTACTGAATATTACTGAAATATTCATCTCTTACTCTGAACATTTACAAGAAGTTGTCTCCACATATCTCTGTACCCATCTTTGTTCCACCCTATACCTCATACTTAACTATTGCCAATGATGTGAAGCTCATGATCTCACCCCCTTTAGAGACAATTAGGTGGAATAATGAATAGAATACTGGATTTAGAGTCAAGAAGACCTGACTTCAAATCTTATCACCTACATTTACTAGCTATGTAGCCCTAGGAAAGTCACTTAATCACTTCCTGTCTATTTTCTCATGTTTAAAAGGTGGACAATAAGAGCATTTACCTTTCAGGATTATTGTGAAGATCAAATGATATATTTATAATGCCTTGCAAACAATAAAATGCTATCTATTCCTGCTATCACTATTCCCAAAACAATTCTTCCTTCTGACTTGCCTATCTCCAGTTTCCAATACTAAATGAATGAAAGAAAAAAATTATCACATGATTTCTGTTTGCCAATTGCTGGAGAAACAAATAAAGAAGTAAGATTGCCCCAGTTCTTAAGGAACTCACACAAAAAATCTGGGGAAAGAAGACATACAAGAGAGATCTACTGCAATGTGGATGGAAATCCTAAGAGTGTAGAAGTAGGATAGATGAAAAAACCCAGAGTCCTGAGGGTCTTTCACAGATCAGGTAATAATATGCAGCAGAGTATAGCAGCAGGATCAATAGTAAGACCCAAAGGATTTTACAATGACATGAAATGGCAGGTTGCAGGACTTGTTAAATCTCTATTTCACAATAATGATTATAGTTGGTGACTCTATGCCCATCCAGCTCCTGTGGGCAGCTGTGTTGCTCTTCCCACTCAGCTGCCCTAAAGGGTCTGGACAGCCAAAAATTGAGATCAGGAAAAAGTAAGGCAGTGGGACAGGACAGGACGCCCTGACTGGTAGTTCTTCTCACTCATCTTCTTCTTGGTCCTGGGTGGCTGAAAATATTACTTATTTAAGCACTTGTCAAGTGATTGGACAGCTTTCTTACCTCAGTACAAAATTCTTGAATTTGCTTCTCTTATTCAACCCTTTATTAATTCTCAGTATATCATCACCATTGGACAGGTACAGGGTATGTGTGCTAAAGACTTCACTGATTCTTATGCTCTCTCTCTAATCAGTAGAGAAGTACTAATGATTGGATATCTCAGCAATATCTTTTGAATCTTTTCCCCTTTCCCTCTACCCTTTATTATTCCTCAGCTAAATGATAGCAGAAGCTTCTCAATAGGTTTTTATACAAATCCTACACAGTGGTGTCAGACTAATCTCCTAGAGATACAGTTCTGGTCATATGACATTCCTGCTTGAAAAATCATCTTCTAAGAATAATTAAATATGTAATAATTAAAATAAATATTATATGCAATAATTAAAATGCTACATGTAATATTTAGAATTGGTTTTGTTAAATAATATTAGTAAAAAATTGTTGTGGTCGCTCTTTATAAAGTTAACTCTCAAGTCATGAGGAGGATAGTAACTTTAAACAATTTAGTTTAATATAAATATAGTATAAGAAAGAAATAAGCTTGATCCCCAACAAGGTTCTGATCTCCATGTGGAAGTCCAGTTGTCAAGCCACAAATGCCAAATGGAGTAGAAGAATCAATCCCAGCAAACTCACACCAAAAGCCCTCGATCTCCTCTATGGTCTCATCTTTTATTGCCCTTTTCTCCATATCACTTCCTGTCTTTCTGAGCTGGTCTATCACATCTCAGGAGCCAATCAAAGTCTCTCTGCTGGGTCATGTTCCTGGGACTCTTAGCCTGTGACCTCTCTTTGGAGCATTCCAGCCATGCTAATGGGATGAGTTGGACAAGAAGAAAGTTCAGGACCCTGAGAGGAAGGCATTCCCTTTACACAACCCCCCTGTAATTCTATTTGGAGATGTGGATGTCAAAATCTCCCCAATTAAGGGTTTCAGGAGATTAACATGCCTAGTCTCCGCAATGAATCATTTCACATAACCAGCTTATGCCTCTAAAGATCTTCTGGCTAGGGGTATATACACTATGAAGAAAGGGTGGTTCTGGTCTTGGAATTAGGAAGATCTGATCTCAAATTTAGCCTTTATAAACTGAGAGTTACTAACTGTGTGATCCTGGGCAAGATACCTAACTGCTGCCTACCCAAGTTCCCTCATTTGTAAAATGGGGATTCTAGAACTCTTTGCCTCCAAGAGTTATGAGAGTCAAGTAAGGTTATAAAGTATACATTTGTAAAGAAATTATTTAGCATGGAGTAGGTACTTATTAAATCCTGATTTCCTTCTTTACGATGTGTCAAGCACTAGATTGTCAACATTGGGGTCTGAGAAGAGGTAGTGGTGAGCGGTTGACTCTCCTGGTGCATTGTTCTTCACTCAAGGTACCCTACCTGTTTTGTTGGAGGCTACTCTTCAACAGTTGTCACATTATTGGTAGTGAGGATGGTAGACCTAAGGGAATTTTTAGGTTAGAGTCATAAGGAGGTTCCTCACTCCTCCAAAAATGGCTGTGATATAAAGACAAAATGCATCGATAAAATTTATCTTTTATAAATAAAAGGCTTGACTAGATGACCATTAAGATTTTTTTTCTTCTAAAACACGAATTTCAATATGAGTTCTCCCACTTGCTATCCATGAAACTTTAGGTTATTGTTGCTAATTTATTAATAACTTTTAACAAACACCTGGAATTTGAGATTGTGGAGAGATTATGGAGAAAAGAGATTTTGACTTTCCCCTTCATCTTACATAATGGCTATCAGAGAGATATTTTTAAAGGGTAGTTTATTTATTTGACAACACATATTTTTTAAAATGCTACAACTTATCTTTGAAAAGACATGCCATTCTCATAGGAATACTTATTACCAGAATAGATGCTCTATCCAGATTGCCCTCCAGATACAAATCATCAGGGTAGCTTAAATTGTAAGAGGAGCAGAAGAACAATATTATAATTTATTCAGAGCCACTTATATCACAAAGGGCAGATTAAAGAACTATTGAAAGTTTAATGTATTTGTGCAGTGAAACTGGACTTTAAATCAGTCCTTGCTAATATATGTATGTATGTATATAGCCGGTGATCTGAGAGTTGGTATGGCCAATGTCCTTTAGCTGACATTTTTAATAAAGACAAAAATGTAGAAATATGATCTAACTCAATACTTCAGAAATAGTAAGTTGAGGAGATGACCACTATGAAACCAGAAATTAAGCATAATTAACACACAAGTGGTTAATACACCCAACCTGATATTTTTGAAGCTTGCAATGATGCAAAGTAGAATGTAGCATTCTTCTGCGTGTGTGTGTTGATGGGTGTGTTGAGGGACAGTTCTTGAGGGTTGCATTTAGTGCTACTGGTTGCCAGACTTTTAAACTTTATATATACATACAGATATAATGTTAAGATTAAAATTTTGGGAACTGAGGCAGGTAGAAATTAGTTTCTCTCTGCAAGGAGTATTATATTTTTAGAGGTTTATTAAAGGTTGAGAATTTAAGAAAAATACAAGTAAGAAAGGCACATGCTAGGTGGGCCAAGAGGCCCAATTCAATTTCACTTGCCAGAAGAGACAGGAAGAGAAGAGGGCCCGCCGTGGGCGGAGACCCTTTAAATAATGATTTTGCTCTTGGCCCAGGTGAGAATTCAGTGAGATTACAAAGCATTTTGGGGAAGTAGAGCAAGGACTTCTGGGGATTGGAGTCCTGGATTCAAGTCCATTTTTACAATAGATACATTCTTATGTGAATATCTTTACTAGCTAGGTATACAAGAAAAAATTATGTATTTCAGGCAATGTACGTTTATGACAACAAATTTGCTATTATAACAACCAAAGTAATTTGGGCGATATTAATGTATTTTCATTTCAATCAAGCACACAGTAATTGGACATGACACTTTGAGAAAAAATTCTAAGCAATAGTTTTACCAATTGGAACCAAGATATGTACTGAAACAGTTTATTCAAATTAATGTATTTTTATTAGAGGCAAACTATCATCTCTTCCTCAAACAAATGTCATTTGGTACTGGTACTTTATAATTAATTTATATCTGTCCGTTGTAGGTTCTTATAACTGTAAAGGGATTCTGGCCTCCCCCCAGCCTCACTATATTAACATATTTCATTTCACAGCTATTGTTTCACCTGCCTAACTCTGTAGGCTCATCTATATAACCACACAATGTGATTTATCATATTTAAAGCCCACATTCAATTTTCAAGTATGAAGAACTATCTTAAGCAGGGAAAGGGGCATGACTGTCTAGACATTGTGGTGGGAAGTTCCCAGCCAGAGTTCAGCTTCCAGTAAAGGATATGCAATACTTCATTTACTGTAGGCAATGAACCTAGTTTCAGGAAGATTTAGGGACCTTCCTGAGGTTTGCTTTAATGTTTAGTTTAGACCCTGAAATAGCTAAATGTATTTGAATGAGAAAGCTGGGGTTCTTCTAAGTCTGGAAGATTATAATTTGAATATATGAAGTCATTTGGACTTTCACCTAGCCTTTTCCCTTACTGTTTCCCAGTACATATGCTGAATACATACACCCTCACAATCAACTCAGGGTCACCATCTAAATTAGAGAAGAGTATTTGCTTATTTTGTCAGGGGAGAAGGAGCAGCTAAGGAAAACAAGGTTCAGTGAAATCCCTTAGATTCAGTCTTGGTATTGGCTGGAGAATGAGGAAATACTAGGATCATATACCCAGCCCTTACTTTCTACTGCCCCTAACATAGTCTTGGGAAATGGGGCAACTGATAGGAAGTTATTATATAATCTAGAAGGTATCCCAGTGTGGAGAGTAGTTACAAGAGGTAAAAGTGGAGCCAAAACCAGAGAACAATGTTCTATCACCCTTTGAAAATGTACAGGGGTCTATGCTAGTTTTAGTTGGCTTCTCATGGACAAAAATGAATGCTTGGGCTGGTAACAGCTTTAGTTTCTTAGAGTACAAACCGAGTTTTTCTCAGCCCCCCCCTTAGAGTACACAGTCAGTCAACAGCATTTTGGGGCAATTTAGGACAGAAAAGTAAAACATTTCGCAGGAGAGGTATGTGTAGAGCAAAGAGGAATCATTCAAGAGAGGAAAAGGGGGCAGTATTTGAAAAGCGACTTGCAGGATTTATTATCACAATGAGAAAACATTCCTTCTTCAAGGACAGGAAAGAAGAGAAAGTGATCAAATCATTTTGCAACTGTTAAAGAGGTCTATTTGATTAAAGAAATCAGGGTTGAGGTAACCTCTAAGAAAAAGCTACAAGCATATCTCTTATCTAAGGATAACAAATGGTTTTACATTAGTGCATGAGATCATCTGCTTTACCATGTCCTTGTAGAGTTTGTTATATTTTATTTCTGCTTAAATTCCTTTCTTTCATGGTCCAGCTCCTGCCTTGGTTTATTGGTAAAGTATTCCCCTGAGACCATATTTGTAAGACAGTGCCTTAAGTGAGATAGATAATATATGTAAAGCACTTTGCGAACCTTAAAGCTCAGTGATTATGGTGATGATTCTAGATCACACAGATTTCTTTATTGAACCCTTTTTATACTTTCAGACTGCTAAGGCAGATTGGAAATTTATTATTTTATAATTGTTTCAAGTGTGTTAGTTTTATCTCTTCAACTAGTCTATAGGTTCCATAGTGGTCTCTTTAGGATCTAGATTTCTAGTTATGAACTCTAACAGGTAGAAACATTTTAATATATTTTTGTATCATCATCACAATAAGCAAATGCTAGGAAGGTGCTCAATAAATCCTTGATTCATCAATCAATTAAAAGATTTAGGATTCAGATTTAGAACCTGGCTTGCCAGATGTGACTTCCATGTTACTCATGGTATCTATTGGTGCTTCCATTAACTTTTGCTATATTCATCATGGGATGAATTGTAATCTTGGTTAAATGAGTACATTCTGTTAACAGAAAAGATGAAAAGGTAACTCAATGACTTTCTTAATAGAAAGAACCATGAAATACCAGTTGGTCATTTATTCTGATTCTGATTGAGATTTATTTTCCATATGTGTCTTATTTCAGCTATGAGCTTGAGTTTTCTCTAATTCATTGTTTATAGGTTTGCAACAGTTTAGAACAGCCAAGGAAACAACAGCGTTCTGATCTCAATGGACCAGTCGACAATAACAATACGCAAGAGGTAATTTCATTAGGGGATAGTTATGGGTCATGTTTTTAGGCTAATGTTGATTGGCAGAATTTTGATATTAGTCAAGTCATGCCAAATAATGTTCATCTCTTTTGCCACTTGATCCTATGGCTCTCTGATGGATGGGGTAGGGCCATGCATGGAAGATTGTGGTTCTGGGAGGGTCTGACTAAGTCAAGTTTTTGTTTTTTTTTCTTCTTCTGGGAAACGAATTCATGTTGGAAGAGTAAGAGAAAGTTATAACCTTATAATTAGGAGTAGAGACAGGTTGGTGTAATAGTTAGAGGGCAACTTGGATGTAGGAAATTGGGAGTATAAGTCTCTGACTGTGTTACTCTGTACTAATACTTAATGTCTTGGTTCCTTAGATAACTTTCTAAGATAACCACTTGCTTATCTACATATTTGGAGGTTGTCTCCACAGTGGGAATTCCTATATTGATGAAATTATAGATGCGCGTGCACACACACACAAATGTTGGAGTAGGGATGTGATAATGATGTACTTGTTTATAATAATATCATTTTATTTTATCCTGGTTCTGTGCTGTTCTTCTGGAAACATAAATGAATAGATTCTAAAAGAGACTTTAGAGACCATCTAATCCACTCTGTCATTTGACAGAAATGAAATGGAGGTCCAGAGAAGGGAAATGACTTACCTAATTATTGTAGTGGTTGTTAACTCGTTTTTTATCATATCTGACTTTTCATGACCTCATTTGAGATTTTCTTGCAAAGATAATGGAGTTGTTTGCCATTTCCTACCATAGCCCAGATAAGAAAACTGAGGCAAACAGGTTTAAGTGACTCCCACTGCTCACACAGCTAGTAAGTGCCCAGTAGTTAAGTAGTAAAGAGCAGAACTAAGATTTGAATTCAGATTTTTTTCCCATAAATTAAATCTTTTCTTAATATTACACATAACTTCTTAACATGTATCCAACATTATTCTTCTAAATAAACCATAGAATATTTGTCTTATCTATATACAAAATGTTTACAGACTCATGTGGATACATACATAGCTCATTAGTTGTGTGGCATTAAACAACCCATTTCACTTTTTTGGATCTCAGTGACCTCATCTGTTAAGTGAGGGAGTTGCACTTTCAGCTCTAAAATTCCCCAAGTTGTCAGTGTGGTGGGGAAAATGCTTGCATTGTCAAACATTTATCCTTATTTTGAAACCCTGGTTTTAAGCATGTTATGTTTTTTTACACTAAGCACTCATATCTTAAGATATTGATTTCCTATGGAAGTCAATGAACCACATTCTTCAACTAAACATGATATGACTCAACTTGGAGTTATTTTGCTTAGCTATTTTTAATTTTCTAATACTATAATTGTCCTATATGTTATAAAATAGGTCTTCTTTATCATGGTTGTTCTGTTTTTAATATTTCCAAACAGACAAAGAAGGTGGCTTCATTTCCGAGTTTCGTTGCTGGTAAGTAATTTGAGTTTAACTGTCTCCAGAGGCTATA
Organism: Monodelphis domestica; assembly: GCF_027887165.1. Taxonomy (NCBI): domain Eukaryota; kingdom Metazoa; phylum Chordata; class Mammalia; order Didelphimorphia; family Didelphidae; genus Monodelphis; species Monodelphis domestica. Next base: position 146,422,464 of record NC_077227.1, on the reverse strand, counting down.
TCATTTTGTAACAAAATAATTTTATTTTACTTCTTTAAAAGGTTATTAAGAAAATATAACTCAAATATTAGTGAAATGCCATAATAAGATACATCAAGGAGCATTTAATTTGTATAGCAAAGCTTAGCCTATTTATTGGAGCTGTGTTCCGTTTATTGTTATTTTTTTAATATAAAGAAAACTAATAGTCTGACACTTGTTATCTAACTAATCAGGTTCATCTGCCAGCACTAATGATTGACTTAATGAAATGAAATGCTTTTCCTTGAAAGCAGTTAATCATATTATAACAGTTTTGATCCCAGGGGCTATAATTGCATCAAAACTTACTATCTTTTTTTTTTCACACTGACATTTCTTGGGTTATTGGTTTTCCACCCTTTCTTTTTTCTAAACATCCAAATGTAGATAAACAGGAGTGCTCTGACTTTTAGTCAATTTCATGAGCAAAGGAGAGACCATTTTCATTGGGTTGGGTAGAGATCTGGCTTTCTTTGGGGTGGCAAACCTACATGTCTACTTATTAGCTAAAGTCTAAGTCTAATCAAACATACTTTTTATATTTTCTTGATCCTACTTTAAAGAATATGAGCTTGAGCAGCCAGGAGAAAGTTCACCTATCCTACCAAGAAGGTGTTATTTTTTTGGGAATATAATGAAAACTTATAAATTCACTTATATCACTGCTAACATAACTCCATTGCCTAGGGAGAACAGTCCAGTCTGTGTGAGTTAATCATTTCTGGGTGAATTATCTGCAAGCTGAGGTAAGTTGGTTCTCAGATAAGATTGCTTGATCATCTTGCTATCTCGAAATACCTAGAATCTTGTCCCATGCTAGTTTACTTACCCAGTTTAAAAACAGACAACATTAAACTAAAGTCCTTAATTGTCTTTGTTTACTACTAAGCCTAAATTAAATCGCACTTTCCCCTTTATCCATTTGAACTTGGACAGACTTTCTATACCCAGTGTGGTCCTCTGAGAGTCATAGGTACTGATGAGCTCAGAGACTGTATCCACACTGAGTGGCCGCCAAGAGGCATTACATTTGACAGAGTTGCCAATTACTTGTTAATGAGTCCTAAATGAAGGTAAATCAAATATATTCCTTTTGGGCAGATGACCGCAGAGGAGGTATGACTCTGATTCCCAAACTATCCTATAGGCCTCCAAGGATTTAGGAGGAAACTAAAATGAACTGGTAAAAAGAAAGACAAATATATATTTAAAAATTTCAGATATGAATGAACTTTTCTTTTAGGTGTTACTTAAAAAATATTCCCTGTTAGTAAGAAAGATTGTTTCCAAATAATAATAAAATTTTGCCCATTGTATAGAGGGATCTTTACAATCTGTACTGTAAATTCTGTACAAATCAATCTAACATCTGAAATAATAAAGAATTATGTGCTCATATTTCATGACATCTTTTTCTTCTATGACTGATTTAAGTAAAACTGGTTGTGTGATGTGGTATGGAATGAAAGGGTCTCAGTACAAATCTTGGCTTTTTTGGTCATTTATCTGTGTGCCCAATTACTTAACCTTTTGAAGCCTCAATCTTTTTCATTTGAACTAGATGGTCTTTAAGGCCTCTAGTAGGCAAAATTATGCAACAGATGAAGTTTGTTCTGTTCCACCACCTTCGTTTCCCAGTCCAGTCCATACTCTTCTTTTCCCATGATGATATTCTTCTCCTGGTCATACTTTGGTCTTAGATAGTCAGCATACCTATCTTCATCTCCATACTATGGCACTCACTCTAAGCTTGCCATGGATAATTTTCTATGTTCGAGACTTAACTTTCCTATCATAATCTTAAAGGAGGGCTTCCTCTTAGCTAGCCATCACTCATTTAGTGTTCTTAAAAGTTCTGTGAAGTGTGTGCTGTTATTATGCTCATTTTATAGATTAAGAAACTGAGGCTAGCAGACATTAAGGGACTTGCCTGGGTCATACTAGTAAGACTCAATCCTTCCATCATGCTCTTACCCCACTCTTTTCTATGGGTCAGGAGAAGCAATAGTGATTCTTCCTTCTTTTCTATCTCTCTATGCTAAAACCAAAGGAGTAGAAACTAAATAATTCAGGGAAATTTGTGCTTACATACTTCAGTTCGCCAAGTCTTTATAACTTTTGCTCCTCCTGTGTCCTGGATTTTTAGTAGGGTTACATTTATTAACATAAGTCCATTATTTAGCTTAAGGCAGAAGATAGAGACTTCTAGAAGCTGGGTGTCTTACTTTCAAGCATTAAGGAAAAGTATCACCTGGAGATTAAAAATACAGATAATACCAAACTGGGTGAGTTATGGTTCCGAATTAGTTTTCAAACTGCATTGAACTGAAATCCCATGTCGCTGTGTTGTAGAGGGGATTCATGCTTTAGGGCCAGAGTTAGGTCTTATAAATGCCTTAAAACTCTTCAAAGGAGTGATCTGAATAAGTCATCAAACATGAAAGCAAAGCATTTTTCCCCTTTGTCATAATAACCCTTTGAAATTGGTACGGTAGAGATTATTTTCATTTTACAGATGAGGATACTGAGTCACAGAGAAATTGAAATCTTTTTTGCCAAAGTCATACAGCTAATTAGATTCAGATCTGGAACTTGACTGAAACTGACTTAAAATATAATATTCTTTTCCCCAATACTTCATACTTAAGTCCCTTAACTAGGTTATATGCTTAGAAACTGGGAGCATCCCTAGATGAGCTTTTAGGCTCTCTTGTTTTCTTCTCTCTTTTCTTTTTGTTTTCTGAGGTTTTGTGTGTGTGTGTGTGTGTGTGTGTGTGTTTTCTTATTTTCTGCTTCTCTTCTTTTATTCTGAGCCATTCTAAACCATGGCTTTAATAACTTGGGAAAGAAAATGATTTTTATTTTTTGACATGTCTTGAAAGGAATTAATGAAAGAGGAAATGGGCAGCTATGCTTCCATGTGAAATACTTCCATGCAGAGCAATTGCCTTAGTACTTGTTGGAATTCTTTGAGCTCATACCAGCAAGCTAGCAGCTACTGGGGAGTCCTTTTATCAATAGTTAGACTCTATGGGGGAGAGAGAGAGAGAGAGAGAGAGAGAGAGAGAGAGAGAGAGAGAGAGAGAGAGAGAGAGAGAGAGAGAGTTAAAACCAGAGACATTGCCCAGTTCATGCTCAGTTAAGGAAGGGGCTGTGGTATGGATATGGCTTTGGTCCCTTGGATGGGGAGATAGATAATCTCCAACATAGCCAGATGCACAGAGCTAAGTATGAACATAATGAACTACATTTGCAGACAAAGGGTTCCTTCCCCCTTTTAGACATTTCCCCCAGAATGCTGCAAATCTCCCTCCCTGTCTTCCTCTCCATCTTTTAAAATTCACCCTGGGATCTTTACAAACTAGACTTTTCACCATTGCTGGGCTGTCTCTAGGGACCACAGAAGAAAGAAGGGCTGGTACAAGTCAAATTGAGTCTCCCTCAGCATGAGGGAACACAAATGCATTTTACTTCTTTCAAAGCAAAGGAGAAAGGCATCTGAGACAAAAGGAGAGACATGAAAAGACTCTATTTGAAGTCCGGCCAAGAAATCATACAATTGTATATACAGTATTTTTCTCACAGTTTTCTTTTGTTAGGAGGGGCATTGAAGCAGGGAGAGAGGAGCAGAACGTCTAAATAGTAGCGTCATTTTGAAACAAGCCCACTGGCTGTAGGAGGAAGCCCATGTTTATTGTGCAACATTTCAGTAGGACTGGCCTCTGTTTAGACACAGCCCTTAATTTCCCCCTGAGATAGTTGTGAAGAATGGGTGCTGTCTGGTCAGAAGGGGTTCTGGGTAACAATTGCTTTTGACTAAAAAGTTTCCCAAAAGCTTAGGCTTCATCTAGTATTAAGTGACATTCTAGAAGTCTAACCTTCCTTTCAGACATCCTTCTTCATGTACAGTGACTCTAAAAGCTTTACTCCTAAAATGATTTTCACAGGACTTTGTGTCCACTGTGCTGTCACATTGACTATTCAAATTTCAAATGTCTCCTATGGTTGTTCAGTCATTTCAGTCTTGTCTGACTCTTCCTGACCCCATATGAGTTGTATGTGTTTTTTGTTTTTGTTTTTTTGGCTAAGATACTGAAGTGGTTTGCCATTTCCTTTCTAATTCTTTTTACAGATGAGGAAACTGAGACAAACAGGGTCAAATGACTTGCCCAGGATCACATAGCTCCTAAGTGTCAGAGGCTAGATTTGAACTCAGGAAGATGACTCTTCCTGACTCCTGGCCCTTGGAACTCTATCCACTGTACCATCTACCTACTGCCCAAGTGGACTTCTATGGACTGATTTATAAGCTCTTGGCCTTTTAACTTAATGGAACACATATCTGACATATGAGCATAACAATAAGTCACTAAGTATTTATTATATGTCTATCTTGTGATAGTTTGGGGGATTCAGTGAAAAAATTATAACTGTCCTCACTCTCAAGGATCATAAATTTAGAACTAGAAGGGGCCTTAGAGACCATTTCTTTCAACCCCTTCATTTTACAGCTAACAAAGCAAGATTAGATGGCAAGTGACTTGCTCAATGCCATACAGTTCATAAGAGGAAGAACCTGAATCTAGGTCATGGGACTCACAAGCTTTTTTCCCATTCTTCCATATGTTATATGTGCAGACCAGCATGAACAGAAGTTTGGCTCATCATCAACATACAGATAATATTGTATAGTGTTCGTTATAATATTTAGTTGGCTCCATGAGATCTTCAGATACATAAATTGAACTTTGTCCATAATTCATTGAATTTTCCAAGAGGAGAGATTAACCTGTATTGCTTGAGTAGAGATAAGGAATAGGCTTGTGATTTTATTAAAGTAGGGAAATCCCAAGTGAGGAAACTTATTCTACCAACACACATCACTTCTCTATAGTCTTGGAGAGCTACCAGAGTACTAAGAGATTAAAGGACTTGCTTATGGTTTCATGCCTCATACTTCATGACTATCTTTGAAATCAGTATCCAATTAGACTCCCCTTCCCCCCTCCCCCCGACCAGTAAAGGCTCAGGTAGATGATGGTGACCCATATTGACAACACTGCTACCTTAGTCTTTAGAGGGGATTGTAGTGGATTTTGTTGTCTTTTACCTTGCCCATTGGATAGGAAATGGGTTCATATTTCCTGAAACTAGAGAGCTCCTTTGCTATGTAACCATTCCAGTCATTATTACAATCAACTTTTGCAGCACTGGCACTTGAGAATTCTTTTCAAGGATTATTATAGAAGATAGAAGGGTAAAGAGACTAATTTATTTATGATATTACCTTTGTGGCTGCCATTATTGTCTAACTACCCAATTCTGGTCAATTTAATTCCCTGATAACTCGTTCTTCTCTCTGCCCCACATTGAGCAAAATTTCTCCTTATGTTTACCTAATCTCCTTAATTCTAGAGTTGTTATAGGTCCACGTGGAAATTCTTTTCCCCTGATACCTCTCTTTTTATATTTATATATATTTAGTTTAATCCCCATCTACCCACTGACATCTTTTCCTCCTCCATCTCCTCTCCAGTATAGATTCTAGTATGGGGTTAATAAAATCTACTTTATTTTAGACCTCTTTCTTTCTATATTTTTTTATTCATTTAAGTTTGGCTTCCTTAGGAAGACAAACTATCTTTGGGTACCTTTTCCAGAATTAATTGTTCTTTCTCTCATATTCCATAACAAATTGATCCTGTAGGAGTTGTAATATTATTTTGCTCTGCATTGCTAATCCACTTCCATAATTTACAGACCTTATCTTCTTTGAGATTTACTCTAATCATTGACATATTCATGCTCAGATCCTTATTCCTATCATCTCCTCAGCTCATAAGCATTCACTTTTCTTTAGAGGTTTAGTCGACTCATAGTCTTCTTTACTGAACCCCTTTTACTCATACTTGAAGACATGAGTATTTGTATTGATGTCCCTTCAAACAACCTGTTCTTGGCAGTTAATAAAACTTCTTATTTTCCATAAGCTATATAACAGAAGGGTTCTTATCTTAGATATAACTCTCACACCACATTTTTGAACTCAGTTTCTCTCCTATGCTTTTTAATTCTATTCTAGGTTTTCAAAAAAGTTCCTATTCCTCTTGATGTTTCAATACATCGCCTTTATTTCAACCTTGTATTCTTTTTTTTGCAGTCTTTTCCTTGTAACTATACAGTTTGACTATCACAGTCCTCCACCTTTGAATCCCATGCCCCTTTGTTCCCTTATCATCTATTTCACAATGGTTCTCAACTTTAATTCAATCCCTTCTCCACTCCTATTCCTGAGCTGCTGAATGCAGCAGGTAAAAGTCCTGCAAATGTTGAGTCCACCATAGATTTATCTTATCTAATCTCAAAGGATTATCCTTACTTTTGGATGCTTTTTAATAATATTCATCATTTTATTATTATGTTTACTTACAGTTATTTATACAAAACCTTTTTCTCTCTCCCCAGCCCTCTGTACCATCTCTCTGCCAGTCTTCCAAAGGATCTTTTCTCTTTCCCCTCCTATTTTACTGAAAAAATCAAGGTCCTTTATATCATGAACTTCTTTATCTCATCTCCTCTATATCTCAAAATAATTTTCCATTAACTGTGCTAATCTCCTTTAATCATGGCCCTTTTTCAAAGCTATTCCTTTAGTTGGGCCATTGAATAAATCTGAGATGTTCTCTGGGAGCTTACCCCTTCATTCATTCCTTCTTTTACTCCTTTTCAATCTTTGCCATCTCTCCTACTGACAATAAATGTGTTCAAATTTTTCTCATCCTTAAGAAATCACCTTGTCTTATCACATTGCCTAAAACGATTTTCCCATAGAGAACCATAACTATCAATTCAGTGCTTGGGGTAACTACAACAAAGCATATACTTTTAATAATTCCTTATTGTGTGTATTCCCTAGAAATCTATTCTTTGTCCTTAGCTCCCTTTATACACACATTCTTTCTGGCTAATCTAATTCATTCTTATAGTATCAACTACCATTTCTATGCAAATGGATCCCAATTTTTTTTTCTTTTGCCCAGATTTCTCTTTGAACTAAAGACCTGAGCTGCTATTGAGTCTCCCTACCTGGATATTTCACCATTCCATCAAACTCAACATATAAAAAACACACAAGCATAAGTTGTACCTCTTCATAGGAGTGTCCTACCTCTGGACTTTTCTATTTATTTGTGGACTGTTCACTTAAGTCTTTATGGCTAGAGACTATGAGGTTAATATTGTTTTTTCATCTCCATACTTTCTCATGTCTATTCTATAAGCAATTCCTGTAAATACTACTCCAGTAGCATCTCCCACATGCCTCCTTTCCTTTTTATTCCCAATATAAATGCTCTTGAAGATGCTCTCATTAAAACCCTCTTGGACTATTGGACTTCTTAAAACTTCCTATCTTGACTTTGTACTCTTTCCATTCTCTCTTTCAGACTACTGACAAAAATAATCTTATGCATAGATCTGATCCTGTCATTTCTCTGCTCAAAATAAACTTCAGTAGCTCCTTCTTGCCAACTAATTAAAGTTCCAAGTTCCTTGTCCTGCCATTCAAAGCCTATCACATCTCTCCAGTCATAAGTTCTCTTCTCAAAGTATAGAGGGTGTAAGAAAATAGACACAAGAGTCCTGAAAGAACTGGGGAAATATGATTGCTGAATTGCTGTCATGAAAAGATCTTGGCAAACAGGACTAGAGAGGGGCTAATGTCCCTGTTTTTAGAGAGGATTTTTTAGTGAATATCTAAAAAAGGAAGTAGTGATATAAAGAATGACTGTGACAATAACATATAACATAGTATGCCTATTTTCCCCTTTTTTTTGAAAGGGTTATTGGACTCATAAAGAGGAGAGGTATGATATAGATTTAGTTTATTGAATTTAATTTAATGAATGTAAACCTTAGATATAAGATTACTTTCAAGAAACCTTTTTTGTGGTGCCTAACACACATCCTCTCCCCTTTATGAGAAACTTCTATTCTAGCAGGGGAAAATAGGGATAGGTAGGTGGTGGAACACTGGATAGGGCTTGGCATCTGAAAGATGCCTCCTTATTAGTTCAAATTCAGCCTCAGATACTAGCTGTGTGACCCAGAACAAGTCATTTAACCCTGTCTGTCTCAGTTTCCATATCTGTAAAAGGAGCTGGAGAAGGAAATTGCAAACCACTCCAGTATCTTTCCGATGGAGTCATGAGGAGTTGGACATGACTAAAAACTTCACAACAAACAATATGTGTCAGTCATTGTGCTACATGATGAGGATACAAAGACAAAAGCAAGCTAATCTCTTACATTTTCTTATGGGATGTAACATGCACAGAAATAAGTTAATGACCTGTATATATAAAATAGAAAGTGATTTGAGGAGGGAGAGGCATTAATAACTAGCAGAATCTCAAAGCAGATGATTATTGAGTCAGGACTTGAAGGGAGCTAGGAGGAAGGAGGAAATGAGAATGGAGAATATTCTAGAAATGGAGACAGGAGAGAGAAAATGTCATAATATTAGGTGTGTAAAACCACAAACAAGCCACTTTGGCTAGGATTCAGAGGTCATGGGGTTAGTTTTGTATAATCACGCTGAAAAGGCAGGCCTGTGGAGCCAATTTTTGAAAGGCCTTAAATAGCAAAAAGAGCAATTTGAATTTTATAATGGAGGGCTTAAGGAATATAATGTCACTTTTTGAGTAGGGAAGTGCCATGGCCAAAACTATGCTTTAAGAATATCAATTTGGCAGTTATATAAAGATTGAATTGGAAAAGGGAGGGACTTAGGCACAAAAAACAACTAAGTTAATGTAATAGTTCCAGTAAGAGCTGATGAGGACATGAATTAGAATGTTAGTCATGTGCATAAGAACCTTTGCAAAAGACTAAGTGAAGGGAGCAGACAAAGGAGAGAGCAGATATTTTTAGGTTTGTTATATGGAATAGGGATTACTTGTTTTGCTTTGGTTATAGAAAAACTAGGAGCAATAAGTAATAGTTGTAAAGTGTATACTAAGTTCTGTTGTGGAAAAGTTCCTAAAAATTAGAGCTTTGCTAAAGGTAAATGAGTTTGAGTTCTTTAGGCAAAGACTAGATAAATCCATGTTGGATGTACTGTAGAAGGGGCATTGTTCAGAATTCCCTGGGCTACATTGGGTGACCAATGAAGTTCTTCCCAGTCCTGGAAAGATATTTTTAGCTGAATCCCTTACATCTTTAGTTACAGTCAAGTCAGTCTCTGGAATAGACTGGTTGTTTGCATAGACTTTCCATGGTTGCATGGAGAAGATTGATTTATTCAATAAACATGTATTATGCATCTTAGAGAAGATATAAAGATGTCCTTAGAAATTTAAATTTGTCTTTCTTTTTTATGTCCCTTTAAATTATAAGAAGGATTCTTTCTCCAGTGGGGCACTGGAAAGAAGGGAGTTCCTTGTCATATCAAATGATGGTCTCAGAGACTCAGTGGTGGCTCCTACAGGAATACCATTGTTGCCTTACACTTTTTTTTCAGTGATTCTGCTTGGTTCTAAAGAATCAAACTAAAATAAATCATTAGGTAGAACTTCAGGGAGGTAGATTTTTACCTTGTATTGAAAGAGACCTTTATAATAATTAGTTGTCCATTTGGCATTGTTGGAAATGCACTAGATTTGTAGATAGGAGAGACATTTGTTCAGAATCTTGCCTCTTCTACTCAATAGTTCTGTGATTGAGCAAATCACTGATTTCTCTGAGCCTCAGTTTATTTATCCATAAAATGGGACTAAGGCATAGCCCCTACCTAATGGGGCAGTTGTGATTAAATTAAATGAGATGAGATATGTAAAGGGCCAACCCAATAGTGTTGCATAATTGTTGGCTTTTATTATAGAATGGATTGCCTCTTAAAATAAGGAGCTCATCATCACTGGAAGTGTATCTAAGATGAGACTAGATAACCATTTAGGATCACAGATTTCCAGCTGGAAGAGATTTTGGAAGTCCTTTGACCTAACACTCTTATTTTAGAGACCAGGACACTAAGGCACAGAGAAGTAGAAAGTGTCTCAGGTCACCCAGATAGTAAGAGGCAGAACTAAGACTCAAACCTAGGTCTTCTGATTTCAGATCTAACACATGTCCTGCTTTATCATGCTACCTTTTGTCAGGAATGTGGTAGACAGGAAATTTCTGCATTGGTGTGTGATTAGACCGAAGTTCCTTTTCCCCAATGATTTAAAAAGGGACTAGTGCAGGGGCTTCCAGGGGCCATTGTTTTTTCAGGGGAAGAAGGATGAGGAGTAATAATACTGGGTTAAAAGCAATGAAAGAAATGGAGCCCATAGGAGCAATAGGGAAAATAGATAAGTGATATCAGCAGTGGAGGTGAGTAAAAGCCTGAGGTGGCTGTCAGCTAATGAGTTTGTCAGTTTACAATTTAGGGAGTCTGCTCTCTATGATCTCTAATACTTTTTAGACTCTTCTAAAATACCTTGAAATCATCCCCCCAGACTCTTAACAGTTTATTAAATTAGGTTTTAGTACATGTGAGCTGTTGCATTGGTGTGAAATAGGTGGTAATGACTTATTTTAATCTCTTCCTTCCAAATATTTATATCCCTCATTTAGATGCAAGGAGCACAGAGCCCCAAGTGGACAAAGCAGCTCAATTAATTTTAGATTTTAATATAATACCAACCTACAAAATGTTTCAGAGGTCCTTGGCAAATCTGAAAGAGATTGGATTTGCAGGATGATTGGAAAGAGAGGTTATTTTAATGCATATTTTATTGACCACATGCATATGTGTATGGGAGTTTGTGGTAAAGTTTTAAAAAAATGCTAGACATAATTGTATTTAGAAATCTTGCAAATGCCACAAGATTTCAATAAAGCTAGTGTTTGTGTTATTGTGGCTCAATCATCAATTCATTTTTACATTGTTTCAAGTCCTTATCATATGTGTTAACACAGCTGGGTTTTTTGAGAAAGAAATTATAATAAAAAGCACAAATGACTGAATTATCTATAATCTATAGACTATGGCTCATAGCTAGGACTGGGACATAGACTGGTAGAGAAAACCAAATAAGGAATTAAGTATTCAAATATGTAATCAAGAATCTACTCATTTATTAGAGAAAAAAAAAGATGGGCGATTAGACTTTTTTTTTTAACCTTAACCTTCTACCTTAGAATCAATATACTATGTATTGGTACCAAGGCAGAAGAGTGGTAAGGGTTGGGTAATGGGGGTTAAGTGATTTGCACAGGGTCACACAGCTAGGAAGTATCTGAGGCCAGATTTGAACCTAGGACCTCCTGTCATTAGGCTAGCTCTCTATCCACTGAGCCACCTAGTTGCCCTCTAGACTTTCAAATACTCTTGATTGTTATATGGAAATATCATTGGTAATGTCACTATTAAAGGGGGCATTTGGAAAATGGATATTTGTATAATGAACATTTGGCTAAAGAGTTTCTTCTGTACTTTACGTTTACTAGTTTATAAATAAAAGATAGTGAGTAGCAAATTTTCCCCAGCCCTTTCTTAGTAGCTCTCCAAGGTAATTCTATAATGATTTGATTTTTCCTCTGTACTTCCCTGTGAGGGGGCACACTATATAGGTATTATCCAAGAATCAAAGAAATGAAAGCAACTAGTCCCATTTCTTCATTTTATAGGTGAGAAAACTGAGGACCAAAGCAATTAAGGAACCTAATCAAGATCATATGAGTAGTTAGTATTAGAATCAAGATTCAAACCATAGTCCTTTAATTCCACACTCAATATTCTTTCCATTGTGCCATGTTTGTCTCTAATCCCTTAGAGAGAGTTAGGCTAATGAAGGTCACTCATACTCATATTCTTCTTCCTTAACTCCCAAGAGTCACTCTTGGAGTATGTTGTGGTCTTAGTATAGACACATTTGTAACATCATACATTTAGAGTTCTAAGAGACTGTAGAAGCCATTGGGTCCTATTTTTTAGTTAAGGAAATCATAAAGGTTGAATGACTTGTCTAGGTCCACATAGTTAACAAAAGTCCTTATTTATCAATCAGTAAAAGTAAGATGTGGAGGAAACTCTGAGAAAGCTTAAGTGACTTGCCCAGGTTAGGTCGCCTATCTAGGATGTGTCTGAGGCAAGATCTGAGCCCAGATCTTCCTGCCTGCAGGTCCAATTCTCTCTTAATTGCTCCATGAGATGTGAGGCTGGAACAGACCTTAGAAATCATGACCACCCTCCTCATTTCACAAATGAAGGAAGTAAGGTGTGCAGAGAGGGCAACCACAGTAACTTGTGTGAGGTCACAAAGGACAGCTAGCAAATAGCAGAGTCAGGTGTTGGCTTTAAAGCCTTTGTTTCCTAACCAGGACCATTTCAGTAGACAGTAGCGTATGGCTTCTCTGACTTCTGAAGCAGATATGTTCTCAGCGTGTAGCTGCCTCCTTGGTGAGGAGGTGCTGCAAATTACAGTTGTTGGTGTCTATAAATTTCCCCTCTGCCATTCCTTAAGTCTAAGAGATGGTGCCCAATTTTGGGGGAAAAAAAAAAAACATGCTTTCTCTATCAGCTCTTGACATACTTTATGTCTGGTGCATTGAATGGTGGCCAGGTGGTTCTGCACTTATTTTCACAACATAAAGAAACTTATTTAGGAAAATGGTTCAGGTAGTGGTGAGAATCACAGTGATTTGATCTGTTAAATCTGACCTTCTGACTGCTAAATCGTTCCCCTCCCACCAGTGTCCTGCATGTTGACAGCATCTGATAAACGCCTCTCCTAGGACCAGTCCTAGTTGTAGGGTGTGAGTGTCCTTAATTGAAGTCAGCTCCACTTTTCTAGGAAGAAACTAACTCTCTTCATTGTTTAGTTCCAGGTCCCTGTGAACCTGAAGATCTCATCGATGGAATCATCTTTGCTGCCAATTACCTGGGGTCTACACAATTGCTCTCGGAACGAAACCCTTCCAAAAATATCAGAATGATGCAGGCCCAAGAGGCAGTCAGCCGTGTCAAGGTAGCCTTGGTCCTTGCATTGGTGTAAGGGGCTAGGTCCCTCGGCAGCTGAGCTCTCCAGGAGTCAGACTAAAATCATGTGGTTTCAAATTGACTTCACGGTGCGGTGAAGTGAGTCTAGTTCTACCCTAGCAGAGTCCCACTTTGCTTCCAAGACCTGATGTGAAAGTGCACTGAAAACCTTAGCCCTCCAGTGAGCTAGACATAAATTATTGCCGAGGTCAGAACAAAGAGTCTTAAGACTAGCAAAGTTCTTTGAGGATTCAAAGGCAGAAAGAATTCAGTCTGCAAGAGGAAAATAGGCAAGCTGCAGAATATGGGAGATTAGTTTCCAGATGAATTCATTTCACTAAGTTGCAGCCTGGAAACATTTTTCTTCTAAAAAAAAGAGGTCATTTTTCAAGCATTCTAGATGCCAAAAATTATTATTGTTTAAAGCCTTAAGTCCTAGTACAATGGTATTTGCCTTGTTTGTTCTATTTAAAGAGCTTACAGATGGAGAGGGAAATTCATTTCATAAAAGAAGTTGGTACTCATAACCCAGATAGGAAATGCTTAGAATTGGCAAGTATAAACTTAGTCCTATGTAAATTTGTGCCTCTGATAGAATCTGGATGACAGCAGTGATATAATTTTGTTACATCATATTTAATGTTAAATGAGACACATGTCACTAAAATCATTACATTCCTCTAAAACTCTTAACTATTGGTCAAAGCTATGTCCTCTTTTCTTGAGGAATTTCTTCTTTCCAAAGACAAACATAAACAAACCCCCACAGATCTGAAATCTGAGGGTCTGGGTTCAAATGCTGATTTTGCTACTAACTAGCTGTATGGACAGATTGGTTTATTACCTATAGGTTCTTAGTTTCCACATCTGTAAAATGAGAGGCTTGGACTACACAATCTTTAATGACACTTCCAATTCTAAATCTATAAATCCCCTATGCTCTGAACCCTATGAAAATCTGTGTTAGGTTGCAGAAAGATCTGAATTTGGAGTCAGATGACCTTAATTTGAATCTTAGTTCTGCTACTTATTCTCATGTATGATCTTGAGTTTTTATCCTTTCTGAGTCTTAATTTCTATGGGTAAAAAAAGGAGGGAGCTTGGTGGCTCAGTGGATAGAGTGCTGAGCCTACAGTCAAAGAAAACCTTAGTTCAAATACAGCCTCAGACACTTACTAGTTGTATGACTCTAGACAATTCATTTAACTCTATCTCCATTTTGTTAATCTATAAAATGAGCTGGAGAAGGAAATGGCAAACCATTCTAGTATCTTTTCTAAGAAAACCCCAAATGGTGTCATGAAGAATTTGAAACAACTGTCAAACAACAAAAAATGAGGGAGCGTTGGTATAGACTGGTGGTGCCAAACTGAAATTGAAATGGGGGTTATTAAATCATACATAAGGACCCCTGTGGGTTCTTTATTGACTTAGTTTAAAAATGTAATATTATCCATGTTTTATTGTATTTTTGTTTGTCTTGTTAAATATCTCCCGATTACATTTTAAGCTGGTTTGGGCTTTACTTGGGCCAATGGCCACATGTTCATTTGACACTTCTGGTCTGGATGACCTCTAAAGTCCTTTCCCTTCTGAAGCCTATAATTCTGAGGTAGGTGGTGTAAAGTATCATTGTCTTACAATTATTAAGTGTTCATTTCAGATCAGAAAACTGAGGCTTACAAAGGTTAAATAACTAGACCATAGTAACCTGGCTAGTTATAGCCAGATCTTAAATACCATTTATTCTGACCCCAAATCCAAATGTTCTTTCTGCTATAATATTCAATTCTGCTAGGTAGTTCAAGGTCTTAACATTGTTTATAAGTGTGAGAGATAGCTGAATATTTTCTGAGTTAGTGGTGCTAAAATAAGCAAATCTTGTTAAGGAATTGCCTTTAGTGTTAATAGAAAACATGCTATTTGAACTCTATCTACACACTAGGTACTATTAATAAAAATGCCTTTAGAAGAGGGGAGGGCTGGAAAAATATAGGCAGATTTTAGACTAAAAAAGTGGATTTTCCCCCTTATTTTCCTTCTTGCCAATAATGAGGGCTATTTTATACTAAAGTTGCTTCCCTTTTGAGCCATATAAAATGAAATGAAATCCTTATGATGCCTAAAGAGTTCTTGCCATGAAAGAGAACTCTTGGTCCTCGTGGACAACATATGATTATACCTGCCACAGGTCACAGATTATGGCCACATGAACAGACCTGCAGAAGTAGATATAGTACCAGCTCCCCTGACTTGCAGTCTTGATCCTCATGTTCCCTGCTAGGTAGCACTACTTTGCCATATGATGTGAAGACACTGCAGTTGCTCTCAGGCTTTATTATATTTAGTGACTCTTGACAATTCAAATCAATTTAGAAAATGTTTCTCAAATGCTTATGGTTCCTAGATTCATACATTCATAGTCCATTGGGGATTGTAAGGGATTTTAAGAGATTATAGTCCAACCCTACTTTTTATTTTTTATTTTTTTTTACAGATGAAAAAATTAGGGCCCAGAGAGGGGAAGTGACTTGCTTGAGGTTGAGTGACTAGTTAGTATCAAAGCTGAAACTTGAACCCAGGAATCCTGTCTCCCAGTGAAATGCTTTTCTTCAAGTGCACCATTTTGTGCAAAGTTATACATAGGACAGTGGGGGATATAGGAAGATAAATTATGTCTAATGTTTGTCCTCAAGGAACTTGCCATCTAGTAGAAGAAGTACACTTATTATAGGGTCTAGGCTATATTTTAAAATTCCATGAATGACTTTTGGTGTCTTTCTTCAATTTGTGTGCACTCTTTGCCCTCAGTACCTCTGTAGTACAGAGAGGGATTCCTAAATATCACTTTGTCACATAGGAAAGAGTTGGGCTTTGTTTTTTTTTTTAATGATGCCCAAGAATTTGGACATGCATTAGAGTAAGAACACTACTAAACAACCATTGTAGTAGGAACAAGCCAGCATTCTTCCAGGGGATAGAAAGGTTCTGAAATGTCCTCCTAACATTTAGCAGACTAGCCCATTAAATGAAGACCCCCCACCCCCAAATCTTACCTGTACAGTTTCAACTTTGAGAAATTAGTTCTTAACTGAGGCAGTAACTTCTGATCTCAAAGTTAGCCCAATCTGTCATGCAAAAGTTTTCCCTTGTCCTTATCATTCCATATATAAACATAAGAGAGTGTCCCAGCTGAATCCAGCTGTTAAGAAACAAACTTGTTAAGGGTTTTTAATGATCAGTTTATCATTTCTGTATCTGTCTATACTTAATCAAAAAGACGACCTATCTTGGTAGGTTTTTTTCCATTTTATGTAGGTTCAGAGCATTTAGCCCACTGGCCCAAAGACTTATACGATATACTATGTGCTGTGTCTTTTTTGTGCCCATCTGTTTTTCTTTTTCTCTTATGTGCTACTCAGAGGATGCAGAAGGCTGCTAAAATCAAGAAAAAAGTGGTGTGTAAAAAAAATGTTTCTCTGGAATACCAGTGTTTGTTTATGTTTTTGTGGCTTGTTCTTTGTGAAGCTGTGCTTTTCCATTAGGAATCCTCATGAAGTGCTAATGCTGAGTCTTCTTTCCTTTTCCCCTTGATTACTTAATTCCAGATTATCAAATGGAGCCACAAAAATGGCTTCATTTCTTTTTCCATTACCTCTTCACTAAAGTAGCTGATCATTGCTTCCTTTCTCTTCTATTTAGTTTTTCAAATGTACCAATACCTGCTTTATCTGAAAAAAAAAAGACTAATTTTATATTTAAATTGTGGTTATACTTCTAGGTGAAGCATTTCATGCTGACAGAGTGATATATTTTACTGTAGCTTAGGCCTAACTATGACATTAATTAAATTATTCTGATATTTAAAGACTCATTAATTTTAATTTACCAAATCAGTACCGTGAACACTCCAATTTGCAATATGCACATATATTTTCACCTAATTAAAAAAGGGTTTGGAATAGGGTCAGCCTAGCTGTCATTTCACAATAGAGATGATATTTAGTAAATTTTTATAAATACAATCATTTACTAAGTTTAGGAGATTTACAGTCATTTTAATATCTATATCACTATACTAAGTATCAAATTTCTTTGATTAGTATTGAAATGCAATTTAAAAAGTTTCTTTTTCCTTTTGTTTTGACACCAATAGAAGCAATATTGTATAATGGATAGAATGGTAGGATTGGATATAAGAACACCTGGGTTCAAATCAAACCTGGATAGGCAAGCATATCAATAGTTCACAAAGTTTTTGGTCTCTGAACTCCATTACACTCTTAAAAATTGTTGAGTTTTTGTTTATGAAGGTCATATCTGTTTATATTTGCTGTATTGGAATTTAAAATATCTCAATATTATCATGAAAATAGTTTTGACTTTATAGATATTGTGGAGGGACCTTGGGTCTCCAGACAACATTTTAAAAACTGCTGGGTTAGTGGAAAAGAATGTTAGATTTGGAGTCACAGGACATGAGTTTGAATCTTGGCATTGCCACTTACAACTATGAGAACTTGACCAAGTCATAAGCTCTTTGAGGCTCAATTTTCTTAAATATAACATGAAGACACAGTCCTAGATGACCACTTAGGTCCTTTGTGCCTCCAAATCAATGATATCCAACTCTGACCATTAAGAACTATGTGACCCAAGAGAAATCAGAACCAAAAATAAATTGGATTTCTGCAATAAATCATAAATGTGTTTTAGAATAGAGCCCTCTATTCTGAAGCTGAAAGAAATCACAAATCTTGTGTTTTGATACCAAGAATATATGCTTGAAATTGATACTCTTTTCTGTAAACCTGGGCATTTGGTAGTTTTCTATAGCCAATACTGATACTTCCATTTTTACCTCAGGGTCTTGACCAATAGCCAGCCTCTGGCTGTTTATTTTCTGTGTTTAGTTCAATGACAACCAAACTGACAAGCCAACTCTGTTTGCATCCCTGTTAAGTAGATATCCCTTTTGGGATTTTAAAGCCATAGCTTTAAGGGTTTAGGTTTGCTAAGCTGGCACTCATAAAGCTATTTATTCCTTCCAAAGTACTACATTAGCCTAAATACGTACTACATTGCCACCAAATCTGGCTTTTGTCCACCCTGCTTTTGCTTCCCAAGGTAAGAGTCAGGGTCTGTGAGTGTAATTTTAGACTTCCCCCTCGTTTTTTCTCTTTGTAAGTCTGAGAATTCTTCATTAATACTTGATTGGTGGACCCAAGTGCTCCCCCCTCTGGTCTCATGAGGGACATTTCCAGACCATATGAGTAGCCTTTTATACCTCCTTTTCAATAATTCAATTTTACAGGAAATATCTTTTGAGTGGCAAATTGCATCATTACATTTCAGTGCATATTCATATATTAAATGAATATTCACTTCCTCATAATACATATTCATATTCACATATAGAACACATGTTTTCTTTTTCAAAAAATCAAATTTTAATGGTGTGCCCTATTTTGAGAGGGTGACCTATATTTGGAATATTATGGTATTTGATAGGTGTTTAACATAAGTTGTTATCAGATGGAAAGTGGTACCCTAGTACTGAATTTGTGATATAAACCATTAGATTTACTATAGGCATGATTAGATAAAAGATATCAGTTGTGTCAAGCTTTCTTAATTATGCTTTTAAGAAAAGATTTTGAAGTAATGTAGCTGAGACTAAATATTTAAAAGTGTAGATATATAGGCCCAATAAAAAATATAATTCTTCCATAGAAAGAGCTTTACAACTTTAGAGCAGCATGGCATCAAAAACCTTTGCCAACTCTCTTCTGTGCTGAACTTTAACTCTCTTAGTTTGAGGTTTAATTAAGCATGTTTAATTGCTTGGTCATTGAAAGAAAAGCTATTAATCTTTTCATGTACTTATCTCTCAGTCCCAGTTTTTTCAGTACCAAGAGAAAGCAATTGGTTTTATTGTTGGGTTATGTAAAATCTCTCATTCCTAATGTCCACTCAGAAACTAGTGATTTTCTCTTTTTCTGGACTCAATTTGTTCCACGTTTCCTCCTCCTTTTCTGATCAATATTTTTTCAGACACTTTCACATTTTTTAAATATACCCATTAAACGTTGAAGCTGCATTTACCTTGCAATTAATTGCTACATCTTGCTTCCAACTCAACTTGTCTCAGCAAGAATTATGATCCAAGTCATTTATTATCTGAGAATATAACTTTTGGAAACATATTTGAATAGACTGTATCAAAGCTTGAGGCTTGTGGTTTTGGTTTTATTTGTTTATAAGCAGAGACATAATGTGGCTTCTTCCCAATTCCACAGAAAATGTACCCTAGAAGGATTTATTTGAATCTGTAACTATAATAATGAGCTAAAAGCACTAGAGTCCTGTAGTTGAGGGAAAGATAGCACACTGCGGTTTTTTTCTTTCAGGACAGCAGGAAAACAAAATTACATCATCATAATATGAGATCTCCAAGTATCTCTGAATTCTTAGGGTATAGCCAGCAGGGAAAATGTGTTTTAGTCACACACTGGGAAGGATGAAGTCAAACCTCTATGATATTGTGCAATTGGGAAGCACAGTACCACTAGCTTTTCAATGACCAGAGAGAATTACTTAACTCAATAGGCTTACTAGTTAAGCACATTTTTCTGTTTCCACTGTATTGAAGTAATTGGGATTCCTACTGATTTAAAACCAATTAAAACACTTTCCTGGTTTAAGCATGCCTGGAGTAGGACATTCAGGTACTGAAAAAGGTCAGCTTAATTGTAACTCAGTACCGTGTCAGTTGGGCCAATAATAAGAGCATACCATGACTTTAAAAAAGCAGCCATCTAACTTTTCAACATTTATACTATTTGCTTTTATTAATAACTATACAAAATATTTCCCAGGTATTGTGGGAAGATGGAAGAGTCATATAACATGAATAGTCAGTTGTTTCAGTCGTTATTTTGAAATTTAAGGTTGATGAAGTGCTTTCCTCACAACAGCTATACAAGGTAGGAAGTAGAAACTTATTATTTTGAATGAGGAATCTGAAGATTAGAAAGGATAAAGGGTTTGTCAAGACACATTCTGTTAAATATTTAACAACTGGGTCACTGAAAAAAAATGCCCTCATGATACCCTAAGTTAACATTTTTAAGTTTAATCTTCATTATTAACATTTTCTCCATCCATTAATTTAGACAATCAACTAAACAATAAACAATAAATCAAGCTCCAATTTATAGTGTTTGGCAGGTTTGAAGCTGTAAATGCTCCCTAGGAAAATGTAAAAATCTACTGTTGTGAGCTGGTTAGAGCTGGTTCCAGCATACTCCTTTACTTGTCCCTGGTCACATGGCAAGTGCATGCCAGTGCTGGGATTTGAACCTAGAACTTCTGATCCAAGTCCTGCTCTCTTTTGTTATGTAATGTTGCCTCTTCATTGGTCTTTATATAATATAATAGTATTAGAGCTGGAGGAGACTTTTGAAATGTCTAGTTTAATTATCCTCCAAAGAAGAAGGAACTGAGGCAGAGAAGTTAAATCTATTCATGATCACATTGCAAGGGGAAAAAATCATAGTATTTTAGAATAGTTTAGCTTCTACTTTGGGGAAAAGATAAGCTAATGTGGCAGGAAGGCAAATATGATTAAGAATATTTAACTCCAGAGAAAACTTTGTTATTTTAATCTTCTTTGAAAATATATTCTACTTATGAGTGATAAATTGTAATAAAAATTAAATTGACCAGCAAAGTCTATACTAAGTCTATACTATATAGTTTGTGCTAGTTGTAGAAAATATAGAAAACTTTAGAAAAGTCATCAATTAGGAATCAAGCCATGAGGTGGATTTTAAACTATTGAATCAATCTCTGTGATTGATAATGATCCAAGCCAAGCAATGATAATGCACATGTGCTTGCACACATGCATGCACACACACACACATGCCCTAATAGCCTCATTGGTTGTTTGTAGCTCATTGTCTATATGGGTTGCTGCATATACAAAAGGAATATTTGAAAGCATTTCTCCCCAAAGGCTTTCCTGTTTTTTGAATGTTGTTCAGAATTGTATTTGTTTCTCCTTTGCACTTCCAAATTGCACAAATAAAACTCAAACTCCCTGAAATTGTTTTTTAAGGCTGAGCTTTCTAGGTGCTTACATTTGAGCAATTTAGATATGTAGTACCCCTTCCATCCCAATTCTGTCTTCCTAAAAGTGATTAGTTAAGTCATTATAGGCAATTAAACGTTGCTTTTTTTTTAACAAGTATTTTCTTTTCTTAGAGTTCTGAAGGAGACTCCCAGACTTTGACTGAAGTGGATCTCTTCATCTCCACTCAGAGGATTAAGGTTTTAAATGCAGACACACAGGTTAGTGCTTGACAATTTGATATATAATTATTCATAAATTGTAGGGGATAGAAAACTAATTGTAATTGTCTAAAAAACTTTCTATTAGGTGTTTTTGGTAAAAATATTTTCCTTTGACACAGATGACCTTATACTTGAGGATCATCAGCAAGTGCCAATTTTAGAAGGTGTTATCTGTTTGGAAATGGGAGAATTTCCTTTGTAATAAAAGTCTAATACCCAGAAACCCTAAATGTTTGAGAAACTAAAAGGTCCTCTGGAAAGGAGCAAGAACTGAGTTGGAAATCATGCAGTTATCTTAACTGACCTTTCATTATTCCAGAATGCCTTTCATGACTTCTTTAAAAAAAAGAATAATTTCAAGAAATCTAATTTTATTAATGTCTGTATAAAATGATGATAACCACAGCTCATATTTACATAGCACTTTAAGGCATAAAAAGGACTTTCTTCATAGAAACCCTCTGATAGTACAAAATAGGTTTTATCTCTGTTTTAGAGCTAAAAAAACTAAGGATGAAAGACAATTTGTCCAGGATTATATAGTTTAGAAAAGGACAGAGCAAGGTTTCAGATTCAAGACTTCTGATTCCAAGTCCAGAGATCCTCTATGATACTATTTCTCATTGTATTTAAGAAGAATCTAGATATATTAACTATTGCTTAATTACACTACTCTGATAAAATGGAGAGGTTATTTATTGAATTGTTTTGGGATCAAGCTGATTCTGCTACTCATTGTTGCTATATAGCTTTGAGTAAACTATATGCCTTCTTTCATTTTCTTTATCAATAAAATAAAGAGATAGGACTAGATGGATTTCCAAGTCCTTTTCTAACTCTAAATAATATGATTTCTCTCCATTATAAGTTTATAATCCCCAAGTAAAGGCATTTTAGTTCTAAAATTTAGTTTAGGTCTCCAGTCACCCTAAAGCAAAAACACTTAATTTTACAGAGGTATGAACCAAGAGCCAAAGTTGATGGCAAAGCTAAGATCATCATAAATAACATATATACCCCTTACTATATGCCAGATGCTGTTAAGTGCTTTATAATTATTTTATTCAATCGTCACAACAACCTCGGGAGGTAGGTTATTACCCCTATTTTACAGATGAGGAAACTGAGGCAAATAGAAGTTAAGTGACTTATTCAGTGTGACATAGCTAAGGCCAAATTTGAACTCAAATCTTGCTCACTCCAAACCTAGTGCTCTATTCACCATGTCACCTCATTTCAGATCTCTTGATTTGTATGTCAATTTGACATTGAACTGGTGACAACATTAGGCTTGGTTTTTTTTTTGGCATTTCTCTGAAAATATTTTCAGAAAAAAATTTTATTGAAGCTTCGTAAAAGGAACATATTTTCTTTATAATCTTTATTTTGTATTCAGAAAATACTGTCTGATTAAATCCTGTGGCCTTAGAACTCTGGATCAGGTCCAGACACATTTTTTTTAAAGATTTTCATAGATATTTCAGAATTGGCTGGAATTGAGACTTTGAATACTAAGGTTGCTTCAGGACACAGATGTCATATGCTTAAAAACCCAAAATATTTCCCCAGTCAGTTGGTCCATTCTTACATTGATTTTCTTTTCGTCTTGTGGTAGTTCTAGAGAGCTATCTTTGTAGAAAATAAACGTTTACTCTATTAGCCAGATATGAATTCCAGTTGCTATTAACTTGAAAGGTAGAAGAGCAAAGTTAGAAACCTCATTTGAACTGAGAAATTGAGAAAGGAAAACAATAGCTCTTAGAACATTTTTATTAGTTCCTCTTAGGAAAAGTGTTATGTCTTCTAAACTTGCAGGCACAGATAGAGGCTGTCACCAGACAAATCTGATTACATAATGTTTCTACTTTTTCCATCCTATAGATATAGATTGCCTTTTTCATTTTAATTCTCTACTGTTACTTTACCCTGTGGCCTATGCTCTGATTTTCTTGTTGAATATACCAAATTTGAAATACCACAAATATAATATATACAGTATCAAATAACAAAATGCCAAAACAATTGATTGAGAAATGAAAACTATGTTTAATCTTCTAGTTGAATAAACAAGTAGCAATACTGATAGCTTGTTGGTGCTGCTTTTCTCTCCTCCTCCTCTCTTTTCATTTTTGGCGGAACTGGTGGGTTTTGTCCATTTTCTCTTTGATCTAATTTAGTGTTTGGCCTAGTAATTCTAGTTATTCCATGGAATTTACATAATTGAGACAGAGATATTTATCTTCTATATGTAGATTGTAGGGAAAATCTTTTAGAATCTTGACTTATACTGTCTTTACCTGTATCATTTAGCTATTGATTGGCAATAAAGTTTTCTGAATGTTGAATTTTTTTTAAGGAGTAAAGGCAATTTTCATAGGGAGATTCCTCATGTCTTAGGAAAGGCATGATTCTGAATTCCAATGCTAAAAGCATAGATCTAGTTAGCAAAGCCCATTACAAGCTCCCTAAGGATTACTATGAATTTGTTCCAGTAGCTCATCATCCATCTTCACATCAGAGCTCTCTCGACACAATTATCCCAGTACATGTGTTGACAGCTTAGTTTCACAGAGTTTTAGTTTAGTTTTCTTTTACAAGAGTACTTCTTGCCTCCATTTGAAGTTGAGTCTGACTGCATGTTAATGATAGAAAATTAACACTTTTTGCAGAGAAGTTACCTCTATTTACTTTATTCCTTACAAACACACTTTTTATTTTCTCTTCTGAGCAGAACAGAAGAAAAACATCTTTTATACACCTGATGTGATACACATCACACATACACACACATACACACACATATTTTAAGTGTTCCATTTTTCTATCCTGGACCTGTTCACTACTCCTTTGGCAGTCTGATGGTCATCCACAACTCAAAGTATCCATCAATCTCATCCTCATTCAGTAGGCAGGAATTATATAGGCTTGTGCTACCCTGCCCAATACCCATCATTGTGTTTTTGACTACTAACAGATAAATTCTTTATCTGCCCACTACAAACATCAGGACTAAATTGATTCTTTTATTTATTTGATTAATTGGTGCTCTTTGGCCCTTGAGAATGCCTGTCCAATTCAGAATATGAAATCATTTCCATTTTTAGTGTCGGTAAGCAGATGGCTGGAATCTTAACCCAGTATCTCTAAATTTAACTGGCTGAGGATGAAGGAGTTGAGGGTTAATGAGGATAGCTCTAAGTGGACCTCCAGCTCTTCTTTCCTTTGATGCTCCTTTATGACTGCTTTTTCCCAGTGGATTTTTTTCACTGCAGAGCAAAAGAGGAATCATTGTTCTCTTTAATGGGATAAAAAAGCTGATGGTGAAATTGATTCTCTTTTTCAGGGGTGCCATAAATATAAACTTCTATGAGCAGCCCTCCTCTCTCTATTTTCCCATTGTGGGGGGTAAATTTCTTCCAAATAGTCTTATGTTCACCAATGTGCTTATATGTTTCTGACTGATCATATTTCTGAGAGGGTAAAGTGTTTTGACATAATTCTTGGCTTTTGATATTTCTTGACTGATACAGCATCTGAGGGGTGCCAGATTCATTGCTTTATAATGGTTTCCAATTCTGTAAAACAGGTTTCTCTCCCTCTGAGTTCTATTGCTACAAGTCAGGCAGGGCTGTATATAATGAAGACTACTGGTGTGCATATGACTTCTGTGTGTGTGTGCATGCGTGTGCATGCATTTATTTTCTGTGTATATATATGGTTTAAGAATTCCATTATCTTCCTAGAAACGGGGGAAGAGTATTTGTAGTCAGTATAACAGTTCAACTTTGAGAGTAGGCATTTCTATTATTTTCCTCTGGCTCTTGCCTCCTCATCATTCTTTTTGAATATATGTGGTAAGTGACAATGATCATTTCCTTCTAGGTTATACAGTGGAGAATATTGAAAAGTGGCTTATCCTGCAGTGCTTGAGACTCTGTCAGGAAGTGTCCATTATAGAGCAGATTTGCCTGCAGAGAGGAATTTTACAGAATTATGGAGGAGAAAACCTGAAACTTTTTTAGCTTTTGTTTTCATGCTTCACTTGCAATGAATTTTCTGCTAACCACTGAACATTCAATTCTGGGACTGAAGAAGAATTTAAGTTGCAAAAATATTTTTTGGAGAATGGCCAATCAGAAAATAAGAAGTGTTGGCCATCAGCCAGGTGATTCAGAGAAAGCAGTCTAGAAAAGTTGGAGGGATTGTTGAAAGAGGTCCCTCTCTCTGTACCAAACTGATTATTATCTATTTTATCTGTCTTATAAATGAAGGTTCCATGACAGTCTTTAATAACCTATTCCATTGTCTTTATGTCAAGGCAATGTTTCTGAATATTCCTTTAATTCCTTTACCTACAATAGCTCAAGTACATATCATGGAAAAAAAAAGGGAGGAAGTTGATCATGGCCCTTTTTATCCTAAAACTTCAGAAATTTCAAAATAAATATGTAGCCTTTTCTATCTTTAATTCCCAATAATTGCTAATCTTTTTAAAATTTGTCTCAAGTTCATTGTGGCCCAGTCTATTTGAAGAACTGTTTCCCATATTGTATTGAAAGTTACATTTCATTTTTTTGTTGTTGTCCAGGCTTTCTGATGTAAGTAATATTCTAAATAATCTAGTTTGTTTTTAGAATTTTTGGTTTTATTTTAATCTTCTTTCTGCTGTTTAGTTGTTGGGTTTTTTTTTTCAGGAAATCTTTTGTTTATCCAATCTCCTTCCTTTCCAAAGGTGTTCTTGTTGTTGTTTGTCCTTCATTTTTGAAGAGGACCAACAACATCATAAGGTGGTATCTCTTTTGCCCTAAACAAGATGATTTTCCCTCCCATTTACACAAAAAATACTCCACCCCATTCTTTTAAAATGATGAAAAGCATTAGAATCCTAATCACTTTAACCTATAAGTGCAAACCTATTAAGCAGTGTCTAAGCTTCATTTTTTCTTGCCTACTAGACCTTTGGCCTAATTCTATTTCCACAGAATCATAGAATTTAAGTGTGAAAGCTCAGAGGCTATTTAGTTGTGAAAAGAATCATCACTAAAAACATACTTGAAAGATGGTCATCTAGCCTTTTCTTAAAGACCTCCATGGAGACTGAACATTGCAGAATAAATACCTCTTTAGGACCCAGGCAGGTCTAGTTAGTACCCTGGATTTTTTAGTTGAAGAGGAGAGTGAAAAACTTTCTAATACACCCAACAAAGCTTTTATGTATCACCCCAGATGTCTTCGACTACCTCTAAATTATGGGAAAAGATGAGTCGATATAGAAAGAATAGCACATTTCTCCCCATACAAACAAGAAATCAGTTTGAAGTCCCCTTCTTGTATTTACATTGATGTCTCATAATCAGCCCTCAATGGAGCTATACACTGTCTCCTGCCTTGGTAATTTCAAAGAATAACTGATGAACAGGTGGGTGCCTCTTTTATTGTTTATGTTTTTGCCAAGGCCTGAGATGGAGGACTATTGAAGTGGCATTTATCAATTCTTTTTGAAATAATCTCTTTCTAAAAGATGGTCTTGAGTAGCTCAAAACAAAACACAATTCCTGCTGTTAGAACCTCAGATCAACAGGGCAGGTTGGGATCAACACAAAAGACAAACATGGAGCTTGGTGAGGAAGGAAGACCTTAGAGATCACAGAAACACACACAGATGCTCTCTCTCCTTTTGTGGAAGGAGGATAAAGGTGCTGGAAGAGACACTTAATTACTCAGAGCCATTGTGTAATCCTACACAGAGAAGGAGAGTATTTCGGGGAGGTGATGGTGGACTGTGATTTAATAGACAAAATAACAAAAATAAAATCAAAGCAACAAGAGTAGTAATATGTCCTTAAGCTGTGCTAAAAGATTGAAATAAGCTTCAGAAACTGCTACTGGGCCATACAGTGCCTGGTTGCTTTATGTTCTGTGAACAGAATGTTTTTATGGAAAATTTAACATCCCCCCTCTTCTCTGAAGGAAATTCTAGGCCAGGCAATTGTTATACTCTGTGTGTGAATACATAGGCTCACAGCCAGTGCTGCTTTTCAAGTACCAGCATAATGTGTTCTAATTGAAGATAGGTCTTTAAGTCTTAGAAATTGAAGGATGCTTAGAGGGTCATCCCACTGAGGGGAATGGGGGGTGAGGGGGATGGGAATCTTCTAAAATAGAAGCTGCTTTTTTAAAAAAAAATTAAACTTGTTCTACAGCTAGAATAAAGTTCTTTCTCTCCATAGGTTTATAGCTCCATGATTATGAAAGGTCTCATGTTCTCCTTGGGTTTCAGCCAATGGTAGAGCTTGATGATTTTGGCCAACTCTAACATAACCCAGGATTTCACCTTGAATACTTTGTTGTACTGCCATAAAATGCCAGTGAACTAGAATGTTTGGGGAATAGAATATTCCTCCAAAGTTCAGCCTGTGTTATACCTCCTAAGGTACATAGCCCTAGAGTTTAATTCATTTAGGTAGGGGCTAAAGATTGGGGAGAGGTAAAACAAGGGATACTTAGAATAGAACTTTTTAATAAATGCACATATTTACAATGCCAGATAATAATATTGTTCAAAGCATTAAGCATTCATTTTGTCATCAGGCAAATCCATTGCGTTAAGAGTGAAGTCTCAAATCCTCACGTAGACTGGAACACATAGGGGTCCAACACTCAAATCTTGTCAAGGTTGCTAATAATAATAACTGACATTGATATATTGTTTTGAGATTTATAAAGCACTTTCTTTACCATAACCCTGTTAAATGAAGGTATAATTTCCTCCAGTTTACAGATGAGGTTTGGGGATATTGTTAAGTGATTTGCCCAGGATCATATAACAAATAAGTTTTAAAGTTAGGATCCTCCTGATTCCAAATAAAGAGAATTTGTCAAATACCTTTTACTAGGTCCAGTTCGGGACACCTTAAATTAACTAGTTAACTGAATTCCAAGTTTTAGTAAGAAAGATATATTTTTTTTGTTTATTTTGATGTACTAAAATGTACTAGTCTGTTTTTCTAACTGAGAAATAAAAGTATTGGGAATAATAATAGCTGATATTTATCTAGGGCTCCAAGGAATACAAAGGCACTTCATTAGAATGAATTTTTAAAGTATCAGAGAAAGAAGAGATTGGTCTATATATATATAATTAAGACTAAAGCTTGGAAATTGGTTATTGCTGTTGAGTTTTAGAGACATTTCACCAATATGAAGGTATATTCTTGGTTTTTGCTTTTTTCCCTTTAAACTAGCGTATACTAGGAAAGTCTTTTTTATTGAAGGTTCTTGTTAATGGTGGTTTTGCTGAATTTATTTTCTTGGTGGATATTTTCATAATTGATTTTCTACCATGTTTTTGGAATGCTGTCTTATAACCTTAGATATGTATTGCTATTGCTATGTATTTGTACCTACCTATTCTTTGTGGGCACCTTTACTATCAGCAAATTTCACCCTTAGAAGACAGAAATAGAGGCCACTTTGGCTCCCCTACATTCCTTCTTCCTGCATACCTGAGTATTTTAGTCCTGTTGTCTGGCCTGGAGGGAGTCAGGTAAAGGCAGTGAGCACAGGTGAGTGTATTTAAAAACTATTTGTTTGGATGTCCCAAGGACTTATGTGCAATATGTATTGTTACTTCAGTTATGGAGAAGGATCTTCATGTGAAAAGTATTAATATTAGTAAGATATCTAGATAATAGTCTAATGAGACATTGGGAGGTGAGCACAATAGGCACAGTTACATAATTCAGAGATGCTTTTTAATTTGGCTTTCCTTCTCCATTGGTAGGAAACCATGATGGATCATGCATTGCGTACTATATCTTACATTGCTGACATTGGGAATATCGTTGTGTTAATGGCAAGACGTCGGATGCCCAGATCGGCTTCTCAAGACTGTATTGAGACCACACCTGGTGCCCAGGAAGGGAAGAAACAATACAAGATGATCTGCCATGTCTTTGAGTCAGAGGATGTGAGTAAATTACTTTTTAATTGTTTTTATGGAAAGAGCATTGTATAGTGCAAAAGTATCCAATATGGCCCACTGGTTACATTCCTGCCAGCAACACTCCCTAGTATGGCCATATTACATTAAAATGTAATTGGGAAATATTTAACAAAATAAATAGGATAGCATAGAGATAATGTTAATATGTGGTTTTACAAGTCAATATGCTTCCTGGAGGGGTCTTTTTGTACGGTTTAATGGCCCCATTTCTCTTTGAATTTGACACCACAACTATAGTGGACAGAGAAAGCTTAGCATCTGGAAACTTTGAGTTCATTCCAGTATCAGACATCTATGTTACCTGCCTTAGTTACCTCAGCTGTAAAAATGGGAATCATAAAAAGCGCCTTGCTCATAGAAGTTGTGTGTGGATCAAATGAGACAATTTATGTAAAGCACTTTGTCAACCTTAAAGTGCTATATAAATGGTAGCTATTATATTTGTTATTATTATTATTGATGTAACTATAGCCATATTTTTCAGTACTTCCAATTGGGAATTTAGATGACATTATTCAGATGAAAACATTCAAAACTCTTTGGAAATGATGTTCTACATATAAATCCAACATAAAATTGTTAAAAGTTAACAGAAAGACTTAAGAGTCATGATCAAGATTCTCCTGTTAATCCTTGAGTCAAAAATTTTGGATCAGCTATATGTCCTCTTTAAGTTGGTAATACAACTTTGTCTAATTTTCTTTAAACCTTAGAACTACCGACTACTTTTCTGCCATTCTTTGACCAGAACTACAGGAGTTAAGACAACTTGATATTTTAATTTGTTTTATTATTTGCCAAAAGTTATGCAACATTTTTTTAAGCTGGAAAAAAAGAAAAGGAAAAGGAAAAAAAACTCAGGAAAAAAGACCTTAGAGGTCATTCAGTCCAAACTTTATTTTTTTTAAGTAAATGAAGAAACTAGCACCCTCAGACGTTAAGTGACTTGCCCAAGGTCTCTGAGTTTGTTAGAGGCTGGACTAGAATCCAAATTTCCTGACTCTCAGCCCTGGTGCCATGTGTCCTTTCTTTAAGTATTGAATCACATTATAAATCTATTTTAGTTAACTTTCTATTTAAATAAATCTTATCATGAATCATTATTAAAATAAATAATTCCCTCATATTTTTTCCTAATTATCTTTGACATAAAATTATTTTTGAAAATAGGTATCAAGTTTGCTTAAAGCTACACATATGTATATCTGAAGGCATGTTTGGCAGTGTTTTCACATGTGCTGTTTGCCTTTATTTCAAAACACTTTGGACTAATTCATTTGGGCATATTTAGCTTCATTAAAACTTTTAAAATAGTCACATATGATCAAATCACCTCTAAATCTTTTGAATGCTCAGGTATGATGTTGAAGTTATTGTTAAAATAGTTAGATTAGATAGATGAAGGAGGAGGAAAGAGTCCAAGAAGCCAGTCTGAGAAAATAATTGTAGGGTAAACCCCTTGTTTCTTTAATCACACATCTGACCAGCTTGAATCTCAGCAGAGGGCAAACTCAGGCAAAGAGCTTGAGAGAGAATTAGAAAACTGGTCATTCAGGTTCTTTTGGCTAGTTTGTGTAGGTCCATTCTCATTGTTCTTATTTTGTCTTCTTTGAGGACCCCACAAGATTAGTGTGCCTGAAATGCTCTGGTTCCTATTTCCAGTTGAATTAAGTATCCCTCTACACATATATTTATGGAAATCTGGAAACCTGGAAAATACATTCTTGTGTAAAAAGGATTTGTGTGTATCTTAGAGACCAGTAAAAGTGGAACTAAGTCTTATGTTTCCATAGTGTTTATAAGTAATTTTAATAAACAGCATTAGAACCATTATTTGGGAAAGAAAATCTTAGCTTTGATGGACATTGGCCAGATCAAGATTCCTTATGTCCCAACTGACTTTTTCTATTCCTTCCTGCCACCTCTAGGAAGATGAAATCAGTAGCTTTGAAGCAATAGCATAAACAGAAAATGAAATTATTAAACTTGAGTCTTTTATTAGTTTCACATTAAGAAATTTGCCAAGGAATATTATGGATGGAAGTATTAAATGCAAGGAAACATAGTAAAGTATGAGCAAAGACGATGTAATGTTGGAATGCAAGAACAATGAAACAAAACAGAGAAGAGAAGCTAAGATGACTTCTTTGTTGTTCTTGATCCTCATTTTATTAGTACTTTTCCTTTGGAAATTCTTCAGTATTGTCATTTTCTAAGGAAATTTTGAATCTAATATCAAACTAAATTGATAAACTGACAAGTATTCATTAAGTACTCAACTCTGCCAAATATTGTGCTAAGTGCTAGGGATAAAAAGGAAAAACATAGTCATTACCCTCAATGAGCTTACACACTAAAAAGGGAAATAACATATACCAATTAGAACATGCAAGGGAAGTACAGAATAGTTGGATGGAAAACTCAGAGAGTATTGTCATGACTTCCATTTCCTTCGTTCATTTGAAACTCCTTTCTGGAATGTTATCATTAAAATCTTAATCCAGAAATACAGTGGCCATATTTTTCATCCTTGATCCTTCTAAAGCATTTGACCCCACTGATCATTTCTTTCCTTTTGTAAATTCTCTCCTCCCTTGGCTTTCATGACACCCTACTATCTGTTTTTTTTTTCCCCTCATAAAGCTTGTCACACCATCTGTTTCTTCTCCTGGCATCTGTTTCTCTTTACCAAGTAATTGTGAGTGTTCTTCAAACTTTAAGTCTTGGACCTATCTATATTCTTTATTTTTTCTACACCCCATGAGCTCTTTATTCCCTTTATTTCAACCATTGTCCATGTTATTAATTTCCTACAATTTCAGTTTTCAGCATTCTTCTTCTCTAAAGCCATGTCATATTCATCTCAAAGGTATCTTGTACGTATGTATGTATATATATTTATATATATATACATATATACCATGTATACATATCAATGAACTCATATGTCCATATGTATAGGTATATATGCAAACATATATATGGGGTGCTCAGGGAGGAGTAATATCTTTGGTATGGAGGGCTTGTCGTGCCCTCCTAGGGCAGCTCTCCAGTCTCTGACCCCCACCTGACACCCAGCTCTCACTTGTGGCTCCCAGTAGCTGCTAGCATGCAGCAGCATCCACATCCCGGGCAATGGCTTCGACAGGCCAGCTATACCTTGTGAGGGTAGCCATCGGGTCGTCGACCCCTGGTGAACTAGGGCTTTGCTCACCCAGCATGTGAAGACTGTTTCGGAGGAACAGGCGGAAAAAACCAACAAGGTTCAACAGCAGAGATGGCGACGCAGCAAAGCACTGTGGAGTGCTCAGGGCGTGTTAGAGCACAAAAGACAACATGGCCATCCAATGCAGCTGAGGAAGTCTCCAGGTGTAACAACTTTTCGTGCCAATGGACCCAGGCTTCCAACGCCGACAGAGTGGGACTGTCTCTATCGACTTTTCCACTTAAATCTTCATGCACAAGTGTCTTTGTGCACAAAAACACACAAAGACAATCGTCATCCTCGGTTACCGAGAGACTACTACTACTACTACTACTACTATCCCCACAGTCTTTTGTCTCTCCTATTAGTATGAAAGCTGCCTAGGGATAGAAACTATTTTCACTTTTTCTTTGTATCCCAGCACCTATGATAGGAACCAGCACATGGCAAGTACTCAGTAAGTGTTTACTAACTAATTTATCTGACTTACTTCTTGTGAAGTCAAAGCACTTCATGTAATTAGCTCACTGGACATTCACACTTCCCCACCTCAAACCAGCATATGTAAAACCATCATCCCTTCCCCAGGAGTTCTTTTTCCTCTCTTCTTTATCTTTATCAGTGGTAACACCATTTTCTCATTCACTTGGTCTTGAAACATTGGAGTTATATTTGACCTTTTATTTGATTTCATCTATACCCAGCCGATCACAATTAATAATATCTGTTTATAAATATTTTTTCCTTCTAAAACTTCTTTGTAATTTGTCCTTCTCTCTCTATTCCCTTTATTACCTTAGTCTAGGCCACATTGCTTCATGAAATGCTTCAAGCTGATCTTTAAGATCCATTTATCCTTTCATCCTCCAAAATATATTATATGGCAATATTAGTATTCTTCCAAAAATACCACTTTAATTATGGCACTTCTCTATTCAAAAACATTCAGTGGCTTCCTATTTCCTGCCTCAAAAAACTAAACTCCTTTAATGGTGGTTAAGGATTATTATAATTAGGACCAACCTATTCTTTGTTTACCCAGGACTTCTTTGTTCAATTATTACCACTTTGCCTTTTTCCATTCTCCCCAGTTTTCCTTCCCATGTTTTTGAGACTGAATCTAAAAGAAGACAAAAGGGTAGAGGAATATTTCTCTGTTCTCTAGAGAAACAAAGAGAAAGCAGTGTTCCTTGAAAGTATGGAAGAAGTTTAAAAGGAACATAAAGAGAGAAAAATCATTTATAGAGGCTGAGGAGAATCTAAATCTGTATCGGAATATTGGTGGAAGAAAAACTGGG
The DNA here is from genome assembly GCF_027887165.1 of Monodelphis domestica. Lineage (NCBI taxonomy): Eukaryota > Metazoa > Chordata > Mammalia > Didelphimorphia > Didelphidae > Monodelphis > Monodelphis domestica. Next base: position 146,388,553 of record NC_077227.1, on the reverse strand, counting down.
ATGTAGGGAAGGATGAGAGGAAGAGCCAGTGAACCTTGAATGAGTTATATAAAAGGTTCAAATTTTCCAGTCCAACAGAGGGTAAAAAACTGAACCTTTAAGGTTTGTCTTCATGAATTCCATGTAGTGATCATAAGGATATGTGGGTTCTGCCAGGAGAGGTCCTCTTTGTAGTAGAGGGGTAAAAAGGGAGGTTCACAAAATAGTGAAGGGTTCCAGAATTGGAAATAGGAATTTTCGTTCCCAGGGCAAGTACTACAAATGCCTTTCTCACTTGGTGGCAGGGCAAAATTCCCCAGAAATCAGATGAAAGTTGATGGGGAAGTCACTATAGGAGATAGGGGTGGTAAAGGGGTAAAATTAGATTGGGGAGTAACTCACTTCAGCCCTTATCTGATAGCTTCCTATTTTAATTATTTGGTTGATTTTTCACTTAATGTATTATTTAACTAAATATTCTTGCTAACTAGGTGCTTAAATGCTACAAAATTACCTCAAAGATTCCTTCCACCTCTAACCTGTGATCTTATGATATCTTATTTTATAAAAGGAAATAAGACCTAGATAGGTTTATGCCTTTCTTAAAGTTACATAGGGAATAAATAAGTGAAAGAGTTGGAATTTGACTCAAGATGTTCTGACTCTAAATCCAGCATCCTTTTCACTATAGCAAACAACCTGATTTATGAAAAATAGCATTTATCCAGCAGGCCCCTGGAAGTCAGTGGAACAGCTTAATTTTCCCAGTTGGGAGAAATAATGCCCTGAAGCAAGTGATGGTCATTTCTGCACATCTCCAATTTGAAACAAATTTTAGAATCCAGATACTGTCACCTGCCAATTATCCATGCTAACCGAGGCAATCAGATAATCCAAAACAATTTATATTTTGATTTGAAATGCATTGGATATGTTATTTTTTTGGAGGATGGTGAGTTCGCTTGGTATCATACTAAAATTAATTTGTATTCTTCCAACATACACAGATTGATACCAAAGGGAAAAAGTGGAAGTATGGTATTTAGTAGTTAGAAACCAGTTTGATAATGAAAATTTGTAGCAAATAATTGAAACTTTACCATTATTCATTTGAAATACCTTTTTAAAAACAATTATTTTTCAAATAATCACTACTGGTAACATACTGGTAATTTCTCTTATTCCCCCAGTCACCTCTTGCTCTCAGGCTTCCAATGTTCCACCATCATAGAGCCTGCTCCATTCCCAGGTAGAGCAGGCAGATACCCAGAGGATACAACCTAATAAGGCATAAATCCTTTATTTGTAATGCCTAAAATATCTAGCTTTGGGCTAAGAAACTTTACACCTAGAAATAATATTGTGTAAAATGTCAGTAGGGCAGCTAGGTGTTACAGTGGCTAGAATTTTGGGTCTGGAATCAGGAGGACCTGCTGACTTCAGGTATTTAATAACTTTGTAACCTGGGGCAAGTCACTTAACCCTGTTTGCCTCAGTTTCCTCATCTGTAAATGAATTCAAGAAGAAAATGGCAAACCACTTTAGTCTTTGCCAAGAAAAGCCCAAATGGGGCTCTGAAGAGTCAAGAATGAAATGACTCTGTATAATTAGTGGAAGAAAGAAGGAAATATACTCTATGCTTTCATTCAACCTTGCGAGTGCATCCAAATCTTGGAAAGAGGATCTTTGAGAGAATAGGACTTAAGGCAGTTGTGATGAGCATAAAGGGTCTGGGATGTAGGGGTTCTAAGACGAGCCCAGTCCACTGGATCCCTATGGAATATGGTGGAGTTGGGGTTGGTGTGGTGTTATGGAGATTCTGGAATCCAAGATGGTGAGAGAGAGGCTCAGTGCTAAGAAAAAAAGGTCCTTTGCTTTGTTCTTTAACTCTGGGCTAACTCATGCAATCCTTTTCTCCATCCTTCTCCATGTAGCTCTGTACCTCTATTTATTGATACTGTAGTGACACCTTGTGGCAATAAAAGCCAATTTGAGTTATATATGAAGCATTTGAAGCTCTTTCCAGAAAAATGTATGCTGTGCCACATAATGGCATGTTTTGACCTGAGGATCTCAGATCTTGTCTTCATTATAATCACTATGTCCCCAGACACCATTATAAACTAATAAGAACAGTAAAGACTCATTTATTTGATGCTAGAAGTTTGGAGTTTGTGATCATTTCAAGGACAAGTGGATAAGATTCTTATGTATGGGGGAAGAATGGAAATAATTCCCATTAAACTTTATTTAGCTTTATTTGTAAAAGAAGAAATACCATAGAAAATTAGTAACTTTTTTAAATAAGAGGCTTAGAAATTTAAAGATATTCTAGTACAATGTCATCAACTTGTGGCATCCTTGTTCTGGAATTGTTATGTGAATGTTAATATTTCTACTAATTTGCCTCCTTTTACTTAGCAATACTCATTTATATTTTAATTCTTCAGGATTCCATTTTTCAATCATTTCAGCTGTATCTGACTCTTCAGGACTCCATTAAGGGTTTTCTTGGCAAAGATACTAGAGTGGTTTACCATTTCCATATCGAACTCATTTGACAGCTGAGGAAACTGAGACAAATAGAGCTAAGTGACTTGCCCAGGGGCACAGAGCTAATAAGAGTTTGAAACCAGATTTGAACTCAGGAACATGAGTCCTCCTGATTTCAGACCCAGGACCATATTCACTGAGCCACCTAGCTGCCCCCTCAGGCTTTAAAATAGCCTTAATTTCATCAGTGTTAGCACTGTCTCTGCTGACCCATATTTTAATTCGTTCCATGCCTAAGCATGTGTTTGTGAATTGTTGCTATTGAAAAAAATTCGGCGCCTGGTGACAGTGAATGTTTGTTATATAAGCTGGGCTGTTCCTCTGATAGTCACTCAAGCTCAAAGACTTGCCAACTTGATAAGACCTGCCAGTGCTTAAGGCTGAGCCCTAAGTAACTCTCAGGATCACTTCCGTGGCACGAGAAAGTATTGGCATAACAGTTTAATAGAGGCATCAGAAGTTGGATAAGATTTTTGAGCCCAAAGGAACAAGAGAGTAAAGAATTTAACACCAGAGGACCTCTGAGAGATTATCTGGTTTAACCCCCTCATTTTACAAAGAAGGTAAACTGAGTCTTAGAGAGATAGAGCTGGGGCAGAGCGGGAAATAGGGCTGGGGTCTTCTGATTCCCTGGCCAGTATTCTTTTCTCTATGCCATGAATCTAGGTAAGACTTTCCTTTTAGAGGGGAGAGCATGAAATAATATGCAGGGGGTCATAAAACTAGTATATGCAAATATGAAAGGGCATCTTTGATTGTGGCCACATAGGGAACTCCTGCAGTGGGGAATTAGCTCCACCACTATAGATTGTAACTTAACAGAAACATCAGAGGTTGAATAACTTGCCTAGAAGAGGCAAGATTTAAATCTAACGTTTCCTTATTCCAAGCCTAGCATTCTTATTTTGCCATGCTGCCTCCGTTGATAATAATCAATAGCAGAGATAGCATCATCATCATAAAAATGCCTCAATCTATTCATTAATATTACTACTACCACCACCACCACTACTACTACTACTACCACCACCATCACCAACTAGGTCAGAGATTTCATTGTGAGAATCTCCAGGTAATGAACTTCTCCTAACTATTAAAGTTCTATAGCTGTTCTGTAATTTAGGGTCAATTTATTAGATAGTTAAATGCCATTTCACGGAAGAGATGGGACTTGATCTGAGGTCTCTCTGACTTGGAAGTGTCTTCTCTATCCACTATGCTTCAATCTTTGATTCTAAAGCTAGCATAATACTATCTTTTAAAAAATATTTTTAAAAATCCTTTACCTTCAACCTTAGGATCAATACTATGTATTGTCTCCAAGGCAGAAGAGTGATAAAGGCTAGGCAATGGGGGTCAAGTGACTTTCCCAGGGTCACCCAGCTAGAATGTGAAAGCACAATGCTTTCAATCTATCAATCAACAAATATTCATTAATACTCACATGCCAGGCATTGGAAAATAAATAATTTTTCTTTTAAAATAACCTGTGATTATCAGTCATATTCCTCCTGAGCCTCTCGCCTCATGATTGCAAACCACCAAGGCTTATTTTTTGCCTTAGCCTGGTCTTGGAATTTGGATCTCAAAGTTTGCCCACTGTAGAATAGACATAGCAAGGAATACAAGAAAATAATGCTATTGATTTTTAAATGTTCCGCTCTTCTCTTGACAACGTGGCAGGTGTCAGATATGCTTAAAATAGAACCACATCTAAGAGAATAGGTCCTGGACGACAAATGGACTGATTGGCTCCGTGGCATCCATGCCATGGTGGGGGACACGTCGCTGCCGGGCTCGTGTAGAGCAGAGGAAAGATGGCCCTGCCCAGGAGCAGGCTGTGTGGTGACACTGATGAACATGCTGGTCTCGTTGGCTACGGTGAAAGCAGGCTTATGAGATTCCCTTTATTGCTGGCACAGAAGATTGGAGTGGATAGGCAGCCCCAGCAGGGAGAAGTCCTCATGTCATCACCTTCGGCAAAATGAAACCCAGACTGAGGGACGTGAGAAGAAAAGAGATCTGCACAGGGGAATTGGAAGGCGTCTGGGGCAAGGCTTCTGATTCTGCTTGTGAACATAAATAAAGACCTGCTGCCTCAGCCCCGGGGGGAGACATGGGGCTCCCTTAATGAGGAGGGAGAGGTAGTCCTTAGGAGGCAGCTCACTGAGGACGGAGGAGAGTGATTTAATGCTGGGAAGCCAAAGGCTGTTTTCATTTGGCAAGTGCATCCGTATTGGAATCTTATTACCCTGGATGTTTCATTTCCTAAGTGGCTGGAAGGAATAGAAGGATAATAATGCCAAATCACATTTACATAGTGCTTGGGAGGTAGGTAGGTAATGGAAGTATTGTTACCCCCATTTTTACTGAGGGCAAGGAATAAATTCATGGCAAGAAGATGCCAGAGCTAGGGTTCAAATTCAGGTCTTTGGATGCCCAGGCTGCACTGCTGCTCAGGGTCCAGGTGTTAGAAAGCCATTGCCTTATTCACAAAGGGGCTAGCTCTCAGGTGGATCTCCAGGTGGAACCCCAGACTCTTGTTCTACCAAGTAGTTTTCTGACTTTAGACATCTACCCTTCAAAGATGTTGAAGACTCGAGATCATTTGAATGTTCCAGGAATCAGCTGCACAAGTCAATGCAATCGCAGAAATGCTTATTAAGCCCCTACTGTGTGCCAGACACCTGGCTAGTTGCTGGGATTACAAAGGCAGAAACAAAACAGTCCTTGCCCTCAAGGAACTTCCATTGTTCTATTGAGCACAAAAATCGGGGAGATGTTACTAGACAATATTTAGTGTGAAAAATGATCTGAGAGTTTTCATGGGTTGCAAATTGAGTGTGTTGTTAATGTTTCACTTTGCCACCATTAAAGACAACTGATGTTCTTTTGTTCAGCTGTGTCTGACTCTTTGTGACCCCCATTTAGGATTTCCTTGGTAAAGACTGGAATAATTTGCCATTTCCTTTTCCAGCTCAGTTTATAGATGAGTAAACTGAGGCAAACAGGGTTAAGTGACTTGCCCAGGGTTGTAGAGCTAGAAAAAAGTCTGAGGTTAGATTTGAACTCATGAGGATGAGTCTTTCTGACTCCAAGTCTGGCACTCCATCCACTCTGCCCCCTAGTTGCTCCCATAAGTGATATTAAGCTATGTTAAAAAAGGCATAGTACCCATAATGAGGGAGGTGGGAATCTGATGACATTAAGAGTTCATGTTCCATCTGAGGTGTCACATTTTAGAAACAGCATTGGCAAGTTGGCCTCACATGCAGAGAAAAATGACTGAGATGGTGAGGGGAACTGGGAATCATGCCATAGGAAAGTGAATTGAAGAAATTGAAGCAGGGATAGTGAGAAAAGTGCTGGATTTGGCATCAGAAGGCCAGGTTTATAATAATATAATGACTAGCATTTCAATGGTCTCTTAAGGTGTGCAAAACACTTTACAAATATTATCTTATTTGATCACCAAAATACCCCTATTGTTATCCTCATTTACAGATGAGGAAACTGAGGCAGGCAGGTTATAACTTGGCTGGGGTCACACAGGTAGTAAGTATCTGAGGTAGAATTTGAATTCAGATCTCCCTGACTTCAGGTCCTCTTATCTACTGCATCACTAGCTGCCCTGATTATTATTCTTATTAGTTGTATGACCTTGGACAAGTCATTTAGGGATTTTACTAGATGATCTTTGAGATCTCTTCCAACTGTGGATCCAATAAACCTATGAACTAGAGGCTTAGCCTAGAGTAGAAGAGGCTTTGGAGGCACATAATAAGTCTTCAAGTGTTTGAAAGCCTGTCTTGTAGGAGGTGGCTTAGACTTGTCCTTCTTGACTTCAGAGGGGAGGACTATAAGTAGGAAGTAGGAAGACATTCCAGAGGCGGATTTTGACTTGATATTAGGAAAACTCCTTTTAGTGCCATCTAAAAGTAGAATGGGTTCTCTCAGGAGTAAGTAATTTGTTGGCATTTAGTGGAGGTCTTTTTTTTTTTTTAATCCTTACTTTCCATCTTAGAATCAATGCTGTGTATTGGTTCCAAGGCAGAAGAGTGGTAAGGGCCAGGCAATGGGGGTGAAGTGACTTGCCCAGGGTCACACAGCTAAGAAGTGTTTGATGCCAGTTTTGAACCCAGGACCTCCTGTCTCTAGTCTTGACTCTTAATCCAATGAGCCACCCAGCTGCCCCCATGTGGAGGTCTTAAAGTAGAAGTTGGATGATCCCCTAAAAGTAGCATGTTGACTTAGAAAAGCACAAATTAATATTATCCATGCTGAACTGTATTTTAATTTATTTTTTAAAACATTTCCCAATCACATTTTAATCTGGTTGAGGCTACACTCAGGATGTATCCAGTAGCCATGAGTTTGACACCTTGGTTGGAAATGACCCCTGAGGTCCCTTCTAATTCAGAAAGCTGGTGATTCTGCTATACATCTTTACTTGGTTATTCTGAATTTAGGAGTTTCAGCAAGGATCTCTAGAAACCATTAAGTTCAATTCCATGATGCTGTCTTTTTAAGGTTTAGATGATGTCTCCCTCTTTTTAAAAAAATGCCTTTGGTCTCTTTTTTCATCTTAATTTTTTTTCAATTACATGTAAACATTTTTTGGACAATTGTGTTCTGACATATTGCTATTCTGATTCTCTCCCTCCTTCCCACATCCTCTTCCCAGGCAGTAAATAGCCTGATATGAGTTATACCAGTGCTTTCATGCAGTACATATTCCTATATTCTCTCACACTATGACAAAAGACACATATTACATATACAATAAAAACTTATGAAGGAAATAAAGTGAAAGACAGGGTGTTTTGGTCAGCAATCATATTCCAACAATTCCTTCTTTGACTGTAAATGTATTTTTTTTTATCATGAATCCCTTGGGTTTATTTTGAAGCCTTGCTGTACTGATAATAGTTCAGTTCTTTACAGTCTATTGTTGTGCAGTATTTCTGTTACTGTATAGAGTGTTCTCCTGGTTCTGCTTTAACTTCACTTTGCATCAGTTCATTTAAGACTTTATAGGTTTTTCTGAACTCAACCTGTTCAACATTTCTTTTTTTTTCTTCATTTTTAATTGTCATGCGAAGCACACTTCTATATTGGTCATTATTGTAAGAGCAAAGTTGTACATAACCAAACCCCCCAAATAAAACCAGACACACTGATGTGAAAGATGACTCCAACAGTCCTTTCCCTGGGGGTGGATAGGATTCCCCGCCATAAATCAGGATTGTCCCAGTTCATTGCATTGCTGAGAGTAGCCAAGTTTTCACAGATAATCGTCCTCTAATATCGCTGTTATTATGTACAATATTTGCCTGGTTCTGCTTATTTTGCTCTGCATCAGTTCCTGCAGATCGTTCCAGCTTTTTCTGAAATCCTCTTGCTTATCATTTCTCATAGCACATAGTATTTTATCACCAACATGTACCACAATTAATTGAGGGAATGCCCATCAATTGGGAAATCCCAATTGGTGGGCATTCCCTCAATTTCCAATTCTTTGCCACCACAAAAAGAGAAGCTATAAATATTTTTGTACAAGTAGGTTCATTGTTTCTTATGGCACCATAGTATTGCATTACAACCATATGCCACAACTTGTTGAGCATTCCTCAATTGATGGACATGCCCTCATTTACCAATTCTTTGCCACCATGAAAAGAAAAAAAAATTAATAAATATTTGTGTAAAAGCAGGTTCTTTTCCCTTATCTTTGATCTCTTTGAGATCCAGATCCAGTAGTGGTATTGCTAGGTCAAAGGGTATGCATAGTTTTATGGCCCTTTGGTTGTTTACCTTCTCTCTTTGTATCAATTCTAAGATAGAAGAGTGTCAAGGGCTGAGCAATTGGGATTAAGTGACTTGTCCAGGGTAACACAGCTAGGAAGTGTCTGAATTCAGATTTTTTACCCAGGTCTTCCCAAATCCAGGCCTGGTACTTTCTCTACTATGCTACCTTAGTCACCCCTTAGACATCTCTTTTCTTCATTTATTTTTATTTACATCAGTGCTGGGAACAATAGAACATTTAGAAAACGCCTTCCTGAATAAATTGCACTGGTAGTAAGTCTCAGAGGTAGGATTTTGAATTTAGAGCCAGTGATTTGAATGAGTTTCTTGGGGACTTTCAAAGTACTATTGAACTCTTTAACTTAAAGGTCATTGTAAACCCAGTGGGGCTACCCTCCTCTCTTGTGCCTTAGTGCCTGAAGCTTATGGAGTATGAGTTTTTTTTGTGTCTCTAAAGAATCCTCAACTTCTCTACTAGCAGCAAATCCAGGACAATTCTGAGGGACTTATAAAGAACACTATCCACATCCAGAGAAAGAACTGTGGGAGTAGAAACACAGAAGAAAAACAACTGCTTGATGAGGATGTGATTGGGGATGTAGACTCTAAATGATCACCCCAGAGCAAATATCAATAATATGGAACTAGGTCTTGACCAATGCCACATGAAAAACCCATGGAATTGTGCATTGGCTATGGGAGGGTGTGGGAGGAAGGGAGGGAAAGAACATGACTCATAGAACCATGGAAAAATGTTCTAAATTAATTAATTGAACATTTTTAAGTAAAAAAAAAAAAAGGATCCCCAGCATACTTAGAAAGGAAATCCAGCCTGGGAAGAAGGGGCAGTGTACCTGCCATGAGGTCTTTCAAATACCTTTGGGTGTTACAAGGCAAGTTTGACCCTGTATATATAAGCAGAGTAGGCGATGAGCTAGCTAGGAAATATGATTTAGGGAGACCAGAAGGCCCCCGTACCCTCAGTTATCTCCTCCATCTAGCTGCCACAGTGTCTGAAGTCCATTGCTAGGTAATTTTTCCCGCTTTGGGTTAAGTTTTGCTCACTGCTTCTACTTTTAAAGCTGGAGATATTTCCTTGGCAGGAAATTAAATCCATAACACTGGACTGAAAATTCATCCATTGTATTAATTTCCTCTCCTTGACAGGAGCAGTCTGGGAGAACAATAAAGCCCTGGGTGCTGGGCTAAGAGGTTAGGGTGTAAAGGAGACAGAAAGATGTATGTCTTGTAGGTGGGTATGGAAGAAAGGGAGAAGATGTCTACCAAGGACAACTGGCCAACCTCGCAGTTTTGCCAGAAGTTATCTCTGTCCATGGGTGTTGACTGAGTTCCAATCATTGCTAGCTGAGAGATGGAGTTCTTTTCCTGTGTGTGTGTGTGTGTGTGTGTGTGTGTGTGTGTGTGTGTGTGTGTGTGTGTGTGTGGTTGTTTGTTTGTTTTTGTTTTTTTTTTTACTCTAAAGGGTGGATTTTCCAGCAACTGACCCCTTGAAACCTTATGTACTCACTTTTCAAGCTCTCTTATTGGGAATGATTCTCAGGAGCCTGGGGCTGCGGCGCTTGCTGCCTTTCCTAATGCTTGGAGCCAGAGGGGTTATGCAGAACAAAGTTTTCAATTATGTCTTTTTCTTTTTTGACAGGCGCAACTGATTGCTCAGTCCATTGGCCAGGCATTCAGCGTGGCCTATCAAGAATTTCTGCGGGCCAATGGCATTAACCCCGAAGACTTGAGTCAGAAAGAATATAGTGACATTATCAATACTCAAGAAATGTATAATGATGACCTTATACATTTCTCTAATTCAGAAAATTGCAAAGAGGTAAGCTCATTGCATTAATTTTCCAAAAAAGAGTTCTTAAATTATATTTATCTACTAACTTATGCATTCCTACTCCAGCTTCTTATCATAATTGAACGATGCAGTGGTGGAACGAAGGCCTTTTTATGGGAAAATACCTCACATATCTAGGTTTATAAGGGATGCCTGACGTTGTTGGTTAGAGCCTTTGTGCATCCATCATAAAAATAATTGCTTTTACGTTTGACTGAAGTGGGGAACAAAGCCTGCATCTTACATGTCCTTGTAGTGTTGCCTACTTGTATGTTGTAATGAGGTGTTGATATAACAAAGGAGATTGTAATCAGTTTTAATGACCTTGAAAATTTACATTTTAATGGTTTTTATTGTCACTGATTGGCATTCAGCAGTTTGAAAAAACGGAGCTGACATTTCAGAAAAGCTCTTTTTTCCATCTTTTGAAATGAAGTATTTACAGAGTGCGTTTGGAGTGCCTGATGCTTTTGCATCCCAAAGCTGTGAACTGGTTCTGGTTAAGTGGAGGTGATGCCCATAGGAGATTTTTTTTTCCAAAACTGAGAATGGAGGCATTTAGTGGACCTGACCCATGAACAAAATGAGAGAAGAGGAAGAAGAGGAAGCTACCTTCGTGCTACTCTCCTTTGGAAACCAGTTTGCTTAGGCTGTGACAAGGAACTCTTCTGTAGTCACTCGTTGAGTGTAGGAGCTAGTGTTCCTTTGGGTCTGTGAAACTAGCAGCAATGGACATCCAGGGCACCAATTGCCTGCTATGTGTTGTTGCCTCTGTAGAGTCAGTTAACCTTCAGAGTCTCCAATCATTTCTTTGATAAGCTCTTGATTATGCTGGGACTGGGTCCTCCACAGTTTGATTGTGAAGGAAAATGCCCCTGTATCCCCAAACATGGGCCACACCAGTCACAGCTGTTTGATGGCGATGAGTTTCAGGGTTCAGTAGCATCTGCCTCTTCCAGATGTACTCTACCTTCTTCTTTCAGCTGTGAAACTTCGGTCCTTGTTGGCTGCTCTTGCTATCATGATTGAGGTATGTTAAGGAGCCTGCTTGCTTTCATGACTTCAGGCTGAACTTGTGTTCATGGGTAGGGAGGTTTGATGTCTAGATCTGCATTCTTTTCATACAGATTCAAGGTGAAAGTCTGGGTTTAGGAGTAAAGCAGTCTTGTTCCTCCTTAAGGGAGAATGGATTATGGATTCAATACTGCCCATGGCAAGAACCTCCAATTGATAATTCATCCCAGTTGATATTTATTAATCTAGTGACCAGTGATGGAAAGATTAAAAAAATACAATCTTTGCCCACTATTTACAGTCTACTAGATCTTTTTGTGTTTTTTTCTTTTCTTTTTTTAATTTTCTGGCTGAGGGCTGCTGGGTTACTAATTTAGAGACTTGCTTTCTCCGGTGAATGTACAAGATCATGGCTATTGGATGGGGGAAGATATAACTCCTTGAAAAATGTGGAAGGTCTAAAATAATATTCTGGTAAAGTCTTTTGAACTTTCAAGACCATCACACTCAAAATATGATGTGTATGTCAGGTGGAAGAAGAATAGTGTACAAGTGTAAAAGTACAGTGACTTCATTCAAGTTTATTTAGCTTCAGAACTGATCTGGGCTAACAATCAGTCCACAAGAGTTTATTATCACATTTTCAGTCTTGCCTGTGCTATGCCCTGGTGTGGAATATAGAAGCAGTGTAAAATATCTCTACCTTTTAGGAGCTTACAGTCTAGCTGGGGATTTCGGACATATACACATAAAACATTATTTAATCATTTGTGTAGGATGTGTCCAAACCACAGGGTGGTGCTATGAGTCTGAAAGGACTGTATGTTCCTGGATGAAGACAGAGACTCATTGTAGAGAGAGTGAAATTAAATCATTTGAGTCCTATGGGGAAGACTAAAGGCTATCCTATACCTGATACATGTGTTGGTTACCCTGAGTGCTTATGTGGGATCTAGGGATCCTTTTGCTTCTGTTTGTGTGGATGTAGACATGAATTATATACTGAGGTTTCCCAAAGGTAACTCTGAGTCCGGAAAATATGAGTCAGAAAGTCATTGGGGGATCCTGTCTGTGGAAGACTAGAGCTTTATGCCTAGCTTACAAAGGAGAATATAATTCCTATAGGTACTAAATTATGTGATAGAGACACAAAATCCTATATGAGTGAAAAGAAGAGGGAAATCAGAGATCTAACTGGTCCTTATCTGCTGTCTTTCCTCCAGTCTCTATACACCAAGTCAGCTTAATCTTCCCAAAACACCATGTTGTACATATCATTTTTCTGGTAAAAATAAAACAAAACAAAAACCCTTTTGTGCCTTATTACTTCAAGCCTAGTCTTTTAGCCTGGCATTCAAGGCCCACTAAAATATATCTCCAGCTCACCTCACCATAATTATTTTGTGTTATTTCCCTCTATATTATATCATTTATTTATCATCTCTTAAATATGCTTTTGTTCCCATTGTTTCCTCAGCCCAGAATAGCCTTTCCTCTTTGCTTTGATAAATCATAACCTTTCTTATCCATCTCTATTTTTCTTTCATTCATTCAATAAGCATTTATAATGTTCCTACTATTTGCCAGTCCAGTTCAAGTGCCACTTCTTTCATGAAACCTTTATATCCTTTGTTTTTGGTTTCCGTTGATACTTAATGTCTGAACAATTCATTTAGCATTGAGTATATTCTATCTGGCTGTGCTGGTTATTTTTTTTTTTTAGTACAAGTCTCATAACCTTAGGTAGACTTTAGTCTGTTTGAGGGTAGAGATCTTAATCTTAAGCAATTTTTCCCTCTAGGACCTAGCATTTGCCTTGTACAATTAAGAATATGATTTTCACTCGGTAAATTTTTACTTATTCATTAATTGATTGATTGAATGAGGAATGGGCTCAAGCTGAGATTTCTTGTTGGAGATGGCACTTGAAGAATACCTGAAGGATGGATAAAATCTTTATACAAAGAGGGAAAATGGAAATACATGCCAGTTGAGTGAAGCACCATCAATGAAGGCCAAGAGGTCATGTATTCATGGCATAGCATGGAGTAGAGGCAGTATTTTAGGTGCATTTTAAGATTCATTGGAAGCTAAAGCTGGAGTGGAGTTGAATATCAGGCAAAAGAAGTTAGCTTTGATGTGACAGGGAATGTAGAATTCCTGAATGTCTCTGAGTAGAGGACAAGCTTGATAAAGGCTATTTTAAAGAAGTTTGATCCAATGGTAATATTCAGGTCAGATTGAAAAGAAACATCTGGAGGCATTCAGGAAACTATTGTAATAATTTAGATGAGAGGTGATGAGAGCTGACTGTCAGGTGGTTATAGTAAAATTGGGAGGGAAGGAATAGGTATGAGTAGCATTTGAAAGGAAAGATTGATAATCTTTGTTCCTAACTATTGAGGGAGACATAAGAAGGAACAGAGTTTTTCATTTTTTACTTCTTTCCTGTGGTAACATGGACAGCATTAGGAAGATCACTTTGTCAATTGTAGTCCATATTGAACATACCCAGCTATCACATTCCTAGTGGAAGTGCTCAGGAATTGACCAAAAAGGAATAATTAACTTAATGAAAACTAGTCACTCAAATCCCTACCCCCCCAGATTTGGAATCTCTGGAGCCTTAATTGATGATTCAGATCACATTTGGACCATCATCTATAAAACAGGGATAATATTCACTGAGCAGAAATTGTGAGGAAAGTACTTTCTTAACCTTAAAGGGTCATATTATTGCCACCACTGTATCTCTTGGAAGTCCTGTGGTGTAGTTAATTCCAAATGCAATGATTACATATTCCTCAATTCTTGGGATTATCTAGCATGTGGAACTGTATGAGCTATGGGGATTGAGTTTTATTACAGAGAGAAAGATGATTGCTAGATGTATTAAATAAGAAATCCTCTTGTGGCCAAATCCCAAATTCAAGGGCACAGTTGTGCTAAGGTTAATATGGTTTCACATCATGGCAGTAAGCCAACTAACTCCCTTGGGAGTCAGGTGGAGAAAGCAGGCATTTGTCCAGTTCTCAAAATTGGAGGTCATGTTCAGGGCTTGTTTACTAATGTGCTAGGTGGGTGCAAGATCAGAGCCAGTTACATTAATGTCTATTATATTTCATTGCAGCTCCATATAGAAAAACAAAAGGGAGAAATCCTTGGTGTGGTGATTGTGGAGTCAGGCTGGGGTTCCATCCTCCCCACAGTGATTCTGGCTAACATGATGAATGGAGGTCCAGCAGCTCGATCTGGGAAGCTGAGCATTGGGGACCAGATAATGTCAATCAATGGCACCAGCTTAGTGGGTCTTCCTCTTGCAACATGCCAGGGGATCATCAAGGTACAATCTCTCTCTCTCTCTTCCTGCTCCCCTCCCCCCACCCATAAAATTTTTGGGTCTTGGCAGAGTTGATTAACTTTATCTTTACTCTTTCAATGTGGGCTTTGGGAATGAGAATAGGTATGGTTTTACTCCACTGAGAGCTAGGTCAGCATCCCTTCAGTAAAATTCCTGGCTCAGGAAGAAGAGCTGCTCCACATTCCTCCAAGTACAGAGCTGACTTCCTCAAGTCAAGATCTCTCACAAACAGTGGAGCTTATAGAATATTTAGTGTGGACAAAATTTCATAGAACTCTAGAATGCTAAGGGGCCTGGGAGTTATCCTCAGACGTTGGATCTCTAGTCCAACAATACCTGTAAAAGGATGCCTTTGAAAATACACCCAACGAGTGGCCATCCAGCCATTGCTTGAAGACCTCCAGGGAGAGGCAGTTCAGTCTGACCAGTCAGCTGGAGAATACACCCTCTTTTTCTGGGCAAGAGATTCACATGATGGTTGCCTCCAAAGCATCATTTCTATGAATGTCTGCATTTCCAAGGTTAGTTAGGTTTTTGATGAAACAAAAGAATCCTATTGTCTCCAATCCCTCCTAAGCCTGACCAGGTGTTAAGAAATTTTTACTCAAAAGACATAGTTTATGCACATAAATTTTTTTCCCATGGCCAGCCTAAATTTGATGCTATGGAACTTTTATTAATTACTATTAGGGAAATAGAGGATGTCATTACAAATAGGAAGTTGATCACAGGTGTGCCTCATTTTAAACAATAGGCACATTTCTGAAGAATTTTAGTAAGATTATTGAAAGTCAAAGCTGAAAAGATCAATATCAATCATATGATCCAGACTCCCCCTTGTATAAATGAGGGAACAAAG
Source organism: Monodelphis domestica (assembly GCF_027887165.1). Classification (NCBI taxonomy): domain Eukaryota; kingdom Metazoa; phylum Chordata; class Mammalia; order Didelphimorphia; family Didelphidae; genus Monodelphis; species Monodelphis domestica. The sequence continues at coordinate 146,373,127 of NC_077227.1, read as the reverse complement.
CACTTATAAAACAGATCACATGTAGTTAATTTGATGGTCACATGCTCCAAGAATTTAACTCGGATCTCCAGAATTCCAATGAAAGACTCCTCCTACTATCCCATACTGCCTAGTATCAGATCTTCAGGGACCTGAGCCCCCCCAAGAAAGCATTTGCCCAAATGAATCAATGGCAGAGCCACTACTAGGACCCAATTTAGTTTATGAATTATATTTTGAGTGATTTCTTAAAAGACATTTAGGGATTCACTAGAGAGAAACCTGAAAAAAACATTTCTATTTAATTTTTCAAAACCTATTGTATTGTAATTCATCATTACTGAATTTATTTATTTGAATTTCCATGATAAGGGGTCATCTCCAAGAGGGGCACATGTGTATTTTTGTGGAGATAGGTGGTAGAAGGGAAGTGTGTTAAGAACCCAATGGTCCAGGTTCTTTTTTCCTGGAGCTTTAGTGCCTGCAGAAAGTAGCAAGTTTAAGGTTGTAGAGACGCCTGCTGAGCTATTGAGCACAGTGCTGATTTAGCCAATGCTTTGTACACACACAGAACCATCTTGTCAGTTTATAATTTATTCAACAGCTAATCAAGGCCACAGTATTACAGAAGAGGATGAGGGACTGGTTCCCTTGTCTTCCTCCCTCCCTCCCTCCGTCCCTCTGTGTTCTGTGGTGCTAGAGAAAGAGGTTTCATTCCTCCCTTTTTATCTAGTGAAATAAAGGCCTTTGTTTGGGCCAGGAAATCAAACACACAGTGTCTTGGTACTGGACTAAAGAGATAGCATCTGCCTAATGGGCAAACCATACAGATAAACCAGAGCATAGATTTTCATATGGGTACATAGCTGACTAAATCCATAGCCTTCCAGCCAGGTTCCCCACAGAGCTGAAAGCCAAGCTCTGGGATGCTGCCAGGCAGCCCAAGGACCATGTAATAGCCCGAAGTCTCTCTTTCTGGGCAAGAGCTCCCCATAATGGTTGTCTCCAAGCCACCGTTTCCATGAATGTCTGCCCATAAGATAGTAGGGGTGAGATTCCATTCTTAGGTTAGATATTTTTGATGGAACGAAAAGATTCTATTGTCTCAAGGCTACTCTGAGTGTTGATGAAATGTCATCTTATTGGAAAAGCCTCAGAGGAAATAGCACAGACTTCTATGAGTCTGATAGAAGAACTGCTCCCCTAGTCTGGAGGGAGCAAATTTGATTTAGTGCTATAGGATCGGTTCTCAGTCACAGAAAATGCTCTTTTCATATATAGTTACAGAGAGGCAGAGAGGGTCTTATTGTCTCAGGAATTTGGGCTGTGTCTTTATGCTTACCTCTTGTCACCAAACAGCCCCTGGCAGCCAGAAAATAAGACTTCCCAGTTGTACATTCCTGCTTAGAATCAGAATCTTTAAACTAGAAAGGTCTTTAGACATCTTCGTGTCACAGAATTTAAAAAAGCATAGCATTTCAGAACTGGCAAGGATCCAAAGGGCATCTGTTCTAATCCCTGCCTTAAATAATCACTATCAAGCCACTGCTAGCCATTGAAAAGATTCGGTATACTTTACCCTCTGAGGCATCTGATACTATTTCTTGGACAACTCTAATTATTAGTCACTCAATCAACAAACATTTATCAGGGTCCTACTGTGTGCCAAGTAACAGTCCTTGACCCTGAGGGCCCAAAGACAAAAGCAAAAATCACTGCCCTCAAGATTACATTCTAATAGAAAAGATTACAGTCTAACTTTCAAAGGCATTTTTCCTAATACCAAGCTAAAACTAATATCTCTGTAACTTTCTTATCTTGCTCCTTGTTCTTCCTTCTGGGATCAAGCAAATTAAATCTACTATTTTTAAACATATTTGAAGACAGCTCTTATATCATTCACTTTCCTCAAGTCTTTTTTTTTTCTTCTGGCAAAATCTTAATGGTTCCTTTAGCCGGTTCTCAAAAGGCATACTTTTCAGTTCCATTTACAATCTGGTTACTCTCTTCTGATGAGTTCCAGTTGCCAGTGCGTTACTTAAAATGTAGTACCTAGATCTATGCTCCAGATTTGTTATTCACTCATTTTCATTCATGTCTGACTCTTTATGACCCCATTTGGAATTTTCTTGGCAAAGATACTAGAAGGGTTTGCCATTGCCTTCTCCAACTTATTTTACACTAGAGGACCTAAGGCAAATAGGATTAAGTGACTTGCCCAGGGTCACACAGCTAGGAAATGTCTGAGGCTGGACTCATCTCATAAAGATGTGATTCCAAGTCCAGTGTTCTATCCATTGTACCACCTAGTTGCCCTATGCTTCAGATTATAGGAAGACTACTACTCGTCTTGTTTTGGATACCACACATCTATTAAGCTGAAGATAAAGTTATCTTTTTTAGGGTGCCTGGCCCACTGTTGCTTCACACTGAACATTTAGCCCATTAAAAGATCGAAATCCTTTTTTCATTGTCTAGCTATGTCTCCATGATGCTAAACCAGATCCATTGTATTAAAAATGTAATTGATAACTTAAAAGTAGGGGGCAGTTGGATGACTGTGCATTGAGAGCCAGCCCAGAGACAGGAGGT